>NW_020837998.1:3866943-4041448 GCF_003676395.1 Aethalodelphis obliquidens
GAAAGAAAGAAAGAAAGAAAGAAAGAAAGAAAGAAAGAAAGAAAGAAAGAAAGAAAGAAAGAAAGAAAAAAAGAAAGAAAGAAAGAAACAAGGAAGGAAAGAAAGAAAGAAAGAAGGTAAAATATAATAAAGTTATTAAAATTAATTATTAAGGAAAAAAAATTAAAAAATAAAAACGGATGGCAAGATCCCTAGGACAAATGGTGGAAGCAAAGCTATACAGACAAAATCTCACACAGAAACATACACATACACACTCACAAAAAGAGGAAAAGGGGAAAAAATCATAAATCTTGCTCTCGAAGTCCACCTCCTCAATTTGGGATGATTCGCTCTCTATTCATGTATTCCACAGATGCAGGGTACATCAAGTTGATTGTGGAGCTTTAATCCACTGCTTCTGAGGCTGCTTGGAGAGATTTCCCTTTCTCTTCTTTGTTCTCACAGCTCACAGGGGCTCAGCTTTGGATTTGGCCCCACCTCTGCGTGTAGGTCACTGGAGGGCGTGTGTTTTTTGCTCAGACAGGACGGGGTTAAAGGAGCCGCTGATTCGGGGGCTCTGGTGCACTCAGGCCAGGGGGAGGGAGGGGTGCGGAGTGCGGGGTGACCCTGCGGCAGCAGAGGCCGGCGTGACGTTGCACCAGCCTGAGGTCCGCTGTGCGTTCTCCTGGGGAAATTGTCCCTGGATCCCGGGAACCTGGCAGTGGCGGGCTGCACAGTCTACCCGGAAGAGGGGTGTGGATAGTGGCCTGTGCTCGCACACAGGCCCCTTGGTGGCTGCAGCAGCAGCCTTAGCATCTCTCGCCTGTCTCTGGGGTCCGCACTTTTAGCTGTGGCTTGTGCCCATCTCTGGGGTCCACACTTTTAGCTGCAGCTCTCGCCCATCTCTGGGGTTCATGCTTTTAGCCACAGCTTGCGTCCATCTCTGGGGTCCGTGCTTTTAGCCGCGGCTCGTGCCCATCTCTGGAGTTCATTTAAGCAGCACTCTTAAACTCCTCTCCTTGCGCACCAGGAAACAAAGAGGGAAGAAAAAGTCTCTTCCCTCTTTGGCAGCTCTAGACCTTTTCCCGGACTCCCTCCTGGCTAGCTGTGGTGCACTAACCCCTTCAGGCTGTGTTCATGCAACCAACCCCAGACCACTCTCTGCACTCCGACCAAATTCCAAGCCTCAGCTCGCAGCACCGCCCGCCCCGGCGGGTGAGCAGACAAGCCTCTCAGGCTGGTAAGTGCCGGTCGGCACCGATCCTCTGTGCAGGAATCTCCCTGCTTTGCCCTCCGCACCCCTGTTGCTGTGCTCTCGTCTGCAGCTCTGAAGCTCTCCCTTCCACCTCCCGCAGTCTGCCCATGAAGGGGCTTCCTAGTGTGTGGAAACCTTTCCTCCTTCACAGCTCCCTCCCACTGGTGCAGGTCCCGTCCCTACTCTTTTGTCTCTGTTTTTTCTTTTGCCCTACCCAGGTACGTCAGGAGTTTCTTGCCTTTTGGGAGGTCTGAGGTCTCCTGCCAGCATTCAGTTAGTGTTCTGTAGGAGTTACTCCACGTGTAGATGTATTTCTGGTGTATCTGTGGGGAGGAAGGTAATCACCACGTCTTACTCTTCCGCCATCTTCCCCTCTGCCTCTTTTTTATCATTTTTGTTTGTTGTGTTTTCTTTGATTTTTCCTTCATTTTGCATTCTGCTTTTTTCTTGTTTTCCTTATTTTTTGTTTTTGTTAGTTTTTTTTTAATTGTCTGATTTTGTTTGGGATTCTTTTGTTTCTCTGGCTGTTCTCTTGTTTTCTCTTTTCTCTGTTTTTATTTTTGTCTCTTAGTTTGTATGTGTGTGTTTCTTCTTTTTTTTAGTTTTTGTTTGGTTTTGCTTTTACCATTTGACTGGGGTTTTATTTGTTTCTTTGTTTGTTTGTTTATAATTGTTGCTATTGCTGTTTGCTTGTTTTTGTTATTTGTCTTGGGTTATGTATGTATGTTCGTTTTATTCCTGCCTTTTTTTTTTGTCCATTTTTGTCAAAATGAGTGACTTCTGGAGTCCTGGTTCCCAGGCCGGGGATTGGATGTGAGCTTATGAGGTTGGAGTGCCAAGTGCAGGATGCTTGAATGCCAGAGAATTCCTGGCTCCAGGGAATATTAATTGGTGAGTGTTCTCTCAGAGGTCTCCATCTCAACTTCAAGACCCAGCCCCACCCAACTGCCTGCAGGCTCCAGAGCTAAATTTACCATGCTAAAAAACAAGCAAGACAGGAACACAAACCCACCCATCAAGAGACAGGCTGCCCAAGTTGTACTAGGTCCACAGACATCCCAAGACACACCACCTTATGCAGCCCTGCCCATCAGAGGAAAAAAATCCAGCTGCACCCACCAGAATGCAGGCAACATCCCCTCCCACCAGGAAGCCTACACAAGTCACAGGACCAACTTCACGCACTGAGGGCAGACACCAGAAGCAAGAGGGACTATGACCGTGTAGCCTGAAGAAAGGAGACCTCAAACACAGTAAGTTAGACACAATGAGAAGACAGAGAAATATGTTGCAGATGAAGGAGCAATGTAAAGTTCCACAAGACCAAATAAATGAGGAGCAACATAAAAACCTACAAGACCAGATAAATGAAGACTAAATAAATATATTCTTTTTCAGGCAATCTACATGAAAAAGAATTCAGAGTAATGAAAGTAAACATGATTCAAAATCTTGGAAACAGAATGAAGAAAATACAAGAAACATTTAACAAAGACATACAAGAAATAAAGAACACACAAACAGTGATTAACAACACAATAACTGAAATTAAAAATACACTAGAAAGAATCAATAGCAGAATAACTGAGGAGGAAGAATGGATAAGTGAGCTGGAAGATAGAAAGATGGAAATAAAGGCCACAGAGCAGAATAAGAATAAAGAATCAAAATAATTGAGGAGAGTCACAGAGACATCTGGAACAAGTTTAAACACACCAACATTTGAATTATAGGGATCCTAGAAGAAGAAAAGAAAGAGAAAGGGTCTGAGAAAATATTTGAAGAGATTATAGTCGAAAACTTCCTTAACATGGGAAAGGAAATGGTTAATCAAGTCCAGGAAGCACAGAAAGTCCTAAGAGGATAAACCCAAAGAGAAACATGCCAAGACACATACTAATGAAACTATCAAAAATTAAATACAAAGAAGAAATATTAAAAGCAGCAATGGAAAACAACAAATAGCATACAAAGGAATCCCCATAAGGTTATCAGCTGATCTTTCACCAGAAACTCTACAGGCCAGAAGGGAGTAGCAGGATATATTTAAAGTGATGAAAGAGAAAAATACAACTGAGATTACTCTACCCATCAAGGATCTCATTCAGATTTGACAGGAAAATCAAAAGCTTTACAATTAAGCAAAAGCTAAGAGAATTCAGCACCACAAGACCAGCTTTGAAACAAATGGTAAAGGAACTTCTCTAGGCAGGAAACACAAGAGAAGGAAAAGACCTACAAAAACAAACCCCAAACAATTAAGAAAATTGTAATAGGAACATACAAATTGATAATTACCTTGAATGTAAGTGTATTAAATGCTCCAACCAAAAGACATAGATATATGTTGTCTACAGGAGACTCACTTCAGACCTAGGGACACATACAGACTGAAAGGGAGGGCTGGAAATAGATATTCAATGCAAATCAAAATCAAAGAAAGCTGGGATAGCAATATCATATGACAAAATAAACTTTAAAGTAAAGACTTTCACAAGAGACAAGGAAGGACACAACATAATGTTCAAAGGATGAATCCAAGAGGAAATATAACAATTGTAAATATTTATGCACCCAACATAGGAGCACCACAATACATAAGGCAAATGTTAACATCCATATAAGTGGAAATTTCTAGTAACACAATAATAGTAGGGAGTTTAACACTCCACTGACACCAATGGAAAGATCATCCAGAAAGAATATTAATAAGGAAACACAAGCCTTAAGTGACACATTAGACCAGATAGACTTAGCTGATATTTATAGGATATTGCATCCAAAAGCAGAAGAATACACTTTCTTCTGAAGTGCACATGGAGCATTCTCTAAGATAGATCACATCTTGGGTCGCAAATCAAGCCATATGAAATTTAAGAAAAAATTGAAATTGTATCAAGCATCTTTTCTGACCACAAAGCTATGAGATTAGAAATCAATTACAGGAAAAAATAAAACTGAAAAAATCACAAACATATGGAGCCTAAACAATATGCTACTAAATAACCAAGAGATAACTGAAGGAAACAGAGTGGAAATAAAAAAATACCTCAAAAAAATTACAGTGAAACATGGTGACCCAAAACCTATGGGATACAGCAAAAGCAGTTCTAAGAGGAAAGTTTACAGCAATAAAATCCTACCTCAATAAACAAGAAAAATCTCAAATAAACAACCTAACCTTACACCTAAACAACTAGAGAAAGTAGAAGAAAAAACCCCGTAGTTAGTAGAAGGAAAGAAATTATAGAGATCAGAGCAGAAATAAATGAAATAGAAATGAAAGAAAAAAAGCAAACATAAATCACACTAGAAGCTATTTCTTTGAGAAGATAAACAAAATTGTTAAACTTTTAGCCAAACTCATCAAGGAAAAAAGGAAGAGGACTCAAATCAATAAAATTAGAAATGAAAAAGGAGAAGTTACAAGTGACACTGTAGAAATACAAAGGAGCATAAGAGACTATTACAAGCAACTATATGCCAATAAAATGGGCAACCTGGAAGAAATGGACAAATTCTTAGGGAGGCACAACCTTACAAGACTGAACCAGGAAGAAATGGAAAATACAAACAGAGCAATCACAAGTAATGAAATTGCAACTGTGATTAAAAATATTCTAACAAACAAAAGTCCACGACCAAACGGCTTCATAGGTGAATTCTATCAAACATTGAAAGAGCAGCTAATACCTAGCCTTCTCAAACTCTTCCAAAAAATTGCAGAGGGAGGAGCACAACAAAACTTATTCTACAATGCTATCATCACCCTGATACCAAAACTAGACAAATATATAACAAAATAACAAAATTACAGGCCAATATCACTGATGAACATAGACACAAATCCTCAACAAAATACTAGCAAACTGAATCCAACAACACATTAAAAGATCATATACCATGATCAAGTGGAATTTATCTCCGGGATGCAAGGATTATTCAATATATGCAAATCAGTCAATGTGATACACCATATTAACTAACTGAAGAATAAAAATTATATGATCATCTCAATAGATGCCAAAAAAGCTTTTGACAAAATTCAACATCCATTTATGATAAAACTCTCCAGAAAGTGGGCACAGAGGGAACCTACCTCAACATAATAAAGGCCATATATGACAAACCCACAGCAAACATTATTCTCAATGGTGAAAATCTGAAAGCATTTCCTCTAAAATCAGTAACAAAACAAGGGTGTCTATTCTTGCCACTATTATTCAACAGAGTTTTGGAAGTCCTAACCACAGCTATCAGAGAAGAAAAAGAAATAAAAGGAATCCAAATTGGAAAAGATGAAGTATAATTGTCACTGCTTGAAGATGACATGATACTACACGTAGAAAATCCTAAAGATGCCACCAGAAAATTACTAGAGCTCATCAATGAATTTGGTAAAGTTGCCGGATGCAAAATTAATACACAGAAGTCTTTTGCATTCCTATACACTAACAACGAATAATCAGAAAGAGAAATTAAGGAAACAATCACATTTACCATTGTAACAAAATAATGATAGACCTAGGAAATAAACCTACCTAAGGAGGAAAAAGACCTGCATGCAGAAAACTGTAAGATACTGATAAAAAAAAAAATCAAAGATGACGCAAAAAGGTAGAGTGCTATACCATGATCTTGGATTGGATGAATCAATATTGTCAAAATGCCTATACTACACAAAGCAATCTACAGACTGAATTTAATCCCTATCATAGTACCAATGGCATTTTTCACAGATCTAGAACAAAAAAATCTTACAATTTGTGTCAGAATACAAAAGACCTCGAATAGCAAAAGCAATCTTGAGGAAAAAAAACGAAGCTAGAGGAATCAGGCTCCCTGACTTCAGACTATTGTACAGGGCTACAGTAATCAAGACAGCATGGTACTGGCACAAAAACAGAAATATAAATCAATGGAACAGGATAGATAGCCCAGAGATAAACCCATGAACCTACGGTCACCTAATCTATGAAAAAGGAGGCCAGAATATGCAATGGCACAAAGACAGCCTCTTCAATAATTGTTGCTGGGAAAACTGGACAGCTACATGTAAAATAATGAAATTAGAACACTCCCTAATACCATACATAAAGGTAAGCTCAAAATGGATTAAAGACATAATGTAAGGCCATAGACCATACACTATAAAACTCTTAGAGGGAAACATAGACAGAACACTCTTTGACATAACACTCTTTGACATAAATTTCAGGAAGACCTTTTTTGACCCACCTCCTATATTTTAGAATAAAAACAAAAATAAACAAATGAGACCTAATTAAACTTAAATGCTTTTACACAGCAAACAAAACCATAAACAAGACAAAAAGACAACCCTCAGAATAGGAGAAAATATTTGCAAATGAAGCAACTGACAAAGGATTAATCTCCAAAATATATAAACAGCTCATGCAGCTCAATATAAAAAAAAATCAAAAAATGGGAAGAAGATCTAAATAGACATTTCTCCAAAGAAGACATACAGATGGCCAAAAAGCACATGAAACATGTTCAACATTGTTAATTATTAGATAAATGTAAATCAAAACTCCAGTGAGGTATTACTTCACACCAGTCAGAATGGCCATCACCAAAAAAATCTACAAACAATAAATTCTAGAGAGGGTGTGGAAAAAAGGGAGTCCTCTGGCACTGTTAGTGGGAATGTAAATTGATAGAGCCACTAGAGAGAACAGTCTGGAGATCCCTTAAAAAACTAAAAATAGAACTACCATATGACCCAGCAATCCTGCTACTGGGCATATACTCTGAGAAAACCATAATTCAAAAAGACACATGCACACCAATGTTCATTGCAGCATTTTTTACAATAGCCAGGACATGGAAGCAACCTAAGTGTCCATTGACAGATGAATGCATAAAGAAGATGTGGTACATGTATACAATGGAATATTTCTCAGCCACAAAATAGAATGAAATTGGATCATTTGTAGAGATGTGGATGGACCTAGACTCTGTCATACATACATAGTGAAGTAAGTTAGAAAGAGAAAAACAGATATCGTATATTAACACATATGTGGAATCTAGAAAAATAGTGCAGATGAACCTATTTGCAGGCAGGGATATAGATGCAGACAGAGAATGCATGTGTGGACAGGGTGGGGGAGGGGGTGGGATGAATTGGGAGATTGGGATTGACATATATACACTATTGATACTATGTGTAAAATAGATAACTAATGAGAACCTACTGTATAACACAGGGAACTCTACTCAATGCTCTGTGGTGACCTAAATGGGAAGCAAATCCAAAAATGAGTGAATATATGTACACCTATTGCTGATTCACTTTCCTGTACAGTAGAAACTAACACAACATTGTAAAGCAACTATACTCCAATAAAAATATAAAAAAATACACTTGAAATAAAATAAACAAAAATATCATATATTCAGTAAGCTCAAAGAACACCAAAAATATAAATACTAAAAAATGTAGAGCTATACATATCATATTCAAATTGCAGGTAACCAAAGATAAAATGAAATGCTTAAAAAGTGACAGAAGTATAAGGTTAGGAATTACATTGTGCCTCTTGTCAGAGACCAGTAAAAAAGAAGAGAATGGAATGAAATTTTAAAGCTTTGAAATAAAATATCTACCAACTCAGAATTCTATGTCCTGCAAGATGTGATATGATGTGATGGAAATGGCACTTTACCTCTGTTGTCTTCCTTACCAAAGTCCATAATCCTAATCTAATCATGAGAAAAACATCAGCCAAATTGCAGTAGGGGGGCATCCTACAGTATATCTGACACCTTAAAAACCACCAAGGTCACCAATAACGAGGAAATTCAGACAAAGTGTCACAGCCTAGAGGAGCCTAAGGAAACATGGCAACTAAATATAATGTGGTATTCTGGATAGGATACTGGAAGAGAAAAACACATAAGGTAAAAAGTAAAGAATTATTCTTCATCTGGTATGAGTGTGAAGCTCTGTGGATCCACTCCACAATGAAGCAAGAAAATCTTGTGAAAATGATAAAATGCAACTTTTAAAGTTGTCCAAAGGGCAAACAACAAATGAAGAAATATTTATTTAAAAAGTAAAATATAATTTTATATAAACAATGAGAATCTGTGGCATTTGATTTGTGACCTACTCCCTCCCATCTCTCGAGCTCAGCTTGATGTAGCCTCCATCTCAGCAGGCATGGCTAAGGTAGGTCCAGCTTCCTATCAAGTGTTACTATATATTACCAGATGGGGCAAAATGGTAGCATTTATCATCTCCTTCAATTCCAAATTGAAAAAGCTAAATCCCCTGTGTTTTTGGACAAGAGATCAGGTACTCATTTCCTCCACATAACACCTATCCATAGGACAGGGGCTCTTTCCCAGACACATAAGGCTAATAATACTTTGAATCATGATGCCCTTGATCCACTTCTCAGGTAGGTAAAAGGTTTTATGCAGGGAGAGGTAACCTGAAAGGACTAGATGCTACTGACTTGCTCAGTGCCCAGAGTAGTCACTCAAAAATTTTTCTGAAGGGGAGAGGCAGTCAAATAACAAAAAAGAGCTCCAGGGCTCTCCCATAAGGAACTGACTTTATATAAAACAGAGTGTGGAGAAGTTCAAGTCAAAGGGCATTCTCAAAAATAATAGTTCATCTTAATTATGAGAAACAGGCTTATCCATAGCCAACACATCCAACAGAGGGAAAGAGGTAAGAAGAACCCTCATTGAATAAGAAGAAAAAACTTTGACGCTTTGCCTCAAACATTACGCTTGTCCAAATTTAATTGGAGCAAACTGCTGAGCAATTTATGTTCATGGCATTGTCAAAAATAATAGAACTAGTATCTTGTAAATAGTGTAACCTGGAGGATGAGGTATTAATATCAAATGTAGCAGACAGCTTAACATAGTGGTGAGTGAATGAGACAGTCAAAGAGGGGCCCACTAAAACCACAGTCATCCCTGGGAAACTGCGTACATGCATAAGGCTGTACTCTCTGTAGAGTAACACTGAAGGCATCATATTGTGGGCAGAAATAGACTTCACTAAAATAGCCTAACCAAGTCACAATGCAAATAAATAACAAGAAAAAAGCCCCAGAAAGTGGAGAGAGGAATCAATTTCCAGAATTGCTATAATATATTGAAATTTCTTAAAATTTCTAGTTTTGTACCAAAAATGTTGAGACTTTAAAGAAACATGATTATGTAACCCATACACAAGGGAAAAATCAGGCAACAGAAACTGCCTGTGAGTATAACCAGTATTCAAATTTAACAGAGAACAATTTCAAAGAAGCCATTATAATATGTTCAAAGAATTAAAGGATGTGATATTAAAGAGGTTCAGTAACATTCTTGCACTGCAGATGGGAATGTGAATTGGTACAGCCACTATGGAGAACAGTATGGAGGTTCCTTAAAAAACTACAAATAGAACTACTATATGACCCAGCAATTCCACTCCTGGGCATATACCCTGAGAAATCCATAATTCAAAAATAGTCATGTACCAAAATATTCATTGCAGCTCTATTTACAATAGCCCGGAGATGGAAAGAACGTAAGTGTCCATCATCAGATGAATGGATAAAGAAGATGTGACACATATATACAATGGAACATTACTCAGCCATAAAAAGAAAGGAAATTGAGCTATTTGTAATGAGGTGGATGGACCTAGAATCTGTCATACAGAGTGAAGTAAATCAGAAAGAGAAAGACAAATACAGTATGCTAACACATATATATGGAAATTAAGAAAAAAGTGTCATGAAGAAACTAGGGGTAAGACAGGAATAAAGACACAGACCTACTAGAGAATGGACTTGAGGATATGGGGAGGGGGAAGGGTAAGCTGTGACAAAGCAAGAGAGTGGCATTGACATATATACACGTAAAATAGATAGCTAGTGGGAAGCAACCATATAGCACAGGGAGTTCAGTTTGGTGCTTTGTGATCACATAGAGGGGTGGGATAGGGAGGGTGGGAGGGAGGGAGCGGAAAGAGGGGAAAAAATAAAAAAATAAATAAAGAGGTTCAGTAAAATATGAAAAGAATGTCTCCCCAAATAGAGACTATCAATGAAGAAGTAGAAATTATTTTTTAAATAAACCAAATGGAAATTCAGGAGTTAAAAATTACAACAACCATAGTGAAAAATTCATTGTAGGAACTCAAAATTAGATTTGAACTAGCAAAACAAAATTCAGAATAAATGAATATAGATCAACAGGGATTATACAATCCCTAATGAGATATGTTGTCTTCAAATCAAGAGAGGCTCACTAGAGGCTCATTTTTCCTCTTTTTCTTTTCTTTTTCTTTTGGTTTTTAGGAGGGTTCAGATGAAGGAACTTATCCTCTACCTTAGAAGGGATATCTCACAAGCCCCACACCGGTAAACCCCTAAAAATTTCACTGAGGTATAAGGCCCCTGAATTTTTGTTGGGTGTATTTCCCATCATCTGACACTCAAATATTTTATGATAATCTAAAATAGTTGTTACTTTTTGCTACTAGGTCCAATCAGCCAAATGTCATCAATGTAATGGATCAGTGTGATGTGATGTGGAAAGGAATGTCGATCAAGGTACTTGCTCACTAAATTATGGCATAGGGTTGGAGAGTTCATATACCCCTGAGGCAGGAGAGTGAAAGTTGCCTTGCCAGACTGAAAACAAAAAAAACTGATTCTGTTGATCCTTATTAAAAGAAATTTAGAATAAAATCATTTGCCAAATAAATAATTGCTTACCAGTCAGCAGGGCATGTGTTAATTTGCTCAAGCAATTAAGCCACATCTGTAACAGCAGCTGGAATTGGAACCACCATCTGGTTAAGTTTACTATAGTCTACTGTCATTCTTCAAAATCCATTTGCTTTCTCACAGGAGAAATAGGTAAGTTGAATAGAGATGTTGTGGGAATTAACACCACTACATATTTCAAGCCCTTGATAATGGTGTTAATCCCTGCAATCACTCCAGGAATAGGATGTTCCTCTTGGCTCACTATTTTCCAAGATAGAAGCAGTTCTAGTGACTTCTATCTGGCCTTTCCTTCCATAATTCTCACTTCACAGGTCAGGAAACAACTGTGGTGATTCTGCCAGTTACTGAGTATGTTTATTCCAATCATGCATTCTAGGACTGGGGAAATAGGCACAGAATGGGCTTGGGCAGCCACTGTATCCACTGTGAAATGGATGTGAGGTAAAACTTCATGGATCATCTGACCTCTGTAAGCCTCCACTCTGACTGGTGGAGCACAATGATGTTTGGGTCTCAGGGAATTAGTGTCAGTCAGAGCCAGTGTACAGTAATCACTGAAAAGCCTAGTTATTTCTTTCTCCCTAATGCATAGTTACCCTAGTAAAAGGCCATGTAACTTTATTTGGGGAAGGCTGGGAGAAATATTAACAGTATAACTTTTTGGCAATGCAATGGGTTTCTTCCTCAAAGGGCCCTTGCATCTCCTCCATTTGAGGGGTTTTCAGTCTGTAAATCAGATCACGTCTGGGAAATAGTTCAGGCACCATGACTTTTATTTTGGTGATAAAAGTTAGACTTCTGTTCACTTAACCTAGAAAACTTCCACTTAAACAGATAAAGTAAAAATTTAGTAGATTCCTCCTGCATTTCACTTCTAGGGACACCATTGCCAACTAGCCAATGCCATAGTTCTCTGTGAGTTGTACTATCCTGATTACTACTTTGACTCTATTCTCCATTATGGTAATTATGTCCACTTTGCCTTTCGCACTTAAATACTGTCACTGGCCCTTGTCACCCTTGGATCCAATTACTCCCATTTCATTTAGGTTTCCCAATTCAATTACAACAGTTACCACTGTAATTCCTGACCTATAGAGAAGAGTGACCACAGAGTTGTTCAAGGATTTTGAGGCTACACACACATATTTATCTTTTACAGTCATGGTGAAGGTTTGTCCTCTGGATCTTCGTTGGGTAAGCCAGTCTTATGTAATAAATCTACTCTAACTTTTCAATTTCCATGACTTTGGAGTCCTTCCTCTAGAATATATCTAGGTAGTTCTGGCATTTCAACTTTATTTAAGGCAGGCCACCTCTTGGTCTTATGTTTTAGTCAACCAAACAACCAAGCTGTTAGCTCCCTTTCTAAGTCAAGCTACACTAAATCTTGAATCACTGCTTAGTGGGCCTGTGTCAACAAATTCAGCCTGATCTATTTTTATATTCCTTTCACCATTACCTCATACCACTAATATTCATTTCCACTTACTTTCCTCAGATTTCTGTCTGTATAAATGGGAAATATCAGGAAGTTATTTTGAAGTGCAATGTACCTCCTTGTGAGCCACATTCTAAAGCTCACTCTTTAGGATCTAGTGGGACTTGAGTGTAGTTATAATTCTAGAAGCTAAAAGAGGTACTGCAGGTAGATTCTGAAAAGAATCTACCTGCAGTAGATGTGTGTGTGTGTGTGTGTGTGTGTGTATAAACATGTATAAGAATGTTAGAATTTATTCTTCAGAGAAATCTCAGGGTTGTTTTTAAGGCATTTCAGTTCATTGGATGAGGCTTACCCACATTATAGAGAGAGATGTCCTCTACTTAAGCTCAACTGCTTGTATGAATTAACCACATCTGCAAAATATGTTCACAGAAATACCTAGCTTAGTGTTTGGTTGAATAAACTAGCCAAGTTGACAAATAAAACTAACCATAATACCATATAAAACTTTTAGTCAAATATTCATAGCAGTATTAATAATAGCCAAAAATTATAAATAACTCAATGTTCTAATAACTGTATAAATAAAATGTGGTATATCAATGCAATGGAATATTATTCAGCAGTAAAAATAAATCAAGTACTGGTACATACTACAACAGATGAATCTTAAAAACATTATGCTAAATGAAAGAAGCCAGTCACAAAAGACCACATATTATATGATAAAATTTATATGAAACATCTATAAAAGACAAACCTATGGAGATAGAAAGTAGATCAGTTGTTGGTTAGGACTAGGGAGGATTGGGAATTGATGAATGATAGCTAAGGTATGAGGACCTTCTTTTGTGGTAATCAAATGTCCTAAAATTGATTGTGGTGATGAAATCACAACTCTGAATACACTAAAAGACATTGAATATCACAATTTAAATGAATTAATTGTATGGTGTGTGAATACATTTCAAAAAAGCTGTTAATAATAAAATTAGAGTATGAAAAAACTAACAAAATATGAACAAACTATGGAATTTAGTTAAAAATAATGTATTAATATTGGTTCATCTACTGTAGCCTATTTATAATGTTAAAACAAGATGTTAATCATAGGAAAGACTCTGCACAGGGGTGTAAACACAGGGGTGTAAAGGAACTCTTTGTACTACCTCAATTTGCTATAAATCTAAAACTTTTCTAAAAAATAAAGTATATTAAAATAAATGCAGCATTCAAATGTGAAAAGTTTATAACTAGGGATGACTTGAGGTACCATCAAACTTATTAATTGATGGTAGTTTTTAAGCCTGGGCAATGACCTTATGTTTTGACTTTCACTGTAGAACCCCTCATGAACATTATTTTCTGTTTGTTTGTTTTACTTCACAGTTTTATGTATCTCTAAGTCTCTTCCTTGCCATAATAGGTAAGGATGTGCATAAAGGTGGATAGGGCAAGAAAAAATAAACAAGGATTTCTGTGTATTTAAGGTCAATTACCTCTGTAGACCGTTCAAATTTTGGGGCAAGTGATGCTGGGGTCCTAAAGTAAGCAAGTTAGACAAGTAATAGAAAAAGTAAGTCACATTGAGAATGTGGGAGTCAAAATAACAATAGATGAGCAACTGGAAGGACAACTATAGCTTTGATGGTCATCACCAACCAAATGGAAAAATAATAAAAATAAATAAATAGCTTGGACAAGCCACAATACATAGTGACTCAACTGTCTTGAAGATGATTCCAATATGAAGATCCTTTTTTTTTAATTTATTGGATTATAGTTGATTTACAGTGCCATTAGTTTCAGGTGTACAGCAAAATGATTCAGTTATACATATACATATATACATTCTATTTCAGATTATTTTCTCATATAGGTTGTCACAGAATATTGAGTAATGTTCCCTGTGCTATACAGTAGGTCCTTGTTGGTTATCTATCATATATAGTAGTGTGTGTATGTTAATCCCAAATTCCTAATTTATCCCCCTCCCCACATTTCCCCTTTGGTAACCATAAGTTTGTTTTTTATATCTGTGAGTCTGTTTCTGTTTTGTAGTAAGTTCATTTATATAATTTTTTTAAAAAATTAGATTTCACATATGAATGATATCATATGATATTTGTCTTTGCTTACTTCACTTAGTATGATAATCTCTAAGTCCATCCATGTTGCTGCAAATGGAGCCATTTTCTTCCTTTAATGGCTGAGTAATATTCCACTGTATATATGTACCATATCTTCTTTATCCATTCTTCTGTTTATGGACATTTAGTTAGCTTCCATGCCTTGGCTATTGTAAATAATGTTGCAATGAACATTGTGGTACATGTATCTTTTTGAATTATGGTTTTCTCAGGGTATATGCCCAGTAGTGGGATTGCTGGGTCATATGGTATTTCTATTTTTAGTTTTTTTAAGGAACCTCCATGCTGTTCTCCATAGTGGCTGTATCAGTTTATATTCCTACCAACAGTTCAAGAGGGTTCCCTTTTCTCCAAACCCTCTCCAGCATTTGTTGCTTGGAGATTTTCTGATGATGTCCATTCTAACTGCCTAAAACTACTCATTGTAGTTTTGATTTCCATTTCTCTAATAATTAGTGATGTTGAGTGGCTTTTCATGTGCTTTTTGTCCATCTGTATGTCTTCTTTGAAAAAATGTCTATTTAGATCTTCTGACGAATTTTTGATTGGGTTGTTTGCTCTTTTGATATTGACCCACATGGTTATTTGTATATTTTGGAGATTCATCCCTTGTCAGCCACTTCGTTTGCAAATACTTTCTTCCATTCTGTAGGTTGTCTTTTAATTTTAAGATTTCCTTTGCTGTGCAGAAGACTGTGAGTTTAATTAGGTCCCATTTGTTTATTTTTATTTTCATTACACTAGGAGGTGGATCAAAAAAAATATTGCTGTGGTTTATGTCAAAGAGTTTTCTGCCTATGTTTTCCTCTAAGAGTTTTATAGTGTCTGGCCTTACATTTAGGTCTCTGATCTATTTGGATTTATCTTTGTGTATGGTGTTAGAGAATGTTCTAATTTAATTCTTTTACATGTAGCTGTCCAGTTTTCCCAGCACCACCTATTGAAGAGATTGTCTCTTCTCTATTGTATATTCTTGCCTCTTTTGTCATAGATTAAGTGACATATATGTGTGGGTTTATTTCTGGGCTTTCTATCGTGTTCCATTGACTTATATTTCTGTTTTTGTGCCAGTACCATACAGTTTTGATTACTGTAGCTTTAGTAGTTTAGTCTGATGTCAAGGAGTCTGATTCCTCCAGCTCCATTTTTCTTTCTCCAGATTGCTTTGTATATTTGGGCTCTTTTGTGTTTCCATACAAATTAATTTTTTTTGTTCTAGTTCTGTGAAAAATGCCATTGGTAATTAGATAAGGATTGGATTGAATCTGTAGATTGCCTTGGGTTGTATAATCAATTTGACAATATTGATTCTTCCAATCCAAGAACATGGTATATCTTTCCATCTGTTTGTGTCATCTTTGCTTTCTTTCATCAGCATCTTATAGTTTTCAGAGTACAGGTCTTTTGTCTCCTTAGGCAGGTTTATTCCTAGGTATTTCATTCTTTTTGATATGGTGGTAAATGGGATTGTTTCTTTAATTTCTCTTTATGACTTTTCATTGTTAGTATGTAAGAATGCAAGAGATTTCTGTATATTAATTTTGTATCCTACAACTTTACCAAGTCCATTGATGAGTTCTAGTCTTTTTCTGGTGGCATCTTTAGGATTTTATATGTATAGTATCACGTCATCTGCAAACAGTGACAGTTTTATTTATTCTTTTTTAATTTGGATTCCTTTAATTTCTATTTCTTCTCTGATTGCCATGGCTAGGATTTCCAAATCTATGTTGAATAAAATGACAACAGTGGACATCCTTGCCTTGTTCCTGATCTTACAGGGAATGCTTTCAGCTTTTCACAATATGAATATCTTGAATTGGCCTTAAAGTAATGCAAAGATGAAAGCATTTGATTGAGAAATTGACAATGTGTTTTGAGATAAAGAACAAAGAAGCAAGCCACATTTCAGTCTCACAGGAATAATCTAAGTAGCCGTTTTCTTCTTCAATTTCAAGATAATTATATAATTTACATATAGCCTGAACCAATTCCAGCATAGTAAGGACAGGATCTGAAGAAGCACTAAAACATTGTCAAGGCCACTATTCAATACTAAGCAGAGAAGTAAAAGTTTCTGAAAAGTAGATACTAACAATTCCTCAAAGAATCTATTCATTTTTAGAACTTCCCCTTAAACTTTGCAGTCAATTATCATTACAAACTGTGATTGGAAACATTCACTTGATGTTCTAACTTTTTACTGGGTATTTCCCTTTGATTGTCAAATTCTTTATTTATTTCTATTGAGATGATCACATGGCTTCTCTTTTTTACTGTATTTTTTCATTTTAATTGTTTGTTAGTTTCTTAATACAGTAAAATAAATTTATTGCTCTTACAATATTAAGCCACCAATAATATGATACTACTTCATGTATAGTATAAGAATCTTATATTAGTACACTCCAGTTTCTCCCTCCTGGCCTTTAAATACATTGTTCCACTCTCTTCTTGCTTTAATTTTTTATAGCAAGAGCTCAGTTGTAATTCTTATCTTTGTCCCTTTGTATGCAATGTGTAATTTTTTTTCCTCTGGCTGCCTTTAAGGTTTTCACTTTGTCACTGATGTTTTAGCAATTTGATGCAGCTTCCAGGAACTTATGTCTCAATTGGTAGGCAGCCTTCTAAGGATGGCTCTCAATGGTTTCTGTTGCTCGTATTCATGTTCTTTTGTAATTCCCTCCTCTTGAGTGTGAACTAGACCTAGTGAGTCACTTCTAACAAACTGAATATGGCAACACTGATATGTTATTTCTTTTGAGATGAGGTTACATAAAGAATGCCTTCTATCTTTAGTGATTCTCTCTCTTGATGACTCACTCATTTGCTGTGAGGGAAGACAGTTACCACGTTGTTAATGGCCCTATAGAGAAGCATGTATAGTAGGAGCTTATGTTTCAGGCCAACAGTCAGCAATGATCTGAGGCCTGCCAAAAGCCATGTGAATAAGCTTGGGAGAGGAACAATCCCCATTTGAACTATAAGATTACTGCAGCCCTATTGACACCTTGATTGCAACCTAAGAAAACCCTGAGTCAGAAGCACCAAGGTAAACTGCACATGGAATCCTAACCCCCCAAAACTCTGAGACAATAAACATTTCCTATTTTAAGTTGTTATTTGGGGGGGTAACTTTTAATGTGGTGATGCATTAGTAATACATATACCACGGTATAATTTTCTTCATATTTATTTTTCTTGGTGTTTTTGAACTTATAATTTTGTAGTTTACCTCAAATATGTTAAATTTTCATCCATTACTTTTTCAAAAAAATTCTCTCTAACCCATTCCTGCCCTTTTGCTTTGAGAACTCCAATTATATACACATTAAGTCACTTGAAATTGTCCTATAGCTCATTGATACTCTGTTCTTTTTACTTTTCTTCTGTTCGTTTAAGATGGTATTTTATTTTTTATCTCTACAAGTTTGATGTGGGTTTTTCTAATATCTTCCACGCCTATATAGAAGAAAGTTGTAATAACTACATTATTTTTTTCAGTTTTATTGAGGTATAATTGACAAATAAAATTGTAATGTATTTATAGTGTACAACATGACTTGATGTACATAGACATGTGAAAGGATGCCCCCCATGGAGCTAATAATGCATCCATTAGTTCACATATTTACTTTATTTTGGTGAAAACATTTAAGTTCTAGTACCTCTTGCTCTCTTCCTTTGTAATTTGATTTTCTGTAGTGGAATGCTTTGATTCCATTCTCATTAATTTTAGTGTATCTACTACACATTTTTGCTTGTTACTACCATGGGTTTTACATAAAACATGTTTATAAGAGTCTATTTTAATATTATAAAAACTTAACTTCAAAGTCATACAAAAGCTATACATTTTTACACTCCCCCATACAATGTTTTTGATGTTACTGTTTACAGCTTTTATGTTCTATATCTATTAACAAATTATTGTAATGTTATTTTTAACACTTTTGTCTTTTAATCTTCATACTAGATTTATAACGGATTTACTCACAACCATTACCGCATGAATATTATAAATTTAACTTTATATTTCCTTTTACCTCTGAGTTTTATACTTGTATATGTTTTTCTGTTACTAGATAGTATCCCTTTTCTTCAGCTGACAAAGTCCCTTAAATCATTTTCATAAGGCCAGTCTAGTGATGATGAACTCCTACAATTTTTGTTTGTCTGGAAAGCTCTTTATTTCTCCTTCAGTTCTGAAAACAACTTTGCTGGGTAGAATATTCTTGCTTGGCTGTTTTGAATCTTCCATCACTTTGTATATATCATTCTACTCTCTTCTGGCCTGCAAAACTTTTTGCTGAACAATATGCTTAGAGGTTTATGGGGGTTTCCTTCTACATAACAAGTTGTTTTTCTCTTACTACTTTTAAGATTCCATGTCTTTAACTTTTGACAGTTTAGTTATAATGTGCCTCTTTTCATGTTTCCTTGGATTCTTTTTGTTTGGAGCTCTGGGAGATACCTGGATCTGAATGCATTTTTCCATACAGTTTAGTGAAATTTTTTACATTATTCTTTGAAAAAGATTTCTGCCCCTTTCTCTCTTTCTTCTCCTTCTGGGATTCCCATAATATATACATTGATCTCCTGGATGATGCTCCATGATGGCCTCATATTCTTTTAAACTATCCTCACTTTTTTTTTTGGATCCTTTAATTGGAAGTATTCCACTGCTCTTTCTTCTACTTCACTGGCCTTTTCTTCCACTTCATCTAGTTTGATGTTGAACTCCTCTATTGAATTTTCAGTTGAGTTATTGTATTCTTCAGCTCTATGATTTCCCTTTGGTGCTTTTTAGGTATTTTCTATATCCTTGTTGAAATTCTCCTTTTTTCCATTCATTGCTCTCCTAATCTTGGTGACTTCTTTATGACTGTTATTTTGAATTTTCTATCAGGTAAATCACTAATTTCCATCTTATTAAGGTTTGTTTTGGGAGATTTATTTTGTTTTTTGTTTGTTTATTTGAAATATATTCTTCTGTTTCTTCATTTTCCTTGACCCTCTGTGTTGGTTTCTGCATATTAGATTATACAGCCACCTCTCCAATTCTTGACAGAGTGGTCTTGAGTAGGAGATGTACCTTGTCAATCAGCCCACTCTGAGCTCATTGCTGTCTCTTAAACCCTTGTGATGTCCAAACTTCCTTCTTTGTAATAGTCTCTCAATAGTTGATGGCGGATCAAGACCCATCACTGTCCAAAAGGGGAGGGGTGAGTTGCATTCAACATCTAGATACAGGCTGATTGGAAGCCAGACCTTCAGGGAGCAGCTGGGAAATTATGTAGTTAAGTCCCTTTGATGGAGAAATCTGGAGATGAGTACTTTTTCCTGTGCCATCTGCTCTGGATCTGGGTGTACAGCCACAGGGGAGGGATGTTCCTCTGCCTGTTAAGAACTCCTCCTTTATTTGTTACAGTCCTGTGGGACCTGTGAATGCAAAGCCTATTGGTTAATGGAGGCAGGTGATCCAGGGGCCCATTACTTGGGGAATAGCTGCAAAAGACAGGGCAACAGACATGTGTACAAGCTCCTTCCAGGGAGAAACTGGTGCCTTAGAGTGGGCTAGAGGGAGAAAACATGGGAGGTGTCCACCAGCTTCCCCGATCTCTGAAGAAAATCACAGCCAGACTCTAGATTCATGCTGAATTAGAAGCCTGACCTTCAGGCATCAGTTTTCAAAATGTGCAGATGAACCTGTCTCAGGGAAAGATTGAGAGATGGGCATTTTTGTCTGCTCTCTCTGCACTGAGCCTTATGGGGTTAGCTGCAGAGAGTGACATAAGCCAATTAATGACCTCTTGTAGATCTCATTAACCAAGACGCATTGACCTCAGAGCAAGGTGTTTGGGGAACCCATTTACTGGATGGAAGTCTTAAAAGTAGGGTGCTAGATGTGGAGTTCAAACCCTTCACTTATCAAGCAGAAGCTGGGAGTTAAGAGTTCTCTCCTGAATGTATGGTGTTTGGCCAAGGGTGTGGTTTATGGAGAGAGTGTGCCTCAATCTTTACTGCCCATTTAGATGTATGTACTTTCTCATTTGCCTGATGTGTAGGAGTCACTCAGCTAGTTTCTGGATTTCTTTCAGAGATATTTTCTCCATGCATAATAGTATCTTTGGTGTCTTCATTGGAGGAGGGGAGTTCAGAAGCCTTATATGTTGCCATTTTGGTCCCTATATATCCTGTAACATTTACTTTAATGTCCTTCCCTGATCATTCTAAAATCTGTGTCATGATACTATACATAGAGAATCCTAAAGATGCCACCAGAAAACTACTAGAGCTAATCAATGAATTTGGTAAAGTTGCAGGATACAAAATTAATGCACAGAAAACTCTTGCATTCCTATACACTAATGATGAAAAACCTGAAAGAGAAATTAAGGAAACACTCCCATTTACCATTGCAACAAAAAGAATAAAATACCTAGGAAAAAGTCTACCTAGGGACACAAAGGACCTGTATGCAGAAAACTATAAGACACTGATGAAAGAAATTAAAGATGATACCAACAGATGGAGAGATATACCATGTTCTTGGATTGGAAGAATCAATATTGTGAAAATGACTATACTACCCAAAGCAATCTACAGATTCAGTGCAATCCATATCAAATTACCAATGGCATTTTTTATAGAGCTAGAACAAAAAATCTTAAAATTTGTACGGAGACACAAAAGACCCCAAATAGCCAAAGCAGTCTTGAGGGAAAAAAACGGAGCTGGAGGAATCAGACTCCCTGACTTCAGACTAAATTATAAAGCTGCAGTAATCAAGACAATATGGTACTGGCACAAAAAAGAAGCATAGTTCAATGGAAAAAGATAGAAAGCCCATGCACCTATGGTAAACTAATCTATGACAAAGGAGGCATGGATATACAATGGAGAAAAGACAGACTCTTCAATAATTGGTGCTGGCAAAACTGGACAGTTACATGTAAAATAATGAAATTAGAACACTCCCTAACACCATACACAAAAATAAACTCAAAATAGATTAGAGACCTAAATGTTAGACTGGACACTATAAAACACTTAGAGGAAAACATAGGAAGAACACTCTTTGACATAAATCACAGCAAGATCTTTGGTGATCCACTTCCTAGAGTAATGGAAATAAAAACAAAAACAATCAAATGGGACCTAATGAAACTTCAAAGCTTTTGCACAGCAAAGGAAACCATAAACAAGATGAAAAGACAACCCTCAGAATGGGATAAAATATTTACAAATGAATCAATGGACAAAGGATTAATCTCCAAAATATATAAACAGCTCATTCAGCTCAATATTAAAGAAAAACAAACTACCCAATCCAAAAAATCGGTAGAAGACCTAAATAGACATTTCTCCAAAGAAGACATACAGATGGCTAAGAAGCACATGAAAAGCTGCTCAACATCACTAATTATTAAAGAAATGCAAATCAAAACTACATGAGGTATCACCTCACACCATTTAGAATGGGCATCATCAGAAAATCTACAAACAACAAATGCTTGAGAGGGTGTGGAGAAAAGAGAACCCTCTTGCACTGTTGGTGGGAATGTAAATTGATACAGTGACTATGGAGAACAGTATGGAGGTTCCTTAAAAAATTAAAAATAGAATTACCATATGATCCAGCAATCTCACTACTGGGCATATACCCAGAGAAAACCATAATTCAAAAAAGCACATGCACCCCATTGTTCATTGCAGCACTATTTACAATAGTGAGGTCATGGAAGCAACCTAAATGTCCATCGACAGATGAATGGATAAAGAAGATGTGGTACATATTTACAATGGAATATTACTCAGCCATAAAAAGGAACTAAACTGGGTCATTTGTTGAGACGTGGATGGATCTAGAGACTGTCATACAGAGTGAAGTAAGTCAGAAAGAGCAAAACAAATATCGTATATTAACACATATATGTGGAACCTGGAAAATGGTACAGATGAACCAGTTTGCAGGGTAGAAATAGAGACACAGATGTAAAGAACAAACATATGGACACCAAGTGGGGAAAGTGGTGAGGTGGTGGGGGTGGTGGTATGATGAATTGGGCAATTGGGATTGACATGTATACACTGATGTGTATAAAACTGATGATGAATAAGAACCTGCTGTATAAAAAATAAGTAAAATAAAATTCAAAAATTAAAGAAAAAAACAAACATAGGGACATAAAATAAATAAATAATTAAATAAATAGCCCTCCAAGATAAATGCATAACCCAGCTTCAACTGTTTTTTTATTGTATTTTAAACAAATCTTGGACATGTCATTTGTCCTGTTTTAGTGCATCTAACTGATAAGGCCTTTTAAAACACATGACTGTAGTGTTTGTATCACAAATTTATTGAATAACTACTAAATTTAATAGTAACTCCAAAAAATATAAAAATAAAATCTGTGGCAACTCTGGGTCAGTTTCAGTTAATTAATTAATCTTTTTATCATGGGTTTTATATTGCCTTGTTTCTTTGCATGTCTAGAAGTTTTTGATTGGATGTTAACTATACATTGTGAATTTTACCTTGTTGGTGCTAAATATTTATGTATTCTTACAAGCATTCTTGAGCTTTGTTCTGGGGCACTGTTAAGATACTTGAAAACAGTTTGATCCTTTGAGGTCTTGGTTTTAAAGTTTATTAGGCAGGTCCAGAGCATTGCTCAGCCTAGGGTTATTTCCCGTGATGCAGGCAAGACATTACTGAGTACTGTACCAAATTCCCCATGAATCTTGATGTTTTCTTGCCTAGTTAGTGAAAACAAGGACTATTTTTAGCCCCATGTGACCACGAGAGCAGTTCTCTCTATTTCTTTCAGGCTGTTGTTTTCCAACCTTTAGATAGTTTCCTTCCAAGGATGCCAATAGTCAGCTGACTATTCAAGGGGAAATATCTATATATGTTTGAAGTTCTCTTTCCTTGTAGCTTTCTCCTCCCCAGTACTTGGTGTGGATAAAATGGGCTACTTTAGCCTCAATGGATTTTCTCTTCACCTCAGTCAATCTGCTGTGTTTGTTTTGGATTCATCCTCCCTGTGCTGTGATCAGGAAACTCATTCAAGACAGTAACTAGAACAATCTTAGTTTCATTTTCTTTATGTTCCTTATCTCACTGATCACCATCCTTTGTTGCCTGATGTACAGTGTCTTGCAAAATATTTTTTTATATTTTGTTAGTTTGTTGTTGTTGTTATTTCAGGTGTGATGATATAGTTGGCTCTTGTAACTCCATCTTGTCTAGAAGTATAACTTGACACATGCCTAATTTTATTTTGTATTTCTTACATGAACTTACTTTCCTAACAAGATTTATTGTTGACTTTTTTTGCATTCACTACAGCGTCCCTCATAGGATGAGGTCTTATGATACAGTACATGGGACTGAATATCTAATCATTAAGGTCCTTTCACAGGCACCTATTTTAATTTTCATATTTATGCATTAAAATCATTTATTGTACATTTACTGTATGTAAGGCACTGTAGGGCTTATACACATGGATCAAATTTGGATTCTCTTTCAGAAAGTTTTTATTCTCCTAGTAAATTAAATAAGTTAGAGAGAAATGAGGCTTGTAAAAGAGATTTCAAAATATATTGAGTTACAAAAATGCAGAGCTACTTATGTTTATGTTTAAAATCTAAAGAGGACTTCTGCGTCTACAATTTTATGGTTGGAGATTTTCCTCCACTGTCATATTTGAATGAAATGATTTCTATGACAAAGAAAATTGTCTCTAGGTTTTGATAAAGCAAATAATATGAAGTCATCAAAACTATCAGTAATTACTCTGTTCTCCCATGGTTAAACAAAATAGTCCCTTTAAATGTACAAGGTCTAGACTGGGAAGTGACAGAAATATTCAAAAATTTAAAATATAAGGACAATTCTGGAGAAGTAGTATGCAGAATACTAAGATGTTGACAAAAGCAGAGAAAAAGGAACTTTATATTAAAGTCAAATAAAAGTGACAGATATAACAAAATGAATACAAATATATCATTTTTAATTGATCAACCTGTTATTGAAAGATTAAATGCTGTAAATTTTCTAAAATCCACTGGAAATAGACAAAAGCATAAGGAAGGGAATGTAATGTAATGTTAGGGAGCAAATTTATTGAACAATTTTCTGCCAATATATTGTCTTCAAAGAAGGGAACATAAAGAGTTTTCAAAGAGAAAGCAAAAATTATATGTTTACTCACTTCTTATGGGATAAAAGATCAGAAAAAAAATCAATTCCATGAAATTACTTTACTAGAGATCAACAAGTAAAGATAGGGAATTTATTTTATTTTTAAGCATTTACATTTGGTTTGAAAGAATTATATTTAAAATCCCATACACTATAAAGCAGTATATGAGTTGGACAAACATTGTCTTCTGAAATAGTCTAGTCATTTATACACACACAGGTGCACACACACACACACACACACCCCACAAGATATTTATTTTCAGTGAGATGGTGGATTCATAGTAGGACAGTCATTTCCCTTTCAGATAACCAAAGATGATATTCTTACTCATAGATTATAGAGGGTGTAGCCATCCATAATCTGGTGATGATAAAGGCCTCAGCAGTCAATCCATGATGACCACAAGTATAAAGCTTTTAATCTGCACTAAAACGGAAATCCCTACATTTCACTCAATCAAGGAATATTTACCCCTGTTTATAGATCAGGAAAAGGAGAAAATTAGTACTGGTGTGCCAAAGCCTATTTCTATATCTATATATACTAATGAATATTAAATAATTGCTCTGCTTTACCTTACACCTTACCTAATGAATATTCAATAATTGCTCTGCTTTACCTTACACATCAATCGTTCACACGTTAGTACCAGAGGGACTTATATGATCACGAAGATGAGTGTATATTTCTCTTCCCCATCCAGCTGTTGAAATAGTTTGCAGCAATCATGCTCCTGAACAGATTTTTGATCCCGGCTAACAGAATTTTAGTGTTTGATTCTTATTTATTAGTGTATCATTATATGTCTTATACTCACTGCTTTCCTGAGTTTAGAGCTAGACTAGAAGGGCAATATTTGCTGTTTATTCCTTGATTAAGCTGAAACCGTGGCACTGAAAGTTGGAAGTAAGAGAATTTATATAGTACAAAGGAGTTAAACTTTATGTTTAGTCATTTATTAGTGGTATAAACTTGAGAAAGATAGATGCTTAATTGTAACCAAAGTGCAATGAATAACCATTATTCATATGAGTTTGTACCATATCAGGACATGGGCCTCATGATCCTCATCTCCTATTGTTATTCTGTAATGCTCCACTTGATCATTGCCACAAACTGTGAATTACTCCTATCCAATAGAACAACAAAGGTGATGGGATATCATATCCATGAATATCATTACATAAGATTGCAACCTGTCTTTCTAACAGACTTTCTTTCTGCTGGATTTGAAGAAGAAAGTTGCCATGTTGTGAGCTGCCCTATGGAGAGGACCACATGGTAAAGAACTAAAGACAGCTCTGACAACCAGCAAGAAACTGAAACCCTAGTCTGAGAGCCTGTAAGGAACTGGATTCTGCCAGCCACTATGTGAACTTGGAAGTGGATTCTTCTCCTGTCTTGTCTTAGATGAGAGCCCAGCCCCAACTGACACCTTGATTGAAACCTTGCAGAGGAATAAACTAAGCCATGTACAGACGGTTGACAGACAGAAACTGAAATGTTAAACATGTTTGAAGCTGTTAAGTTTGTGATAATATTTTTAAGCCACAATAGATAACTAATGTATGCCAGGAGTATATCAAATTGTGAACAGTGCAAAGCATCTTGAGTAGAAAACTCAGTCAATTTCTAGATAATGCTTATAAACTTTTGAAAATACAATGGTTTATGAGACAAGATGAAAATTTTAAAATAAAATATTGAAGTAGAACAATACAATGTTGTTAATGAGTCAGGCCAAGCACAGTCATTCACTCTACATTATTAAACACCTTGTATGTATTATTCACTGTGCTGTAGTTACATAACTAAAAACGTCAAGTCCTCTTCTCAATACTTGATACTTTCATCACAATATAACACCATTCAACTTATCTATCTTTGAGAATAGAACTATTTCCCAATTTATTGTTCAGATTACATTGGATACTTTTATATAAAACTGCTTTATAATACTAAAACCCTTATGTTTTATAAGCCTTTATTGTTCCCCAAAGAGAAGTAGATTATGTGAGTATAAATACAACTCACATAGTAGTATAGTATATTTCTATAAAATATAAGAATTAGGTTTTTAAATGTCACTTAGGTAAATAGGAGTTACCTCATCTCTGGAAAATGGGTTATATTATAATGACATATTAAGTCAATAGAAATGTCATTACAGTATAAATATGAACCTTCCTTAAAGGACACTGAGACATTAAATATGCTTATTTCAAATGCCAATGGAATAACATTTATCTATAATTGTTTAAAGTGAAGAAATTTTTTTCTGCAATCATTAATGTTAGATTATTTTATATATGGTGATACAAATTAATTACTTAATCCAAATAAATAAGCTTTTCTAAATCTATCATCAAATCTTTCCATTTCTGCCTTCAAAGTAAATCTAGGCTCTGACCATTTCTCACCACCTCCCCTACTGCTACATACCACCGTCATCCCCTATCCATCATCAGATCTCTCCACTCCTGCAATAGCCTTCTAACTGGGCTCCCTTGCTCCACTCATTCCTCAGCAGTTTATTCACTATACAGGAACCAGTAATCCTTTTAAAACTTAAGTAGAAAATGTGCCTTCTACTCAGAATCCTGCAATAGCACTCTATTTCACTAAGAATAAATACAAAATCCCCTACAATGGCTTATTTTATTCTACAAAATTTGACTCTCATTATGTTTCTGATCTCATATATTACTCCTCCCACTTGTCTTTTTACTGGCCTTGTTTTGTTTTTGCTCAAACAAGGATCCTCCTCTTTCAGAACTTTTGCACTTGTGTTTCCTCTGCCTGGAATGTTCTTTCTACAGATATCTTCATGTATCCTATAGGACTTTGTTCAGATATTGCCTTCAATTGTCATCTTACCTCACCATGGGAATTAAAATGGCAATCAACCCACATTTCACCCAGCACACAATTTATCTTTCTTGCTTTATTTTATTCCATAGGAACTATCAGCATACGCTTGTTTATTGCCTACCTCTCCATGAGCAGAATATAATTTACATGAGAGGAAGGATTTCTGGCCACTTTTGTCTGATTCCAAAACAGTACTTGAAACAGAGTGAGTACTAAATAAACATTTTTTATGAATAAATAATGTGCACTATACCAAAGGAACAATTACTGAAAATTTGTGAATCGGTATTCAATGTCAATTTTTACCATAGAAACACAAAGAGATTCAATTGCCCATACTTTTTTAACAGTAAGTTATATGTAGGCCAAAATAGAATTCTGCTTGTCATTTCATTATAGTATCTACGGATACTGAACTGTGTTTTATGATGGGGAAACATAATTGTTAAAAGTTAGGTTTCTGGAATTGACAAATCCAGTGGTAAATTCAACTCCATATTTACCAGACTTTGAAATATTACTTAACCTGCCTAAATTTCAGTATTCTCATTTGTAAAATGGTAATTGAAATAGTAGCAACATCATTCAGCTACTGTCAGAATTAAATGAGATGATACAAGTTAAGCATCCAGCATAGTGCCTAGAACATTGTAGTATTCCATAAAAGTTAGCTCTTCCTAATAGTATGAAATATCTCATTATTCACTATGAGTGGACACAATTTAGTATATTGATTAATTGTGGAGGCTCAGACGTCAGACATACTTGGGTTTGCATCTCAGCTCCAACACTCACCAGCTGTGTGATCCTTGGTACACGATTTGACTTCTATGAATCTCAGATTGCCCATCTGTGAAACTAGCATTCAATGGCCCCAACTCAAAGGGTTTGATGGAAGAGTTGCTTGAGATAGATGTGTATTTATCACAGTGCCTAGAACAGAGTCAGCACTAAAATATATTAACTCTTAATACTGGATGTTAGAATGGGAAGGTATCTGTATGGTATGCAATTAAGAGAGTAAGTAATACCTCTACTTCACCACCCCTACCCACTCCACATACAACATACATGTAAACAGACAGACACAAAAATTCTTTGTCTCAGAAGTGTTCTTTAGGCATGACAAATTAAAAGTGTTCCCTGTGCCTTGGGAGGCCCTAATCTATCTCTGAGATCAATTCCTAATAGCTTATGGGAAGCACGTACTTGGGGAGAAGGGATTAATGCTACATGCTGTGCCAAAAGATCTAAGATGTACATTCAATATGATAATAATCTCTTCTTTTTGTATGGTGTCTTGCAGTTAGTTATGAGACTCTCTTACATCTATGCAAGCCATTTTACATATACAGTATATCAAATTAGCATGTATAGGGCTATCTAGTATGTGTGGGGCTGTCTAGAAAAAAATCACTTATATAAATTATTAAAGCAGAAAGGAAGGCAATATATGGAACAATTTACCCTGATCATGACCTCTTTCTAGGCATACTTCTGCTATCACTGATTTCTGGAGTTGTAATCAATACATTTGTTCCTTTGGGTCAAATATCACCTGTTGCTTATAGGCATATTTTCAGCTGCAAATATCGCTGGGAGAGACAAAGTAGTGAGTTAGACATCTTTTAATGTTAATGAGTTGATGGGATTTTTCTAAGCAGGGTTTTATCTGGAGTTCTCCTGCCCCTGCGAAAGCAGGGAAGAAGAAGGTATATGTTGATGTGGACAATAGCATTCCTTTGAATGCATCAGGCATTTGACACTTTAAGTCACTTCTTCACCATCAAATTTCTGTATTTGACCACAGCAGTTACTTTAAATCTGGTTCTATCTTAAAATCACCATAAAGCTATTGAAAGAATCATTGTCTTTTTCTATTATCACTACTAAAACTTTGTATACTCAATGAATACTTATCTAATAAGATGTAACTGTAATTAGATACCTGCTTACTTTAAGAAGATTATAGCAGACTTTCTGGCCATTACTTTATTAAACCAGTGATCAAAAGCACAGCCCCACAAATACACATACATACACAGAGTTTGCCTCAGGGCTCATGAGCCCATATTAATGGATTCATTATTTCTGTTGCAAGTTAATCCTTGTCATCAATGATCAGTAGAGTATTATTAAAAAGCATCAAGCAGCACACATTTCCAGATTCATTTATTCTGTTATCACCCTTAAGAAGGCAAGTGAGCTGGTTAACTACTGACTACTATATTGGCAATAATGGAAAATTATCATTATTTTCTTAGTTCACAGGAAATTAAAAGTATACAGGTGCAATTTAAAAGGCAGCCTACAGCTGTATTTAAAAACCAAAGTGGGGACTGAGAGGAAGATGGTGGAAGAGTAAGATGCGGAGATCACCTTCCTCCCCACAGATACACCAGAAATACATCTACACGTGGAACAACTCCTACAGAACACCTACTGAAGGCTGGCAGAAGACCTCAGACCTCCCAAAAGGCAAGAAACTCCCCACGTACCTGGGTAGGGCAAAAGAAAAAAAGAAAAAAACAGAGACAAAAGAATAGGGACCGCACCTGCACCAGTGGGAGGGAGCTGTGAAGGAGGAAATGTTTCCACACACTAGGAAGCCCTTTCGTGGGTGGAGACTGCGGAAGGCGGAGGGGGGAGCTTCGGCGCCGTGGAGGAGTGCACAGCAACGGGTGCGGAGGGCAAAGCGGGGAGATTCCCGCACAGAGGATGGGTGCCGACCGGCACTCACCGGCCGGAGAGTTTTGTCTGCTCACCCGCCAGGGCGAGCGGGGCTGCGAGCTGAAGCTCGGGTTTCGGTTTCAGACGGAGCGGAGCGCAGGGAGAGGACTGGGGTTGGCGGCTTGAACATAGCCTGAAGGGGTTACTGCACCACGGCTAGCCGGGAGGGAGTCCGGGGAAAAGTCTGCACCTGCCGAAGAGGCAACAGGCTTTTTCTTCCCTCTTTGTTTCCTGGTGCGTGAAGAGAGGGGTTTAAGAGCGCTGCTTAAAGGAACTCCAGAGACGGGCGCGAGCCGCGGCTAAAAGCGCGAACACCAGAGACGGGCTGGAGACGCTAAGGCTGCTGCTGCCGCCACCAAGGGGCCTGTGTACGAGCACAGGTCACTCTCCACACCCCTCTTCCGCGGAGCCTGTGCAGCCCGCCACTGCCAGGTTCCCGGGATCTAGGGACAACTTCCCCGGGAGAACGCACGGTGGTCCTCAGGCTGGTGCAACGTCACGCTGGCCTCTGCCGCCGCTGGCCCGCCCCGCACGCAGTGCCCCTCCCTCCCCGCCGGCCTGAGTGCGCCAGAGGCCCCGAGTCAGCGGCTCCTTTAACCTCGTCCTGTCTGAGCAAAAAACACACACCCTCCAGCGACCTACACGCAGAGGCAGGGCCAAATCCAAAGCTGAGCCCCTGTGAGCTGTGAGAACAAAGAAGAGAAAGGGAAATCTCTCCCAGCAGCCTCAGAAGCAGTGGATTAATGCTCCACAATCAACTTGATGTACCCTGCATCTGTGGAATACCTGAATAGACAAGGAATGATCGCAAATTGAGGAGGTGGACTTTAGGAGGAAGATCTATGAATTTTTTCCCTTTTCCTCTTTTTGTGAATGTGTATGTGTATGCTTCTGTGTGAGATTTTGTCTGTATAGTCTTGCTTCCACCATTTGTCCTAGGGTTCTATCCGTCCATGATTTTTTAAAAACTTTTTTCTTAATAATTAATTTTAATAACTTTATTATACTTTACCTTCGTTCTTTCTTTCTTTCCTTCCTTCCCTCCTTTAGACAACAAATCATCCCAAATTGAGGAGGTGGTCTCTGAGAGCAAGATTTATGATTTTTCCCCCTTTACCTTTTTTGTGAGGGTGTATGTGTATGCTTCTGTGTAAGATTTTCTCTGTATAGCTTTGCTTCCAACATTTGTCCTAAGGTTCTATCCGTCCCTTTTTTTTCTTTTTTCTTTTCTAAGTATTTTTTAATTCAATAACTTTATTATACTTTATATTATTTTTACTGTATCTTCTTTCTTTCTTTTTTCCTTCTTTCCCTCCTTCCTTCTTTCCTCCCTCCCTCCCTCCCTCAATCCCTCCTTTCTTTCCTTCTCACCTTCTCACCTTCTTTACTTCTTTGCTTCTTTCTTTCTTTCTTTCTTTCTTTATTTCTTCCTTCCTTCCTTCCCTCCTTTCCTTCTTTCTCTCCTCATACTTCTACTAATCCTCTCTAATTTTTCTCACTTTTATTCTGAGCCGTGTGGATGAAAAGCTCTTGGTGCTCCTGCCAGGAGTCAGGACTCTGCCTCTGAGATAGGAGAGCCAACTTCAGGACACTGGTCAACAAGAGACCTCCCAGATCCACATAATATCAAATGGCGAAAATCTCCCAGAGACCTCCATCTTAACACCAGCACCCAGCTTCACTCAACGACCAGCAAGCTACAGTGCTGGACAACCTATGCCAAACAACTAGCAAAACAGGAACACAACCCCACCCATTAGCAGAGAGGCTGCCTAAAATCATAATAAGGCCACAGAAACCCCAAAACACACCACCAGACGTGAACCTGCCCACTAGAGAGACAAGATCCAGCCTCATCCACCACAACACAGGCACTAGTACCCTCCACCAGGAAGCCTACACAACCCACAAAACCAACCTTAGCCACTGGAGACAGACATCAAAAACAGTGGGAACTACGAACCTGCAGCCTGCAAAAAGGAGACCCCAAACACAGTAAGATGAGCAAAATGAGAAGACAGAAAAACACACAGCAGATAAAGGAGCAAGATAAAAATGCACCAGACCTAACAAATGAAGAGGAAATAGGCAGTCTACCTGAAAAAGAATTCAGAATAATGATAGTAAGGATGATCCGAAATCTTGGAAATAGAATGGACAAAATGCAAGAAAGAGTTAACAAGAACCTAGAAGAAATAAAGATGAAACAAGCAATGATGAACAACACAATAAATGAAATGAAAAGTACTCTAGATGGGATCAATAGCAGAATAACTGAGGCAGAAGAACGGATAAGTGACCTGGAAGATAAAAGAGTGGAAATAACTACTGCAGAGCAGAATAAAGAAAAAAGAATGAAAAGAACTGAGGACAGTCTCAGAGACCTCTGGGACAACATTAAACGCACCAACATTCGAATTATAGGGGTTCCAGAAGAAGAAGAGAAAAAGAAAGGGACTGAGAAAATACTTGAAGAGATTATAGTTGAAAACTTCCCTAATATGGGAAAGGAAATAGTTAATCAAGTCCAGGAAGCACAGAGAGTCCCATACAGGATAAATACAAGGAGAAATACACCAAGACACATATTAATCAAACTGTCAAAAATTAAATACAAAGAAAGCATATTAAAAGCAGCAAGGGAAAAATAACACACAAGGGAATCCCCATAAGGTTAACAGCTGATCTCTCAGCAGAAACTCTGCAAGACAGAAGGGAGTGGCAGGACATACTGAAAGTGATGAAGGAGAAAAACCTGCAGCCAAGACTACTCTACCCAGCAAGGATCTCATTCAGATTTGATGGAAAACTTAAAACCTTTACAGACAAGCAAAAGCTGAGAGAGTTCAGCACCACCAAACCAGCTTTACAACAAATGCTAAAGGAACTTCTCTAGACAAGAAACACAAGAGAAGGAAAAGACGTATAATAATGAACCCATAACAATTTACAAAATAGGAATTGGAACATACATATCGATAATAACTTTAAAGGTAAATGGACTAAATGCTCCCACCAAAAGACACAGATTGGCTGAATGGATACAAAAACAAGACCCTTATATATGCTGTCTACAAGAGACCCACTTCAGACATAGAGACACATACAGACTGAAAGTAAGGGGATGGAAAAAGATATTCCATGCAAATGAAAAGCAAAACAAAGCTGGAGTAGCAATTCTCATATCAGAAAAAATAGACTTTAAAATAAGGACTATTAAAAGAGACAAAGAAGGACCCTACCTAATGATCAAGGGATCGATCCAAGAAGAAAATATAACAATTGTAAATATTTATGCACCCAACATAGGAGCACCTCAATACAGAAGGCAGATACTAACAGCCATGAAAGGGGAAATTGACAGTAACATATTCATAGTAGGGGACTTTAACACCCCACTTTCACCCATGGACAGATCAACCAAAATGAAAATAAGTAAGGAAACACAAGCTTTAAATGATACATTAAACAAGATGGACTTACTTGATATTTATAGAACACTCAATCCAAAAACAACAGAATACAGATGTTTCTCAAGTGCTCATGGAACATTCTCCAGGATAGATCATATCTTGGGTCAGACATCAAGCCTTGGTAAATTTAAGAAAATTGAAATTGTATCAAGTATCTCTTCTGACCACAACACCATGAGACTAGATATCAATTACAGGAAAAGATCTGTAAAAAACACAAACACATGGAGGCTAAACAATACACTACTTAATAATGATGAGATCACTGAAGAAATCAAAGAGGAAATAAAAAATACCTAGAAACAAATGACAATGGAGACACAACGACCCAAAACCTGTGGGATGCAGCAAAAGCAGTTTTAAGAGGGAAGTTTATAGCAATACAAGCCCACCTTAAGAAGCAGGAAACATCTCGAATAAACAACCTAACCTTGCACCTCAAGCAATTAGAGAAAGAAGAACAAAAACACCCCAAAGCTAGCAGAAGGAAAGAAATCATAAAAACCAGATCAGAAATAAATGAATAAGAAGTGAAGGAAACAATAGCAAAGGTCAATAAAACTAAAAGCTGGTTCTTTGAGAAGATAAACAAAATAGATAAACCACTAGCCAGACTCATCAAGAAAAAAAGGGAGAAGACTCAAATCAATAGAATAAGAAATGAAAAAGGAGAAGTAACAACTGACACTGCAGAAATAAACAAGATCATGAGAGATTACTACAAGCAACTCTATGCCAATAAAATGGACAATCTGGAAGAAATGGACAAATTCTTAGAAATGCACAACCTGCCAAGACTGAATCAGGAAGAAATAGAAAATATGAACAGACCTATCACAAGCACTGAAATTGAAACAGTGATTAAAAATCTTCCAACAAAGAAAAGCCCAGGACCAGATGGCTTCACAGGCGAATTCTATCAAACATTTAGAGAAGAGCTAACATCTATCCTTCTCAAACTCTTCCAAAATATAGCAGAGGGAGGAACACTCCCAAATTCCTTCTACGAGGCCACCATCACCTTGATACCAAAACCAGACAAGGATGTCAGAAAGAAAGAAAACTACAGAACAATATCACTGATGAACATAGATGCAAAAATCCTCAACAAAATATTAGCAAACAGAATCCAACAGCACATTAAAAGGATCATACACCATGATCAAGTGGGGTTTATTCCAGGAATGCAAGGATTCTTCAATATACAAAGATCAATCAATGTGAGAAACCATATTAACAAACTGAAGGAGAAAAACCATACGATCATCTCAATAGATGCAGAGAAAGCTTTTGACAATATTCAACACCATTTATGATAAAAACCCTACAGAAACTAGACATAGAGGGAACTTTCCTCAACATAATAAAGGCCATATATGACAAAACCACAGCCAACATCATCCTCAATGATGAAAAACTGAAAGCATTTCCACTAAGATCAGGAACAAGACAAGGTTGCCCACTCTCACCACTCTTATTCAACATAGTTTTGGAAGTTTTAGCCACTGGAACCAGAGAGGAAAAGGAAATACATGGAATCCAAATCAGAAAAGAAGTAAAGATGTCACTGTTTGCAGATGACATGATACTATACATAGAGAATCCTAAAGATGCTACCAGAAAACTAGTAGAGCTAATCAATGAATTTGGTAAAGTAGCAGGATACAAAATTAATGCATAGAAATCTCTTTCATTCCTATATACTAATGATGAAAATTCTGAAAGTGAAATCAAGAAAACACTCCCATTTACCATTGCAACAAAAAGAATAAAATATCTAGGAATAAACCTACCTAAGGAGACAAAAGACCTGTATGCAGGAAATTATAAGACACTGATGAAAGAAATTAAAGATGATACAAATAGATGGAGAGGTATACCATGTTCTTGGATTGGAAGAATCAACATTGTGAAAATGACTCTACTACCCAAAGCAATCTATAGATTCAATGCAATCCCTATCAAACTACCACTGGCATTTTTCACAGAACTAGAACAAAAAGTTTCACAATTTGCATGGAAACACAAAAGACCCTGAATAGCCAAAGCAACCTTGAGAACGAAAGAAGGAACTGAAGGAATCAGGCTCCCTGACTTCAGACTGTACTACAAAGCTACAGTAATCAAGACAGTATGGTACTGGCACAAAAACAGAAAGATAGATCAATGGAACAGGATAGAAAGCCCAGAGAAAAACCCACGCACATATGGCCACCTTATCTTTGATAAAGGTGGCAGGAATGTACACTGGAGAAAGGACAGCCTCTTCAATAAGTGGTGCTGGGAAACCTGGACATGTACATGTAAAAGTATGAGATTAGATCACTCTCTAACACCATACACAAAAATAAGCTCAAAATGGATTAAAGACCTAAATGTAAGGCCAGAAACTATCAATCCCTTAGAGGAAAACATAGGCAGAACACTCTATGACATAAATCACAGCAAGATCCTTTCTGACCCACCTCCTAGCGTAATGGAAAAAAAAAACAAAAATAAACAAATGGGACCTAATGAAACTTCAAAGCTTTTGCACAGCAAAGGAAACCATAAACAAGACCAAAAGACAACCCTCAGAATAGGAGAAAATATTTGCAAATGAAGCAACTGACAAAGGATTAATCTCCAAAATTTACAAGCAGCTCATGCAGCTCAATAGCAAAAAAACAAACAACCGAATCCAAAAATGGGCAGAAGACCTAAATAGACATTTCTCCAAAGAAGATATACAGACTGCCAACAAACACATGAAAGAATGCTCAACATCATTAATCATTAGAGAAATGCAAATCAAAACTACAATGAGATATCATCTCTCACCAGTCAGAATGGCCATCACCAAAAAATCTAGAAACAATCAATGCTGGAGAGGGTGTGGAGAAAAGGGAACACTCTTGCACTGCTGGTGGGAATGTGAATTGGTTCAGCCACTATGGAGAACTGTATGGAGGTTCCTTAAAAAACTACAAATAGAACTACCATATGACCCAGCAATCCCACTACTGGGCATATACCCTGAGAAAACCAAAATTCAAAAAGTGTCATGTACCAAAATGTTCATTGCAGCTCTATTTACAATAGCCCGGAGATGGAAACAACCTAAGTGTCCATCATCGGATGAATGGATAAAGAAGATGTGGCACATATATACAATGGAATATTACTCAGCCATAAAAAGAAACGAAATTGAGCTATTTGTAATGAGGTGGATAGACCTAGAGTCTGTCATACAGAGTGAAGTAAGTCAGAAAGAAAAAGACAAATACCGTATGCTAACACGTATATATGGAATTTAAGAAAAAAATATGTCATGAAGAACCTAGGGGTAAGACAGGAATAAAGACGCAGACCTACTGGAGAACAGACTTGAGGATATGGGTAGGGGGAAGGGTGAGCTGTGACAGGGCGAGAGCGTGTCATGCACATATACACACTAACAAACGTAAGTTAGGTAGCTAGTGGGAAGCAGCCGCATGGCACAGGGATATTGGCTCGATGCTTTGTGACAGCCTGGAGGGTGGGATAGGGAGGGTGGGAGGGAGGGAGACGCAAGAGGGAAGACATATGGGAACATATGTATATGTATAACTGATTCACTTTGTTATAAAGCAGAAACTAACACACCATTGTAAAGCAGTTATACCCCAATAAAGATGTTTAAAAAAAAATAATGATGTAATTCATTTTTTCCCCATTTTTCAAAAATTCAGGGCAATGTAGAAAGGCAAAGTAGAAGTTTTTTATGTGCTAGTTTAAAAGGCATTCTAAATGCAGAGTGAGATCTGAAGGTTTATTAGGTATATTCATTATATCCAATATTTAGGGTCAAAATAAACCTAATTTCTTTGTTATTAAAAGTAACTGAAAAAAATCATTGTCTCAAAAACAATATTTACGTGAGATGATATTGATTAATGTGAATTATCCTTTAGATGGTGTCACCTTTCAGGAATGTGTTCCATAAACAGCTTACACTAATATAATGTTACCAAAGTTGTGTTTAATTCTGACTATTGGGACATCTACCTACATGATTAGATTTAGGAGAGCCAGAAAGACTACATATGTTCATGCTCCCTGTGATTTTGTGTTTTATAATAAGAAGTATGTATTTTGACTTTGTCCCTGTTTCTGGCACAGAGCTCCTAAAAATCTTGGGCTTTTCTAAGTGTTTAGAGCTAGAGATAAAGATATCTTTTGTTATGCTAATGAAGTGACTTTCGAACCACACCTAAGGAGGGGCACTGGATGTCTGGAGAACAAACCACATGATTAGAGGGTTGGAACTTTCAGTCCCACCTCCTTGACTTCAAGGGAAGGGAAGGGGCTGGAAGTTAAATCAATTACCAACAGCTGATGATTTAATCAATCATGCCTATGTAATGAATATTCCATAAAAATCCCAGAAGGATGAGTTATAGAGAACGTCAGTGTTGGTGGACTCATGGAGATGTGGGGGCAGTGGTGTGCTCTGAGAGGTCATGGAAGCTCCATGCCCCTTTTCCACACCTTTCACTATGCATCTCTTCCATCTGGCTGTTCCTGAGTTACATCCTTTTATAATAAACCATTAGTCTAGTAATTAAAATGTTTTTCTTATTTCTGTGAGCTGCTCTAGCAAATTAATCAAACCCAAAAGGGGGTCTTGGGAACCTCTGATTTATAGCTAGCTGATCAGAAACACAGGTAACAACCTGGACTTGACATTGGCGTCTGAAGTGGGGGCAATCTTATAGGACTGAGCCCTTAACCTGTGGGTGTGACATTATCTCTTGGTGGAAAGTGACAGAATTGAGTCGAATTATAGGACACACAGCTGGTGTCTGAGAGTTGCTTGGTGGTGATGAAAAAGACACACATTAGAATTGGTGTCAGACTACTTATCCTCAAATATAATACAATTATATCCTCAAATATAATTAGTGGCCTAAAACATGTTCTTATGTCATTGAGTCATCAGGAGTCCTTATTTTAAATATAAAAATTCCAGTAAAAAATATAAAAACACCTATTTTTGGTTCTTGTCATTTAGAGCCATTTGATCAAATCTCTGTCCAAAAAAAAAAAACAACAGTTCAGGGATGTGTACTTCTTGGTTGTATCTTAAATGTCTCCATGAGTACAATTTTTTTAATACAATGATCAAAATCTACTTTCTCCACTGGGGTTCCTGTATTCTTACTAATCAGCCTTTTTTTTTTTTTTTTTTTTTTGCCGTACGCAGGTCTCTCACTGTTGTGGCCTCTCCCGTTGCGGAGCACATTCTCTGGACGCACAGGCTCAGAGGCTATGGCTCACGGGTCTAGCCGCTCCACAGCATGTGAGGTCTTCCCGGATTGGGACACGAACCCGTGTCCCCTGCATCGGCAGGCGGAGTCTCAAACACTGTGCCACCAGGGAAGCACCAGTCTTATTTCTTGAAGGTGTTAATTTTTCTATAGAAATGTCTTACATTTAAAATCTTAGTAGAGGACTAATAAAATACCATGCCAAGCAGAACCAAACAAAATCAATGAATGAAGCTGGCCGCATGTGGGACAGTAGGGAGTAGTATAGTATATATGGTGAACTTGGGAATATGAATTGTCTAAAGACATTCAAATAAAATTAATTTTAAAAAGATGGATGCAGTAAACAAAATATGTCTGCAGGAAGCCCACACTTAACATTACCCATGTTCAGCTGAATTCAGAGCTTGATTTGTCTGCCAATATGAAAGAATGAAATTCCTTGGGATTCAACACAGAAAACAGCCAGTGCAGAGTGTGATTAACAAGTTGCCCTTGGGTATTATTATGAGATGATTCTTTCTGAGTATTTTTAACATCTGACCTTATGAAATCCTTCTGGTTTTCTCAGGTAGAGATAGTCACTCTCTTCTCTGTGTTCCTAGAATGCTTTGTGTATATCTCTATTACAGCACTTGTCATCTTGCACTGTAGTGGTTTGTTGACATGTCTTTCTCCTTCACTGGACCATGAGCACCTCAAAAGCAAAGGCTAGGGCTTATTCTCCTATGAAAACCCACCAGCCAGGATTTTGTTAGTACTCACATATCTGTCGCTCATGAATGTTAAGTTGTATACTTTCTTCTATAGGTGATAGGTAAGAAGGATGGTAGATAAGTACTGGGGTTACAGTGGCTTAGTTTTGAATATTTTTACAATTGGTTTAGAATTTTAAGTTTAGCTATAGGTACTTAGAAATGATGTGTACAATTTAATTATGTCTTTGTTTAAAATTCCAAAAGGATGATGGGGGGAATACACTACTATATAATAGTTTATACACATATGGATAACTTATATTTCCTGTAAGGTAACTTGTTATATTTAGGTGCTTAGAAAAACTTGGTTAACTTCTAAGGGTGTTTGCCCTCTTGGCAGGAGATTACAGAATATCAAGGCCAAGTCATGCATGAGAGCTGTTGGTGAGAAGTGGAGTTTTTAAAATTCCTCTAGAGTTGATTAGGTTGCAGAGAACTATTTGCAATAATCAAATTCTCTATGTATTAATCAATAACACAGAACATCCATTTCTTAGAATGAGAAATACTCTTCACACTAGCCATTAAGACAGCTTAACGTAACAGCTTCCTCTTGGGATTAGGTACTAAGGGAGGGAGATGAAAATTTTAGATTAGAACATTTTATTTTATTTTATCTTGTTAGCTTAAAATTAGTACAAATGAGGTTGAGCATTTTTTCAGGGAATATTTCCACTATAGTTTGAAGAATTGCCCCACTTTCCACAAGGGATGTATATGTTTAAAAAAGAAAGATCTAGAATCAAAATTCTAACCCTGATAAATAGTACTGAAGACTCAGAGGCACATTCATGGTATTTAGAAAAAAAAACAAAAAAAACACTCATCAATCAGGAAAAAGATTTTGGTATAATGCTACTGTTTCATCATAAATAGATGACAGTAAATTAGATTTCAGTAAAATTTATATCAGTTAAAGCTTAGAGTGGTATATTTCTGAAGAGATGGTAGGCTTCCTGAAAAGATTTAGGAGATAGGTAAATTGTTGAATACACAGATCATATTTCTGAATGGAATACTCATTTAAGAGGCAAAAGTACTCTGACATTGTACCTATATCCAACAGTTAAACTCTGTTCTAGTGTTCACTCTTGGGCTTAATATTATGCTTAATTATTTAATACAATATTTAAAACACAATTTATGGAGCATGTGTATTAGGGCTCTTCCAGAAGTCAGACACTTTTAAGGTAATCTAATAGTTACCACTCTGAAAACAGGATGTAGTTTTCTTACAGACCGTTAGAAACACAGAGGTTTGTTTTGTATACAAACCCCAGGAATTATTAGACCAGGATGACAGAGCTGTTAGAACTGAAAATGCATTAATAAATCTAGATTTTAGAACCCACAAAATCATTCCCCAGAATCAAGAGGGGAAAAAGGAATTGCTTTCGACACTGTAACACTTGGTACCAATTCTTTGTATTTGGGTAGAGACATTTATTATGTTTTAAACATCTTTCAGTTGATTAAATCCTTATATCTTTACAACACACACACACACACACACACACACACACACACGTATATGTATATATGTATATATATTTAAGTTGTATTTTTCTGTTTACTAGTTTTATTTTCCTTTTTTTAGCAATATATTTCACATTCTCGTCATATTTATTTTTCCAGAGAGTATAATTTTTTTCAAACCATGATTATTGTACTCCTTTCTATTTCTCCTCTTTAGGCCCTATAAATTAGACTTACAAAAAATATACATAGTTCTCTCTTCCTAAATAACCAGGCAAAAATATTTTTTTTAGTTAAAATACACTTTTGTGTTTCATGAAAGGTGTTGCCACAATACGATAAAAATATCTTAATTTGCCCGTTAATGTCTATAACAAGTCCCAAGTATCTATTATCACCATTTGTAAACAGCATTCTGGAATTTGTAATCAGTGAAAACTGGAAAGAAAAATAACCCAAATATGTTAAGGTTAGAAGAAGGAAGGCACAATTATTATAATATGTAGATATTTTAAATCCAGAAAGTTTCAATTTCAACTAAAAATTATTAAAAGTGAGAGAATACAAGAGAAGTTTTCTTTTTCTTTTTTTTTAAATAAATTTATTTATTTATTTTTGGCTTCATTGGGTCTTCGTTGCTGCGTGCGGGTTTTCTCTAGTTGCGACAAGTGGGAGCTACTCTTCGTTGCAGTGCGTGGGCTTCTCTTGTTGCGGAGCACAGGCTCTAGGCACGTGGTCTTCAGTAGTTGTGGCTCACAGGCTCTAGAGTGCAGGCTCAGTAGTTGTGGCGCACGGGCTTCATTGCTCTGTGGCATGTGGGATCTTCCCACACCAGAGCTTGAACCCGTGTCCCCTGCATTGGCAGGCGGAGTCTTAACCAGGGAAGCCTAAGAAGTTTTCTTAACGTACCTCCATTTAACAAATTAAATTTTATTTTATAGAAGTGATAGATAAATAGGTTTCTATTATTCTCTCTAGTTTCCTGTATATTTAACATATTTCATTATTTAAATAATTAAAATAAGTAATTTCATGATAAAGTGGAGGTATGTTTCTCCACTTAACCAACTTGCCAGATTACTAGCCACCTCCAGTCCTACCATAGATCATTGTGATTGTAAATAAGGTTGTTTTCAGTGAAGTCTATGTAAAAATTTTTGAAAATCTCAATGGAGACAGGTCTCTAAAAATTATATTGATTTGGGAAGGTGGAGATGGTTATGAATAATTGAGGAAAGTTTCTAAGTTTGTACATGAATTCTTCACTTTTATTTCTGGGATGCTCACTGATTTATTTAGACTGATGTTTATCGTGACATTACTTATTTTAATGTGAGCCTCTCTATTCAAAATCTGTCATCTGAAAGAGCTCAGCCTTATATAACCATGGGCTTTTTTGGCATGTCTAACTGAATGACTGACAGCCATCTCAGAACTAGCAGATTCAAAGAAACTTTTGGTTTCCCCCTCACCAAAAAAATATAATAATTTCTTCCCCAATGTCCATCATCTCAATAAACATCACCAACATCCACTTAGTTACTAAAGGAAGACATCTTTGAGTCATTGACCCATTCTTTTTCCTCTGTTTCCTCCTCAGAGTGTCCATTCCATCAATAAATCTTGTCAGTTCTATCTCCAACATACATCTTACATCTGCCCTGCTTTGTCCATCATTACTGCTTTCACCTTTATCCATCTATGTTACAACAATCACAACCAACTCCTAACTGATATCTTTCCCATACAGTTCAGATTCCACACAGTAGGAAAAAATGTAATCTTAAAGTGTAAATCAAGTCACTTCACTGTCTTGCTGTTCTTGGAATAACATTCATTCCAAACTAGAAAAGCTAAAACAATTTTGCTAACATCGGAGGAAATATTCTACCCACATTCAAGACATTAACTAGCTAGGGTAATCCACACTGTGTGGCACTGGGAGAGGGAGTAACACATAGATCAAGTGAACAGAACAGAAAAAACAGATAAATCTATACAAATGTGCCCAAATGATTTTTTCATGAGGATGTTAAAGCAACTCAATGGGGAAAGAATAGCCTTTTCAACAAATGGTGCTGATCAACTGGACATTCACAGACTAAAAAGAACAAAACAAACAAAAAATACCTCAACCTAAAATCTCATACTATATATATATATATACTAAAATAACTCAAAATGGATCATTAACTTAAATGTAAACATGAAATTATAAAATGTTTAGAATGAACAGGAGAAAATCTTCAGTCTAGTCCTAGGAAAAAGTATTTTAGACTTGACATCGAAAGCACAATCCATAAAAGGGAAAATTTATAAATTGAACTCCATCAAAATTCAAAATTTTTTCACTGAGAAAGATTCTGTTAACAGGATAAAAAGACAAGCTACAGAGTGAAGGAAAATATTTTTAAATCACAAAGCTGATGAAGGATTAGTATCTGGAATATATAAAGACCTCTCAAAAATTAACAGTAAAAAGCAAAAATTCCAATTAAAGAATGGGCAAAAGATATGAACAGAAATTTCAGTATAGAGCATATACAGATGGCACAAAAAAATAAGCACATAAAAAGATTCTCAACATCACTGGTAATTAAGGAAATGCAAATTGAAACAACAATAATATATCAATCAGAATATAGATAGATCCACATCTATCAGGATGCCAGATAAAAAATAGAGGCAGCACAAAATACTGGTGAGGATACAAAGAAACCTGACCATTCATACACTGCTGGAATGTGAAATGGTACCGGCTCTCTGCAAAACAATTTCTTATTAAACTAAATGTGTAACTACCATATGACTCAGCAATTGCACTTCTGGACTTTTATCCCAGAGAAAGGAAGACTTATTTTCACTTAAAAAATTGTAGACAAACATTCATATCAACTTTTATTCATAATACCAAATTCTGGAAACAACCCAAATGTCTTTCAATAAGTGAATGGTCAGATAAACTGGTAAATCCATACCGTGCATTACTTTTCAGAAATAAAAATAAATGAATGAACTATTGATTGATAAACACAGCAACATAGATGAAGCTCCAAAAAGTTTTCTAAGTGGAAAAAGCCAGTTCCAAAAGGTGATATACTATATGATTCTATTTATATGACATTCTTGAAATGAAAAAGTTATAAAAATGAGGAGCAAATTAGGGGTTGCCAGGGGTCAGAGTTGGGAGTCGTGGGGAGAAAGAGGTGGGTGCAGCTATAAAAGAGCAACAGGAGAGATCCTAGTGATGATAGAAATGTTCTATATCCTGACTGTTTCAATATCAGTAACCTGGTTATGATATTGTCCTATAGTCTTACAAGATATTAGCATTGGGGTAAACTGAATAAAAGATACAGGGGCTTTCTCTATATGATTTCTTACAACTGCATGTGTAAGATCATTCCCCACTTCCTATGATCTAGCTACAAGTGGACTGATCTCAATACCACGCTCTCTCCTAAATCAGATCCTTCACACTTGATGTTCTCTCTGCCAGCAATACTGTTCCCATCACACATTAGTTAGTTAAAGTAACCACCATTGAATGTCACTTTCTTTGTTTTATTACCTTGTTCCTTTCATTAATGGCACATTTAAAGTCTGTTATAACCATACTTATTTACCTTTTTAATATTGTAATGTGCCTCCTTTTTTTTTTTTTTTTTTTGCGGTACTCGGGCCTCACACTGCTGTGGCCTCTTGTGTTGCGGAGCACAGGCTCCGGACGCACAGGCTCAGCGGCCATGGCTCACCGGCCCAGCCGCTCCGCGGCACGTGGGATCCTCCTGGACCGGAGCACGAACCTGTGTCCCCTGCATCGGCAGGCGGACTCCCAACCACTGTGCCACCAGGGAAGCCCGTGCCTCCTATTTTTAATGTAAGCTCCATTGTCTGTGGCTAGCACAGGCTCAGGCACATTAAAGGGCCTAAGTCAATATTTGCTTATTCTCATGACTCAGCTTAAATATTATATCATACTAGAGACCCTAGCTAAAATCCCCCACTTACCACCTAATATAAAATTATATTATCCATGATTTTATTTAATATTTATCTCCACTTGAAAGTTCCATTAAAGAAGGAACATTGTAGGTGATTAATATTTTTGTATCATCAAATAAATAAATTTGTTTTTTGAATGAATGAATGCATGAGCATGGCTGTGTTGTAGGAAGAGTAAAATGTATAGTTTGATATCACATGGAATATGTGCCAGTCCTCCCTTATTGTCTTTGATCTATTATGTTTGGCCTTTTGATTTTATTATAATGAAACATAATAATAAGAGTCTCTCAGTATAAAATTTTTGACATTTATTTTTAAAGTGTTTTAGTGTTTAGCAAGTGTTTTAGTTATTTAGCATTCAGCCTCCACTCTACCATCTGTCTTCTGCATTTTGAAACTCCTGTGAGGCAACATCTACTCTCCTTTATTCACCTCCTTCCTCACCCCCCATGTCCTGTGTAATTTGTGTCCAAGTCATGATATCATTATATGTTATTTCTTTCCATTTGTGGGCTGCTCATGTCAAGTCCAGCTTGTTAGTCTATTTTCCATTTCTTCTACTCCTGTTGATGATCATATGTCTCCTTCTAAGACATTTCTACTAGTCTTAGTAGAAGTTCATTTGTCCCTTAGAAACTACTATCTAATATACACTATAAAATAGTTATATACTTTGTTTACTAGTGAAAGAATTGAAGTAAAAAATAAAGAAGTTATTTCTTCAAGATCATATAGTCAGGGAAAACACAGGTGCACTATCTCTTCTTTGGTGCAATTATCAGTATACCTAATTTCATAATACTTTTTCCCAGTTGAAATGGACTTAGATCTTGAATCTTGGAAGTTAATGTTGGGAACTTCAGATCCTTGGAATTAGGCAAGGTACTGCAGGCTAGGGGGGCTTTGGGCATTTCTTGTATCATTTTTTGGATCAGAGAATAATTTTAATCTTATATGAACGGTGTGCCCGTGGTTTATAGAGTGTTTTAATTGGTTCCTGGTCACTTGGAGGAAGGTTGAAGACTGCAGGAAAATTCAAGCCTTTTTTCTAATCTTTGGCAACAAGTCTCTTTCCCTAAGTAGATGATTTAAAACATTTTGTGCCAGGGACATACTTGGCACTTTGGTGAAGCCTGTAGAATTCTTAACAGAACAATACTTTAAAATGCGTAAAATAAAATAAACAGAATTATAAAATAAACCAATCATATTGAAATGCAGTTATGAATTTTTTTTAAATTTGTGATATAATTATGATATAAGAACATATGCCTTTTTGTATTGATCTATTTAATAACAAATTCTAATAAATAACATAAATCTGGAGTTATGATGAGTATAAATGATATTTCATGTAACAACTGTAATGTGATATGAAAATATTTTTGATTTCTATTGGTGATAGAATCATAAGACTACTACTTTTGTGATTTGTTGCTTGCATCAATAATTAATTGAAATGCTGAAGTTCAGGTTAGTAAAAAAACACAATTTTTTTCCTCTTCAAGTTTGCATATTCCTGAATTTCCTCAGATTAAGAAACCATCTTAAGATGTTTACACAATTAGGTCCCATAAGAATGATTCAATCACATCTGTGCTGTGAAAGCACTAGTCTCCCCATGAGAAAGGAGAGAAATCAGACTCAATGTGTTGCTTTTAATTGCTTTCATAAAAGATAATCTATAGAGAAATGTAAAAGAACACTGTGAGACAATTGTTGTGATAGAATCACTCTGACTTTCAATATAGTATCAATTTGATTTCCTTGAGGATATGGAAAGTATACTAAGCAGGAAAGCTTTGCATTAAAAATGAGAGGTAATCAAATTCTTAATCAACCTAACCTCCTTCTTACCCAGAAATACAAATTACATGCAAGGATGCAAACACCAGGGAGCTATTATAAAATTCTATATTCAATTTTCAGAATAAACATGGTAATTTATGGCAATCCATATATAAAGAAAATTTTTGAAAGCACAACAAAGAACTTTTATATATTGTAGTTTGCATATTTTGGCAATGGAAATGATAATGGAAATTGACAAATACACTTTTTAATATCCAGATTATGTTTCTGATTAACAGGTAGAAAATTCCACCAGATTCCAGATCTGCTGTCCCAAATGCTAGAACCAGAAAACATAATGACTAATAAAACCACTAAATGGCACAAAGGTTACTATAGTGCCTTCATGACTTACAAGTATATTTATTTAAATTTATAAAAGTTTTCTACAAGTTCTTGGCAGGGGAAATGTGAATAATTTCAACTGATTTATTCTGGTTAATAAAATCGTGGTAGGATACAGCAGAGGGGTCTTTGGCCTCCACCATAAACTAAGCATTTTTTATTTTACGGCAATTTTATAATGCACATTGGTTCAATCTTCTTTGCGGTGTGCAGGCTTCTCATTGTAGTGGCTTCTCTTGCTGTGGAGCTCGGGCTCTAAGCATGCGGGCTTCAGTAGTTGTGGCTCGTGGGCTCTAGAGCGCAGGCTCAGTAGTTGTGGTGCACGGGCTTAGTTGCTCCGCGGCATGTGGGATCTTCCCGGATGGAAACCAAGTCCCCTGCATTGGCAGGCAAATTCTTAACCACTGCACCACCAGGGAAGCCTCAGCAAACTTTTTAAAAAAATTTAATGATTGATTGATTATCTTGCATTACATCTGCCAACCTCAGAAGTAGCTTGAAAAAAAACAGTTCTTACATGTGTTCATTTTCACCCAATGTTTTCACATCAGCCTAATTTTTACTCACAAATGACTAATAAACAAAACATATTTTTTTGCTTCACACAGCTAATTCCTGTCTTCATAGTCTTGATAAGAGATCTGAACTTGAAGTTGGTTAAGAATCTCTTCACTTTTTACAGATAACTGTGACATCAGTTCAATTTCTATTGACCTTAAATTGTCAGTGGCTCCTACAAGATAAACCCTCTGTCAAGTAGCATGGTGTAGCACAGAATATTCTCAGGATGCTAAAATAAAGCAAATATATCTTCTATCATCATAGAAATTTAGACAAGTTTCAATAAAGTTCATTAGATTTCATTATTAAAGAACTTAGAAGATTTTTAATAAGCTAAAACTAACTGTATTTTTTTCAAAGGGAGAAATATGATACGCACCTCTTTCCCTATACTTACTGAAAATGAAAAATGTTCAGAGTATCTCATGGAACTTTTAGCATAGTGTATTTAGCAGGGTGTAGTAGTTATAGGCACATACAGTATGATTTGCATTCTCATTCTGACACTCCTAGCAATACTAGATTGAGCAAGTAATTTAACATTTTTGTGTATAAATTTTACCACATGTAAACTGAGGATAATGGTAGTATATACCTAATTGTGGTGTTGTGAGAATGACGTGAATTAATATATGAAAAGTTCTTAATACATAAAAAATGTACAGTGAAATTATTATTTTTAGTATTATTAATGCTATCAGGAACTCACTTTAGACAACGTTTCCAAGAACATTGTATCTAATATAGAATATATAAGTTATAGTCAAGGCCCTGGCACTATCTATGTGACTTTGGACAGACTATTTCACTTATTTAATATATAATACACTATAATAATAAATAAAGGCTAAAAAACAAATGATTATCTCAATAGATACAGAAAGACATTTGATAAAAATATAACACTCATTCATGCTAAAAACACTCAACAAACTAGGAATACAAGGAAACTTTCTCAAACTAATAAAGAGTATCTACAAAGATCTCACAACTAACATCATATTTAATGGTGGAAAACTGAAAGCTTTCTTCCCAAGAGAAAAGAAGAAAAAACAAGATTTTCCATTCTCACCAATTCAATTCAACATTGTACTGGAGATTCTATCCAGGGAGACTAGACAAGAAAATGAAATAAAAGGTATCCTTACTGGAAAAGAAGAAGTAAAACTATCTTTATTCACAACCAGCATGATCTTGTATATAGAAAATCCCAAGAAATCCACAGAAAAAAACTAATAAACTGGTACATAATAGATCATGAATATGCAAATAGCAATTATATTTCTATACATTAGCAATGGACATTCTGAAAAAGAAATTATGAAAACAGTTCCATTAACAATGGCATCCAAAATGTTAAATATTTAGGACTAAATTTAACAAAAGAAATGCGAGTCACACTATAAAATTCAGGCCCCAAAAAGCCTTAGAAAGACACATGAAAAGCTGTGGAGCGTAAATGGCCCTTCAGAATACCCCACAATGGGCCAAACAGGCTGAGCCTTTATAAACCCACTGTGACCAATCATTAGAATAAAGGCCATCCTATGAAGAGTACACCCTTGGGTAATGTGTCTCTCTACAGCTGAGGCAAACCTGGAAGGATCTGACAGAAGTTGTCCGCTGACATCATTCCTAATAGCTGAAGCAACAAGTCCTTCCTTGAAGGGGAATCTGAATCATGCATCTCTGAATCCATAGTCCAACATTTGTGCCACTAGATCCATTTCTTCATATACTTTTTGGAAGCAACTCCTCTGGGATTCTAGTGGATCTCTCTTCCTGGGAAAAACTTAGAAGAAAACTATTAGTAGGGCAAACTGAGAGCCTCTGTTGTGGTAGCTGCTATTGAGGCCGGAACAGATACTTATTATCTTCCTCTTCTAATAACCATTCTAAATTTCTCTCATTTTCATTTACCAACTTTGTTGGTCTCAGTGTCTTAGTGGTATGACATAAGTCCTCATCTCTAAGGGGTCTGCATCTCTGGTGTTCTTCTCAGGCCAGTATAACTACACTTTTTCACTTACTGTCATATGGGCAAGGGAATACAAAAAGGCAATTTAGTTGATTACGTGAAGGTCATACATATTCCTATCTGTTGTCATTGATTGTCAACAGCCATACCTCCTCCTGATGATAAGAATCAATTGCCCCTGTCAAAATATTGATGCTTTATGGCTCCCAAAGTGTCCAGGTGGCAACCACTGTTCAAAGGACTTTTGCTGTGTTCTCCTTTAGTGACCAGTACTTTTAACATTGAAGAGCCTAGAGTTGTGGTGATGAGAAGCACACATTCCCCCCATGGTTCCCTGAGAGCGATGGTATGTAGGACAAATTCTGCTTCTGCACCTTGGTTCTCAGACCCATGTACTTTATCTATTGGGACACCAAAGTATCATACAAAGTTCTTTGATTCAATGAGTTGTATCGTGATGTTCCGTCTTTGCAGAGTGTTGCTCCAAGTTGTCATTTCATCTGTGCCTTTAGCAGGCTGTTCCAAAACTCTTATAAGGCTCTCAGTTTCTGGATAGTGTAGTATGTGATATGGATCTCATGGTCATAGTCCCACTCCTGCACCTCCATTGTTATAAACAATGTCTTCTGATCACACGTGATGATATGTGTAATCCCATGCCAATGGATCAAATATTCAGTAAGCCCTTAGACAGTGGTACTAACTGATACCCTGTGGAGAGTAAAGGCAAAATTATACACTTAGTATAAGTCACTCTTTGTTAGAACTAATCTCTGATCTTTCCATAATGGAAGAGGTGCAGTTGTGTCCACTTGACATCAAAATGCCAATTGGTGTCATTGAGAATAATGACATACTGGGGACACAGCTTTGATCTTCACTGTTAGCTGGTTGAATATTTTGGAGCAATGGTAACTAAATAACCCTTAATAAATAGAAGCCAATCCTGGTGGGTTCATGTATAGCCTCCAACCCCTCCACTGTGGATCCTCCATTCATGTGACCATCATGTCAGCACTAAAGTGGCTGATGACAAAGGTTGACCTGAGCCAACTGCCCAAATCACTTTGTATACTTGGTTCTTTAGTGCCTCTTCTGTGGTATATTCTCTCTAGAAGGCATTAAGATACAAAATTATTCATAATTCATGTCTTCCCTTAGCTGCATCTACATGTATCCACCCTATATCCACCCTAGACCTCCTAGACCCTGATCTTACAATCTTTCTCCATCCAAGCCCCTGACTAGTCAGTCAGGTTATTTGTCATGGTCTATGAGTCTAAATATATTCTAACCTCAGGCCATTTTTCCTTTCACAAATGTGGATGATCTAGTGTACCTCCTGAGGCTCTACTCATTTGGAATGATTTTGTTTGCTATTGTCATTTAAAGCATTCTTATATCAAGTTGGCTCATCTGTAAACCAAGCTCAGGACATTTTCTTTTCTCTCAGAATATTATAATTAATTCCACATATGGAAGTAGGTGTGTGTTGAGGGGGAGGGGCACTTGTGAAACAATGGTAAATGTCATAATGTGTGAACTACTTGCTCATGTAGCTTGCTTATGTCCTCTGGTCCTGCTCATGCTCAATCCTAGATATACCACTTCCATTTTAAGTTGGAATGCTTGTGGGCCCACTTGACCTTATGAGTTGATGGGTGTGAAAGAACTCAGCCCATGATGGACAGTTCTGGATGCATGGTCATTTGATGTCTTGTATTCAGGGCCCTTGTCTTTACCAGGACCAAATTTCACAACAGATATTGTTTTGCAGAAGGTGAATAATTCTCTACTGCATATTGAATAGCCTTGCTCTGGACCCCCAAAAGCCTCTGCTTCTCTCTCCCATGGAATTGCCCATATACCCCACATGGCATTTTTTCCCACCACAGGCCAGTCTAATATCATTGGGTCTGCTGAGTCATGTAGCCCAGGGGCAAGAGTACTTGTCCTGTATCCTGGAACTGCTTCAGATCATGTTCTTTTTCTGGTCCCCACACAAAGCTGGCTACCATCAGTCTAACAGTATATGGATCACAGCAGTATTCCCAGGTTTGGAATATGCTTCTTCCAGAACCCAAAAAATACTATAAAGGATGGTGCTTCTTTCATCATGGTGGAAAGTGCAAAATATATTAATTTTTTCTTTCACTTTGGAGAGGATGTTTCAGCATGATCTTAGTCCCCTAAATATGTAATTGGTGTGATAAGTTCCTGAAAGTTCATAGGGTTTATCTTCTTCTCTGAAGCACATTTGCCTTCACAAGGCTTTTTGTATGCTGGTCAGTTTTTGCTCATTTGTCCTGATTAGTATAATAATATCACCAATGTTGTTATCAATGCAATATTCTGTGGGTTGTTTAAATGGCTCTGATCTTGAATTATAACACAAGAGATGACAGATAAGTTAACATACTCTGGAGCAAAATGATAAATGTATATTTTGCTTTTTCTGTGTGAATGTGAACTATTTCTGATCCTCTTGATCGTCTTTTCTGATAGTAATAGTACACATTTCCTAAATCAATGGCCACACACCATGTTCCTGAGTTTAGCACCAACTATTAAATATATAAACCCCAATTATGCATTCAGGGACTAAGGGAAATAATCAATGGATGGGTTCACTGATGCAGGAAATCCTCAGTACACTGGACCATAGGACTCCATCTATTACATAGTGAGCTTTGCCTACATTCTCACTGTGAGCCGTGATAACACTTTGTCTCCAAGTATCAATGTCAATTTGAACCCTATGTCTAGTAGTCCTCCACAAGTCTGGGAAATACTTTTTCCACAGCTTACAGTTATCTGAGTACATGGCTATTGATCTCTTTGAGTACTATTTGGAAGAATCATTACTGTGCATATTTGTTGTGATTGTTGCTGGGCCTTTCCCCCAGAGGACCTGGCATCCTCTTCTAAGGGAAGATTTCGGTTTGAAAACTGGCCCAGATTTGGGAATGGGCAAGGTATCATGACTTTGTTATTGGCACTACAGTCCTCGTATCCCTGGTATTCTATTGTTGATATCTTCTCATGGTACAATGCTTGCTGGCTGTCCTTCTATTTTGTCCCTAGGAACACCATGTTTTATTAACTATAACCATAATTTTCTGTGGGTCAGACACCCTTGGCTACTATTCTGACACTACTACTCATAACAAAAATTGAGTCTATCTGGCATTGGGCAGTAAAATGTCACCACCTGACCTGTATTGTTTGGATTTCTCATTGTTCACCCTCATTACTGTCAGTCAACCTAGTTTTGTAATGGGCTCTCCTACCATCAGCTCTGATCTTCAGGGAAGAGCCACCACTGAGATTTTTTAGTGATGCCTGTGCTCCTCACACCAGTGAATTCTTGATGACCTTGGTAAATCTTTTATCCTCTGGGTCTTTCTGTTGAACATAATCATCCAGTGCATTTTCCAGCTTTATGTAGTATACCTACTCCAGAACACCCACTTTCATGAGCAAAGCCTAAATTAGGATGAAGAGAGAGAAATGCCTAAAGTGCAAAATTTCTCAGGAGCATGCAAGTACTGACTCTGCACTTGCAACAACCTTGAGAGTGAGTGGTCTCTTAAGAGTCAATGGTTTAAGGCACAGAATTTAAAAAGGCACTTATTCTCAGAGTTGAATAAATGTCTACTTAGGTTTTAAGCCACAGGCATCTCACTTGCTTCACCCTAGTCCCAGCACTGTCCCAGAGCTTTGTAACTCCTTCTTCAACTATCTTCCATAGTAATTATGGCCATTACTTTTTTCATATTTCTACAAGCCATTCTGGTAGTGAGTTCACATCATTTCCTAGGATCCTTGCCAGTGTGATAAACACTGTATTTTAGGAAAATATTACCAAATCAATGTTTCCCCTATCTCACCTAATCTTTTGGCTTCCTTGAACTAAGATCCTCAGAAATCAGTCCTATATATACTCCCCTGGCTCATGCTGGCAGGATCTGGCAGCTTCTATGGGGTATACTCAGTTTTGTCCCATTTTAGGACCAGCATGGCACTAATTATGGATTATGTGGCATGTTAGCCCTAGTAATTCAACTAGTGACCAGGAGGGGACACAGTGAAAGACCATGATCAGAGGGGGAACATGTTGCCATGTGGGAGAGAGTCCTCGACATCATCTTTGAGAAAGGAGAACTTTCAAGTTCTTAACAGAGAGGCGTAAGCCAATTCTACAGGCTCCAGGTGTTCATAGAAGTCTGAAGCTTCAAAACTTGGGAGGAGCATCCTCTCAAATGTCTATGCTCAGTGTATAAAAGTTCTGTTTTTTCCTTCATTAGTGCTTTGGCTTTGGCATACACACCAACCTTATGGAACCTTTTAATCTACTTTGAAACTTGGCCATTCTGGGGCCTTAGATTTCGAGGCCCTCTTGCTCAGAAAATGAGATTCTATTTGTAAACTATCAAGGAAGACTTCTGGCTTTCACACTTGAATTCCAAATACTTGTCTGTTGCCTGAAGTTTTTCGTTATCTTTTTCTTGTGTATCAATGATACTTAGCAATAGCCATTCATTTTCAGTGATTCCATAGTTACTATTCCCCCCTTATCAAATATCTGATAAATCATTCCAACTAGTTCATTCTCTTCTGCAAGTATACTATCTTATTTTACTTCTGAGTTTTAATAAGTGGACTGCCATCTTCTGCTAGGTAATCTGTCTGTGTTCCACCCAGGAAAAGTGGTAGGGTCCTCATTGCCAGCCAGATAGTGAATGAGTGATCTCTGAAACCTCATTACCTGCTTGCTTGGAAAAATTTTGGCTCCAAATATCATAGGTTGGGCTCTCTGGAAGTAGATCCTGAGATGGAGTTTAGTCTATAGGGTATTTATTAGGGATCAATATCTGTGGAAGTGAGAGAGAGGAAGTAGAATTGAGCAAGAGAAGTTGAACTTTAATGCAGGTCAACAAAGCCACAGCTAACTCTAAATGAAGCTCTGAAGAATATATTGCCTGTCAAAGTGTTCCATAGTGAGTTGAAATGAATGGTTTTTACCACCCCGCTGAGGTCAGCCATTGGATATGGTCCACCACATAAAGGGCCTACTCCTTAGCAAGTCAGGTTTCTGCACCTGAGTGAAACATGGAAGCAGCTGACAGGTGGATACTGTTTGCTGATAGCACTCTTAGGAGCTGGAACAAATCCTCCCTTGAAGTGGATATTTAGATGAATCATCTCGATGTCTATTACACAAATATCTAATGGCTGATTGCTGATTTATTAGATAACTAACATGAAAATTCTGCCCCAAAGGTATACTCTACACTATATAGTGACTGGGTATGTAAACTGGAACCTGTCTATTCAGGGGGTTGAACATGAGACATTCAGAGATATAATGAATACTGGTTAATAGTATAGAAGCACAGAGACAGAAGATATAGGGCAGAAGAAGCAATGCATTAGCATAAGAATTGAGTTAGAAAAGAGCCAGACTCTGGGTGCCTACAGAAGCATTACAAGCAGAGGAATGATTAAATAAGTTATCTAAATGGCAGGATGTTGACATAATAAGCAATGGATGCATGTTTTTAAGGGAACATTAAGATAATAGTTCTTTCATATACTCTAAAATGGCTTTCCAGTTTCCATGGGTACTGACTTTGTAATAGGTAGATTTTTTCATGTCTTTACTTTCCTTTGTGCCCTTACAATAAACTACTTTTATAGAGATAACCAGTGCCTTTATTGGTCTTTTAAAGTTGGAAAAGCTTGACTAATTAATTATATCTGGCAGCTTGGTAGAGATGACAAATCACATGACATCTAGCAGAATATATCACTGATTTAAGTTAATGTAATGTTGTCCATAATGAGAAAAAGGATGGGAAGAACACCAGAAGGTCCATATAAGATATGAGTTGTAAAGAGGTATAAGCAGTCCAGGAGATGGAAGTTGTGATCATGTACTGAGTAAGTGTACACATGACATATAGAACTGTCTTTTAAAGTCAGTTCAGAGGATAGAAGTGATTTCCTTGTAGAAACATGAATAGACAGGATAGGAAAGTGCTGTTTCCCTGATGTTATTTGAAGTAGATATTTAGTTCCATTCACCAGCTGCAAAAAGAATCTGTAAAGGAAACCACAAAAATCAATGTAAGTTTTGGGGCAGAATTAAATAAACAGAGGTTAAATAAAGGGCAGCGGGGGAGAAAAAGGAGAATGAAAGAAAGGAGTTGATATTAATGTCTTTATTTTGCTTTCTCCAAAAATTAAAGTCAGAAAAGAGTATTGAAGGAACTGCGGTGGGGTGGAGATTTTGCAGTAAAGTTTCATTACATACATGATTGAGAGTAGGTAAAGAGCAAGCAAGTATGTGTTAGGAATCTGATTAATTTCTAAATTAATTGTTTTGTGTTAATTGTACATGGCCTGAATTATGATGATTATCACTATAATTAGTTTAATCTAAGAGTTTTATTTGTGGTCACTCCAATTCCTATGAGTAAAAAACTAATATGATTGCCAGATCAGTAGAGAAATTTTCAGGTGATACTTGAAAATGCATCAAGAGAAAGATGATCAGGAATATTAGAAAATCTTAGCTAGTGGTTCTACTGAGTAGACAAAGGATATAGACATCATTTATTCTCTTCAGGTAGGAAGTCATCTCATAAACTCATAAATAGTTAGAGATGGAAAATTTGGGTTGAACAATATAGTTATCACAAATAGATGCTCCACAAAAAGGAGTGTGTTAAATTGTCAGATATTTCACATTTAAGGGCAGAAGTGAAATTGCTTGTTAAGGGAACTGGTACATATGTATTTTAATGTGATTTAGGAAGTCATTAGAATGCACTGTGTAATCATGAACAATTTTCATTTAAGGGACTACTTTATATAAAAATATTGGTGGTAAGTTCTATGATAAGAAAGGAGACAATATGCCATTTGCCAAAAGATTTTTATTATATTTCATATAATAAAAATGATGTTATCACGACTGACCCAGTGTTAAGAACCCAAAAAGAAAAATAATATGACATAATTGAGCTAGCAACATTTTCCAAAGGAATGGAAAGATAATGCTGTAAAAAAAAAAAAATTAGCAGCACAAGAGAGTTTCAATAAGGCATAGTACTAACAGGAATGAAGGAGAGGTGAGAAACAAATTATTAGTCAATAAATAAAGCATAAGTTATGATAGAAAAAAATAGAAATAAACTAGGGAGTAAAGTTAAAGAAGAGTGAAGAAAAGGAATAAATATTTTCTAATAGGCCAAAGATATAGACTGGGATTGTCTTGAAAATGTTATTCTATTTAAGGTCCAAGGGGAGAGACAAGTTGAAAAGGGAAATTTCTAAGACAATTAAAGAAGAACAGAAATAAGATAACAAGCTTCATCTAGAAACCTTCCAAGGAATAAAATCTTAAATCAAGAGAAATAGCATAGAACTTTGTACAAATAGATAAAAAAGAAAGACAATAGTCATATGAACGTATTAATGGATATTTTCAGAAATTTGCTTGCATAAAACATTTAAAGGGTGTTTATGCAGCCATCAAAAGTCATGCTATAGAAAAAGAAAAACAAAGGAAATAAAAGGGTAGAGAAAACAATGTGTACTGTAGGATCTTATTTTCACAAGAGATATGTAGTCACTTCTCATTATTCATGGTAGTTATGGTCTATAAAGTTGCAACAAACACTTAATTAGCAAATATTGAACCATTGCTTCTAGAGGAAATAAAGGATTAGGTTCCTGTGAGACTCTGGTCACAATGTATTTTTTAACTGATCAATATGTAAACTCATTTTATGTGTGTCTCACTTTCATTTTAAAGACACTTTAATATGTATAGTTGATCCTTGAGAAACATGGGGGTTAGGCGTACCGACCTTCCACACAGTCAAAAATCCTCATATAATTTATAGTTGGTCCTCTGTATATGCAGATAGAAAAACAAAGTTTTTTCTAACATAAGTATTTTCTTCATAAGGCACGTCACAGCTTTCTTGCATGTATGAACACTAGACAGCACTTCACTGCTATGATTGGAGGCCATTTTAAACAGTGGAATACCAACAAAAAGCACAAAAATTAGAAAAACATGGAATTAAGTAGACAAAAAGGAGGCACATTTACTGCGAGAGCTGAAACAACAAGGTAAAGTATTGCCTTCTCTGACCTCAGCTGGGAACATGCCATCATGTTCTATAGACTATCTACACTCCTTGGTTGATGGTCCCCTTCCATCTTCAAAATCAGCAATAGTTGGTAGAGTCTTCATATCACATCACTGACAGACTCTTCTGTAGTATTGATAGCAAGCAGACAAATTTGCAAATGTGGAATCTACAAATAATAAAAACCCACTGCATCTCTATATTTCTATTTCTATATTCCAATCCCCACATATTTTCTCTATTTTTATATTAAACTGTCTACTGAGGAGAGAGAGAGAGAAAAAGAGAGACAGGCAATTTGGAAGGATATACTTTAACATATTAACAAACACTATGTTTTCTGGGTGGTAGGATTATGGGAGATTTTCATTCTATATTTGATTCTTTTCTTACATTTTCTAGCTATTCTACAGTGAGTACATACTGCTTAATAATAAGAATAGAAATAACATCCTTTTTTTTTTTTTTTTGGGCCACGTCATGCAGCTTGTGGGATCTCAGTTCCCCCACCAGTGATTGAACCTGGGCCATGGCAGTGAAAGCCCAGAATCCTAACCACTAGGCCACCAGGAAATTCCCAACATATTTTCTTTTGTAAATAAAAACATTATTATGTTTAAAAATAATGCACAAAACATTAAATCTATGAAGATGTAATTAAATGCACTCAGATAGAAAAAAAGGTAATTGAAGTTAGAAACATATAATGGACGTAAGATTAAATATAGATAGGCAGGTCTTCCCTGGTGGCGCAGTGGTTGAGAGTCCGCCTGCCGATGCAGGGGACACGGCTTCATGCCCCGGTCTGGGAAGATCCCACATGCCGCGGAGTGGCTAGGCCCATGAGCCATGGCCGCTGAGCCTGCGCATCCAGAGCCTGTGCTCCGCAACGGGAGAGGCCACAACAGTGAGAGGCCTGCGTACCGCAAAAATAAATAAATAAATAAATAAATAAATAAATAAATAAATAAATAAAGATAGATAGGCACAAGCACATTTCACAAGACTCTGGAGAAGAAACTAAGCAAAAAGAAGAAATAAAAGGTATAAGAATTTGAATTCACTGAACTGTGGAAAATTTGGTTGTTAATAAGTGTTTGGGAATTGTGTGGCAGGTGTAGGTTGTCATTTAAAGAAGAACTGACATTATGAAAGGTAATTTATTTCTAGGATTAAAAAAGTGTTTATTAATATGCTACTTGGAAAGATAATACTGCCATTTATGCCTGGGAACTTTGTGGTATAATGTGTGTGTGTGTGTGTGTGTCTGTCTCTGTGTCTCTGTGTGTGTGTGTGGTGTGTGTGTTCTTTCTCTCCCTTTGGAATTATTGATATTATTTTCTGTAAAGGTACAAAGTGGTCTTAGCTCAGAAAAATTGTTGAAGTAATAAATCATGATTTTACTCAAAGAAATATTTAATTAGCTACAGTAATCAAGACAGTTGATACTGGTGGAAGTATAGACTTATAGATCAATGGAAGAGAATAGAACCCCACATAAATATGCTCAGTTAAATGTTTTTAACCCAATTAATTTTTGATACAGGTGAAGAAGCAATTTAATGGAGGAGGGATAGTCTTTCAACAAATGGTTCTGGAGTAATTGGATCTCTATAGGCAAAAAAAAAAAAGTGATCATTGACTTAATCCTCACGCCATTAAAAACAAAAACAAAAACTAAAAAACACAAAAGAAGCTTAAATGGTCATGGACTTAAACGGAAAATAGGAAACTGTAAAACTTTTATAAAACAACATAAAAGAAAATCTTCAGGACTTAAGAATGTGCATTAAAGTTATGCAACATGTTAACATTAGGGACAGGTTGGGTAAAGGGTGCATGGGGCTTCATTGCACATTTCTTTGCAGCTTCCACTGAATCTATATTTAAGAATTCTTGAACTTGCAGATTTTTGTTTTATTTCAAAATAAAGACTTAGAAAAATTCTTCTACTCAAATACTTATTTACTTGATTAAACTTAAATCACAAAGGAGTGAATGGGTTTCTGGGTTCATGAGACATATTTTGGGGAAATTTAGAAGGAAGGAAAGGACAGGAAAGCAGTTTGTTGTCTAACTGACTCAGGATCCTTGGCTACCCAGAGAGAAGACAGGGTCTGAGCTTTTGGAAGAAGATACAGGGATGAAGAGAGTTTGAGAGAAAGAGTGAGAGAGAGAACAAAAGACAAGGCATGAATGAGAAGAGAACCACTATTTTCACTTCATATTTAATCTACATTTGAATAATGTGACTGAATTTAAACATTGTTGACTTCACTAGAGAGAGAATCCCTTGAGACAAAGTTCTGGTATGCCTTGTATGCAAAGGAATGTGTGTGTGTGTGTGTGTGTGTGTGTGTGTGTGTGTGTGTGTGTGTGAGAGATGGAAGGTGGGGGATGGAAAAGCACAAAAAAACAAGAAATCAAGATCGAGCTAGGTTTATTTGAATCAATTAAGTAGAATGTGATGCCATATAACATTTGCTGATAGGACAAACACCCTGAAAGATCCAGGAGACAATCTATTTTTAATCTTTTTTTTTTTTTTTTTTGGCCGTGCACCTTTCAGGATCTTAGTTCCCCAACCAGGGATTGAACCTGTGTCCTCAGCAATGAAAGCGTGGAATCCTAACCACTGAACAACCAGTGAATTCCTGAGATAATCTTTTTAAAAAAACAATGGAAATGTGATTTTTTATCAAATATGTATAATGCTAAATCTAGAGCATAAAATTACTTTTTAATTTTATAATATTAAGGCATTGCTGTTACATTTAAACCTTTATGCTGCACATTTTCTTACAACTCATATATATTTGCCTTTACCTCACTATAAATATTGAAATATTCTGATTTTATTTTTAAATCATCATATCAAACAGTTGCTCTCCTTAAAAAAAAATGATTTCCTAGAATATCAAGCAGTTAACCCAGAATTTTTTCAAGTCTTATGTATATCAGTTTTCTACTTCTGTCATAACCCATTACTATAAAATTATTCACTTAACCCAAATGTATTATCTTACAGTCTGGAGATCAGAAGTCCAAAATCAGTTTCACTGTGGTAAAATCAAGGTTTTGGGCATGGTTGAATTCTTTTTGGAGGGTCTAGGGAGAAATCTGAATCTTGCTTTGGCTTTTTATAGACTACCTTTTACAGACTGGTTTTGTTTTGTTTTGTTTTGTTTTTGGCTTTTATAGACTATCTTTACTCCTTGGCCAATGATCCCCTTCCATCTACAAAGTCAGAAAAATTTGTAGAGTCTTTACATCACACCACTCTGACACTGACTGTTCTGTAGTAGTTTTTCACTATTAAGGACACTTGGAATTGCTCCGAATCAACCGAAATCATCCAGGATAATCTCATTTTAAGGTGAGCTGATTAGCAATCCTAACTTCATCTACTACCATAAAAACCCTTTGTCATGTTAGGCAACATATACACATGTTCCAGGAATTAGGATATGGATATCTTGGGGGATGATTATTTTGCCTAACACATTAAGGAAATCACTTTTTCTACTAATCCTCTTGCATTTCCTCATGATCTTCAAGAAGCCCAACAGTAGACATACACATTTGAAGAAACAAACAAAAATACCGGGTTTATGACTGAATTAGTGGTTTTGTTAAATAAGATTATCTTGAGCATAAGGTAAGTTCATACCCAGTCCTTTCAACTAGTGTTTTCCATTACAATTCTAATGACATTTAACTTTTGCTTTTGGATCCTCTGCTAAAAGCTGGAGTCAATGTTTATCCCATTTTTATTTGGCACAGATGAAGAGTGATACATAATCCATATTATTAATGCCAGACCGAATCATTGGAAAATATTACACTTGATTTCTCCTTGAAGAGTTCTCAGAAGAGCTTTAGTGTTTAAAGTGACAGACATGATTAATTGACTAGACATTTTAACATATTACATGGGCTGAATACTTAGTATTACCAATCTGCCTTTAGGAAATAAAAGTAACCCCTTTAAAAGTGAAAAGTTCAATTAACTGAACGATTAATTTTGTCCAAGACACCAAACAACCTACTTGAAAATGCTTTTCCTTGCAGTAAGTAAATTGATTAGTTCAAGGTGAGCAAGGTGTGATCCCATTAAAATAATTATGATATTCACAGAATAACTCTGCATTCTTGGTCTTTATTTTGGATAGAACCTTGCAATACATCTTCATATTGCTTATATTCTAGTCCATGTTTGGCCACTGACAGACTAAGTGACTTTAGGTGAGTTATTCAACCTCTCCAGGATTTGTTTCCTCATCTGTAAAATGGGAATAATGAGTTGTTATGAACGGAATTGTGTCTCTCTAAAATTCACATGTTCAAACCTTAACCCCCCAATGTAATGGTATTTGGAGATGGGGCCTTTGGAAGATATTTAGGTTTAGATGAGATCATGTGGGTGGGACCCTAATGATGAGATTTGTGCCTTTATAAGAAGAGACTAACCGAGAACATTCTCTACCACTATCCCAATATTTCAACTATTGAACATACAGAGAAAAGGCAGCCATCTACAAGCCAGGAGGAGAATACTTACCAGAAATCTATCATGCTGATACCTTGCTACTGGACTTCTATCTTCCAAAACTGAGACTATACATTTTTGTTGCCTAAGCCACTTAGTCTGTGGTGTTTTACTATGGCAGTCCAAGTTGACTAAGACAAGGGTACTCAATTCTTAGGGCTGTAATAAAGATTAAATGAGAAATGTAAAGAATTTACTGTAGTACTTCACATATAATAACTGCATGGGAAGGATTACTCCCTACTATTATGATTAATTATTATTGTTCTTGTTATTTTTAACACATGAATTACGTATGTCAGTTCGGCATGAATCTCTCCATTCTTTGCTGGATAATTTCTAAATGAAGGGATAGTATACTGTAGCCTTTGACAACATGGGCTCTTAATTAGACTTTGGTCCAATCCAGCTCAGTACATATTTGCTGATGGAACTCAACAAATAATTTAATTTGTCTGAGGTTCTGTTGCCTCATTTGTAAAATTGCAATGGTGATCTTACTTATAATATAAGGTTGTTGAGAATAATTTATTTCAAAAAGACTCAAAATATCTTGAATTAGTGATGAATAAAAGAAAAAATGCTAGAGCCCAAGTCTTAGTCTTTGGGAAATTTTAAGTGAGTGAAAAATGTTTTAAGAAGAAGTCACTTCAAAGTGTAGTATCATCAAGATAATCTATTGAGATGTAGACAAAACTTAATACTTATTGTTTATCTTTAAATAATAAGTAAGTTGTCTTTACTAATATGTTATATACTGATTGATATTAATGCCCTCCCTGGTTCTAATGTCAGATAGTAAAGTATGACACATGGTCTCACAGCATACTGAGGGCAGAATAATAGCTTTCCAAGATAGCAGTGGTGGCAAAGAAAATGTGTTCCATTACATCATATTGTGATATAGGTCAGATTACATGTTCTTATTTAAGTGGATTTACAATTCACAGTATCTTGTTTTACTTAAAGCAACCCTCACAAAATGAACAATCTATTAAAAAGATCCCTTCAAAGCAACCATGTACTGCAGATGATATAAGGTACCAAGAGAACATCAAGAGAATAGCAGAGCTGAAACACCGACTACTACTGCAGCCTCTAATTGGCCAAATGACAGATAAAAACCATGATTAATCAGATTTGTCACATTCAGTCACATTGCTGTCACTAAATATGTTACTGCTAATATAGCTATACTGCAGTTGCCATATGTTATTGCTAATGTTTTTGCTAATTTAGTTAATGTTAATTACTGTTAATATTTTTAGTGAAAGCGAAAAATACTATGCCATTCAACCTTTGATATTTTGTTTGTCTATATTTTAAAGATGATATTATATTCTATAGTAACACATACATATAATTATGCATACACATACATACATAGGTACATGGGGCTGCTTGCTATATTTTTTTAAATGGTGTGGAATAAAATTATGGTGTTTGGAAACCATTACATTGAAAGACTACGGATTTCTTTAATCCATTAATTTATACCCTAGGGTTACATAGATCCCAAATATGAATTAATTTGTAAAAAGAAATGATCAAGTTGACATTTTTTTTTAAAGAAGATGTTGGGGGTAGGAGTTTAGTAATTTATTTATTTATTTTTGCTGTGTTGGGTCTTCGTTTCTATGTGAGGGCTTTCTCCAGTTGTGGCAAGCGGGGACCACTCTTCATCGCGGTGTGCGGGGCTCTGACTATTGCGGCCTCTCTTGTTGCGGAGCACAGGCTCCAGACGTGCAGGCTCAGTAGTTGTGGCTCATGGGCCTAGTTGCTCAGCAGCATGTGGGATCCTCCCAGACCAGGGCACGAACCTGTGTCCCCTGCATTAGCAGGCAGATTCTCAACCACTGTGCCACCAAGGAAGCCCCAAATTGACAATTTTTAAAAACGTACTTTGAATTTAACTTTCTGATATCTGCATACACCATGAAATTCTCTTAAAAATACTACTGCCACCAGGAAATTTTACTTGTGTTTATGAATTATAAGAAGCAGAAATAAGGCAACATGCTCAAGTTCAGAAAGAACATTGATTCTTTCTCTGTTGGACTTTGCTGCATCATAAAATATTCTCAGGGAATCATAGAAATGGAAATCTATTTAGAATGCCTACCTCATCCATTCTCCTATTTTTGGCAGTATCACATGAATTTAGAGATGTGATTCTTTAATTCTTTGTTCTTACCTACCTGTGAACAGGTAAATTAATCTATATTAATTTTTCTAAAACAAACATTAAAATGTCATGGCAGATCTGGTGTTATTTACATCTTCACGTCCTTCTTTCCTTTTGCTCACAAAATTTTTATTAAAAAAATAACTCATTGTGCATATTGATTCTTCTTTCACAAAGCCCTTTTTGGGAAATTTTTAAATTAAAAGTACTTATGAGGAAATTGCAGTCAGTGTTTGGAGTGGATACACAACTAATTTCTTACATTATAGAACTGAATTTTTATGGATTATCTGAAACCCTCAAATAAAGATGAATTTGCCAACTCTGTAGATATCTACTATTTCTAGCCACTATCTGGGCCCAAAATATTGCCTTATTTTTCTACTGCAGTCTTTCTAGCATTGCAGGAACTAGAGAAATAAAGAAGTCCAAGAATATTTGACTGCAAAACACCATAGTTCAGGGAAATTGATTTGGAAACATTCCTTAGAAAAAAGGATAGGAGAGTAATAATAAGCTTTAAATAAATCTTCTTGAAAGTTAATTGGTACTTTCACCAAGAGAATATTATGTATTTAGGAGAGATATTTTATTTATCCCCAAGTATGTTCTAGAGATTACTCATACATATTAACTTTAAAAGAAACAGACTAGTGAATATGATATTTCTCACATGAAATGCTTATGAACAATAAGCCTGCTTCTCCAGTGCAAACTTGTGATAAAAGAAATGAGAATTGGAAGGGATAAAACAAAAGTAATGAAGATATTAAAGTAACATTAAGATTATATTATGTTTTATTTTAACGAATACTAACTTGATTCTTTTCATGTTTAAGTAAACTACTGAGCTAAAAATGTAAATAACTCACATAATAGAACAAATACTGAGCTATATAAAACACTGACAAAAGAAAAGGCAATGATTTAAGGTAAGAACTTTTGACAGGTAGAAGAGAGGGGACTCTAAAAGTTGGGCTGACATATTGCCCTTGAATTTTCAGAAAATTCAAACACATTTTTAAACATATAGTAAACATTTGGTTTTTGACCATCTTCTATGGAGTGAATTACACACAGAATGGTATGAATGATACAAAAGAAATAAAATTATAGTGGAATCCCCACTCCTAAAGAAATTTATAATTCAATTTTCAGACTGTTTGTATACATATTAAAAGGTATCTATAAATATGACCTCTTACTTCACTCATATATAATTATTTTAAAGTTTCTCTTTCTTTCATGATTCCCTGAATTTGTCTTGGTTGTTGATATATGACCTATGATGAAGAATCAGAGCTTTTGAACAACCACAAAGAATCTATATTTTTAGTTTACCAAATTGGTAAGTTTTCCCATCTGAAGTTTTAAGTGAATATTTTGATTATAATATATTATCATCTGTCATAATCTCTTGCTGCCAGATATAAAATTACAGAACATATTGTTGTAGAATTAGAGTTTAGCAAACAATTTTATATAAATATCCTCACTGACTTATGACAGTATTCATTCCTCCACAGTATACAGGGTAATTGGTATGGCACCTGGTATTTAGTAGGTATTAAAAAGAATCCATCAATTCCATTCATTTAACATATTTTTATTGAGCATCTATTATATCTCAGGCACTATGCTAAGGGTTAGAGATATCATAGTAAATAAAATATGCAATTTTTCCGATTAGAGATTTTGCATTCCATTGGCGGAAACAGACAATTATAATAGTGTATGGAGTTAAGAGGAGAAGGCAGGGGAAGTCAGGGAAAGTATGAGAGGAAGTGATGTATTAGCTGGTATCTAAGATACACATAGGAGTTAGCCAGGGTAAGAGACATGGCAAAATGTTTTAGTCAGAGAAGAGAAAATGTTTGAAAATCTGAAAGAAGGTACTCTGAAATATTCCAGGAAGTGAAAAATGTACATTGTGACTGGAAAAATAAATGTTTAATACAAGAGGAAAGAGTAGTGAGAGCCAATTTGGAAGATATGCAGGGGACAGCTCCACTGTTAAGGAGTTTTGACATTTGTATTTGTGAGAAGGAGCCATTGAGGACTTTTAAGCAGAAGAATCTAATAATCAGATATTAATTTTAGAAAGTCCACTGTATTGTGTCAAGAATGGATTGGAGTGAGAAATAACAACCTTTGGTTCTGTACTCTGAGAAATCATCCTTCAAAAGTGAAGGAGAAATAAAGACTTTCTCAAATGAACAAAAATTGAAGGAATTTGGTGTTGCTAGACATGCTTTGTAAAAAAAAAATGCTAAAAGTTCTTCAGAGAGAAGGGAAATAATATAAATTAGAAACTTAAATCTACATAAAGAAAGAAAAAAAACTTTAGAAAAGGAATAAATTAAAGTAAAATAACTAGTCTTATTCTTAATTGATCTAACAGATAACAATTTATTCTAATAATAATAGGAACAAAATATTAAATGGTATAGCCTATGTTGGGTGAAATGAAGGGATGATTTAATGATACAAAGGATGAGAGGGAGGAATTAAGAATACTTTGTTTTCATAAGTTACTTTTACTATCTGTGAAGTTGTACAATATTATTTGAAAGGGGACTTGGATTAAGTGTAAACGTATAATGCAAACCAAAGGGCAAACAGTAAAAATAACTTTAAAAAAGTATAATTGATATTCCAAGGAAGGAGAGAAAATGGGATTGCACAAAAGGCTCAGTTAAAACCACAAAGGCAGAAAAGAGTGGAGAACACAAATAGGAACAATAAACAAATATATTAGATATTAATCTAGATTTTACCAATAATCATTTGAATATCTATAACCTAAATACACCAATTAAAAACAGAAGTCATCAGAATGAACCAAAAAACAAGACCAAAATAAATGTTGTCTACAAGAAACTAATTTTAAAGGAACATATTTATTAAAATTAAAGGGATGGAGAAAGATATACCGTCTTAACACTAATCAAAAAAAAAAAAAAAACAAGAGTAGCTGCTAAATTACTTTCAGACAGAGCCAGCTTTAGAGCAAGGAAAATTATCAGGAACATAGAGGGGAATTTCTTAATGATAAAGGAGTAATGCTTCAAGATGGTATAACAATCCTAAATTTATATGCATTGAACAACCAAGTGTCAAAATGCATAAGGCTAAAATTGATAGATCTGTAAAGAGAAATAGATGAATCCACCATAGTATATGGAGAGTTTAACACCCTTCTATCAGTAATGGGTAGATACGACAGGAAGAAAATCAGTAAGGACATAGTTGAACTCAATAGCACCATCAATCAACTAGGTCTATTTGACATCCATAGAATACTTTATTCAAAAGCAAGTGAATACACACTTGTCTCAAACTCACATGGGACATTCACCAAGATAGACCACAATTTGGGCCATAAAACATACCTTGGCTAATTTAAAAGAATAAAAATCATATAATACATGCTCTCAAATCACAGTGGAATTGAGCTAGAAGTCAATGGCAGAAAGATATCTGAAAAATCCCAAAATACATGGAGAGTAAATAACACATGGGTCAAAGAATAAATCTCAAGCTAAATTTTAAAGTATTTTGAATTTATTGAAGATGAAAATACAACTTAGAATTTGTGGGATGCAGTAAAAGTATTGCTCAGAGGGAAATTTATAGCATTCAATACCTATATTAGAAAAAAAGAAAAGGTTTAAAATCAGTAGTCTAAGCTTCCACCTTAGGAAACTGGGGAAAAGAGGAGCAAATTAAATCTAAAGTAAGCAGAATAAATGAAATACTGAAAATTGGAGGAGATATCAGTAAATCAGAAGTTCATCAAACAAGGAGTCATTCGGATACTAAGGGATCAGGAGCTAAACTATTCCCAATTAGGATAAATCAGGTTTTAATTATCTCTGAGTAGGCTTTTGAGGACTAGGGATGCTTAAAGCTGACCTCTTCCAAGAAAACTAAAAAGAATCAGATGACTATTGAACCTTTAAAAAGCAACTGAGTTTCATCTTTGTTTACATTGAAAAAAATCCAGTATGTAAATCAAAGCCTAAAATAGAACTAAAGGGACAGAAATGATTGTTTTCCAGGCAACAGTCATGATGAAACTGAGACAGATGAAATGTTACATGTTAGTAGATGTTTTGATAAATAATATTTGAAGCAGCAGTCTTGTTTGACTATATCATAATAAAATACACACCTGTGAATAAAATGTGGCTCCCACCAAGGAGTAATATTTATCTTTGAAGAATGATAACCATTACAAGCTATAACCACAGGAATAAGGTTGGTGACAAATATTTATCTTAAGAGTGGGAGAGGAAGCGAAAGTGATTTTTCCAGGATTTTGAGTATAACTTCAAAATGACTTCTGATTTGGTGTACTAGTTGGAAGAAGAGCCCCAAAGGTGTACAAGCCTGTAAGCATATTGTTATAATTTCTATATTTTACAGTATATATAATTTTATTAGAGATGGCTATATAAGGTTTTGAAATGATATCAAAGAAGAAGACATCTGAATTTGCCTTATGGAAGAAAATAAGCACTATTGAGTTCAATTAGGACATGTTAAATTATTCCAGAGAAAATTTAAGTATTCATTTAATAACCAGTAAGTTTTGTAAAAGAACTTTATAAAGTGAGGAGCTCAGAAATGGGTAGAAACAAGATGCACAGAGATAGTTTTTGATTGCTCTGCAAAGAAAAAAAAATGATAGAGAGAGAAAGAAGGAGAAAAAGAAAAAAGAAGGAAGGGAGGAGGGGGGATTTACAAAGGAAGGGTAAATTGAGGGTATATTTTTTGAAAATATTTGACTATATTATGTTAAGACAAATAAGAGGACTAGACAGTAGGAAATGAAGATTGAACGGGAGGATAAGAAAACATAATCTGGTACTACAAATCTTAGGAGTAGAAATAAATAGGTATTATCTAAAAATAATAAAGTTTCCCCATGTGTTGGTCTTTTCTAAATTTGATCTAACCAGTAGAAATGCAAATCAAATGAACTTTTGAGTTGTCTGAAGACCAAAGGACAGAAGCCTAGAAGAATATACCGCAATGCCATTGTATAAGGCAAATATACTGGGATGGCAATGTGAAAAAACATCAGGATGGTTGGGTTCGTATTTTTAAATAGGTATGTGTCCCTGAAGTTAATTCTTCAAGAATACTGTTATTCTATTGGGTTCGCCAAAAAGTTCATTCAGATTTTTCCGTAAGATGTTATGGAAAAAACAGAATGAACTTTTTGGCCAACACAATAGTTTAAGAATACATTTGGTTAGATTATTAGTTCAAGATGGTGGAGTAGGAGGACGTGTGCTCACCCCTTCTTATGCAAACACCAGAATCACAACTAACTGCTGAACAACCATCGACAAAAAATTCTGGAACCTACCAAAAAATATACCCTACATCCAAAGACAAAGGAGAAGTCACAATGGGATAGTAGTAGGAGCGTAACTCTGATAAAATCAAATCCCATACCCACTGGGTGGAAGACTCACAAACTGAAAAACAATTATACCACAGAAGTTCTCTCCCTGTAGTGTAAGTTCTGAGCCCTATATCAGGCTTTCCACCCTTGGGGTCCAGCAACAGGAGGAGTCCTCAGATAATCTGGCTTTGGAGGGCAGTGGGAATTGATTACAGGACTTCCACAAGACTGGGGGAAACAGAAACTCTGCTCTTGGAGGGTACACACAAGGTCGTGTGCCCACCAGGACCCGGGGAAAAAAAGAAATGACCTCATAAGAGACTGGGACAGACCTACCTGCTAGTATTGGATGGTCTCGTTCAGAGGCAGGGGCCGGCGGTGGCTCACTACCAGGACAAAGACACTGGCAGCAGCAGTTCTGGGAATTACTCACTGGCCACCTGGAGGCCACAATTAACCCTACCAAACAGCCTATAAGCTCCAGTACAATTGTAAATATATATGCACCCAACATAGGAGAACTTCAATATATAAGGCAAATACTAACAGCCATAAAAGGAGAAATTGAGAGTATCACAAAAATATTGGGGTATTTTAACACCACACTTTCATCAATGGACAGATCATCCAGACAGATAATCAATAAGGAAACACAGACCTTAAATCACACATTAGACCAGATAGACTTAATTGATATTTATAGAGCATTCCACCCGAAAACAGCAGAATACATATTCTTCTCAAGTGTATACAGAACATTCTTCAGGACTGACCACATGCTGGGCCATGAAGTGAGCCTCTGTAAATTTAAAAAAAAATTGAAATCACATCCAGCATCTTTTCCAACCACAATGTTATGAGATTAGAAATCAACTACAAGAAAAAAAACTGTAAAAAACACAAACACATTGAGGCTAATCAATATGATACTAAACAACCAATGGATCACTGAAGAAATCTAAGAGGAAATAAAAAAATACCTAGAGACAAATGAAAATGAAGGCACAACAATCCAAAACCTATGGGATGCAGCAAAAGCCATTCTAAGAGGGAAGTATATAGCAATACAATCTTACCTCAGGAAACAAGAAAAATCTCAAATAAACAACCTAAGCTTATACCTAAAGCAACTAGAGGAAGAAGAACAAGCAACACCTAGAGTTAGTAGAAGGGGAGAAATCATAAAGATCAGAGTAGAAATAAATGAAATAGAGATAAAGAAATCAATAGCAAAGATCGATGAAATTAGAAGCTTGTTCTTTGAAAATATAAACAAAACTGATAAATCTTTAGCCAGACTCATCAAGAATAAAAGGTAGAGGACTCAAATCAATAAAATTAGAAATGAAAAAGAAGTTACAACTAACATTACAGAAATACAAAGTATCATAAGAGACTACTACAAGCAACTGTATGCCAAAAAAATGGACAATCTGGAAGAAATGGACAAATTCTTAGAAAAGTACAATCTCCCAAGTCTGAACCAGGAAGAAATTGAAAATAGGAGCACACCAGTCACAGCACTGAAATTGAAACTGTGATTTAAAAATTCCCAATACTAAAGTCCAGGACCTGATTGCTTCACAGGCGAATTCTACAAAACATTTAGAAAGAAGTTAACACCTGTCCTTCTGAAACTGTCCCAAAAAACTGCAGAGGAAGGAAAACTCCTAAACTCATTCTATGAGGCCACCAGCACGCTGATACCAAAACCAGACAAAAATAACACACAAAAAAGAAAATTACAGGCCAATATCACTGATGAACACAGACCCTAAAATCCTCAATGAAATACTAGCAATCCGAATCCAACAATACATTAAAAGGATCATACATCATGAACAAGTGAGATTCATCACAGGATGCAAGGATTTTTCAGTATCTGCAAATGAAACAGTATGATACACCACATCAACAAATTGCAGAACAAAATAATATGATCATCTCAATAGGTGCAGCAAAAGCTTTTGACAAAATCAGCACCCATTTATCATAAAAAATCTCCAAAAAGGGGGCATAGAGGGAACATACCTCAACATAATAAAGGCCGTATATGACAAACCTACAGCTATTATCATACTCAATGGTGAAAACCTGAAAACAGTTCCTCTAAATCTGGGGCAAAACAAGGATGTCCACTCTCACGACTTTTATTCAACATAGTATTCAGAGTCCTTGCTATGGCAGTCAGAGAAGAAAAGGAAATAAAAGGAATCCAAATTGGAAAAGAAGAAGTAAAACTGTCACTGTTTGCAGATGACATGATAATATACATAGAAAATCCTAAAGATGCTACCAGAAAACTACTAGAGCTCATCAATGAATTTGGTAAGGTTGAAGTTTACAAATTTAATACACAGAAATCTGTTGCATTTCTATACACTAAAAGTGAAATATCAGGAAGAGAAATTCAAGAAACAATCTCATTTACCATCTCATCAAAAAGAATAAAATACCTAGGAATAAACCTACCTAAAGGGACAAAATACCTGTACTCCGAAAAGTATAAGATGCTGGTGAAAGATGCAATCCCTATCAAATTACCAATCACATTTTTCACAGAACTAGAACAAAAGAAAAATCTTAAAATTTGTATGGAGACACAAAAGACCCCAAATAGCCAAAACAACCTTGAGATAGAAAAATGGAGCTGGAGGAATCAGGCTTCTTGCCTTCAAACAATACTACAAAACTAAAATCACCAAAAAAGTATGGTACTGGCACAAAAACAGAAATATAGATTAATGGAGCAGGATAGAAAGCCCAGAAATAAACCCATGCTCCTATGGTCAATTGATCTACAACAAAGGAGGCAAAACTGTACAATGGAGAAAAGACAGTCCCTTCAAGAAATGGTGCTGGGAAAACTGGACAGTTACACGTAAAAAAAATGAAATTAGGACATTCTTTAACATCATGCACAAAAATAAGCTCAAAGTGGATTAAAGGCCTAAATGTGAGACCAGACACTGTAAAACTTTTAGAGGAAAACATAGGCAGAACACTTTGTGACATAAATCACAGCCATATCTTTTTTGATTCGTCTCTCAGAGTAATGGAAATAAAAACAAAAAATAAACAAACAGGACCCAATTAAACTCAAAAGTTTTTGCACAGCAAAGGAAACCATAAACAAAGTGAAAAGACAACCCACAGATTGGGAGAAAATATTTGCAAATGGTGTGACTGACAAGGTATTAGTCTCCAAAATTTACAAACATCACATGCAGCTTAATATCATCAAAACAAACAACCCAGTCAAAAAATGGGCAGAAGACCTAAATAGACATTTCCCCAAAGAAGACATACAGATGGCCAAAAGGCACATGAAAAGATGTTCAACATCACTAATTATTAGATAAATGCAAATCAAAACTAGTATGAGATATCACTTCACACCAATCAAAATGGCTATCATCAAAAAATCCACAAACAATAAATGCTGGAAAGGGTGTGGACAGAAGGGAACCCTCCTACATTGTTGGTGGGAATGTAAATTGGTACAGTCACTATGGAAAAGAGTATGGAGGTTCCTTAAAAACTAAAAATAGGGCTGCCATATGAACCTGCAATTCCACTCCTAGGCATATACCCAGAGAAAAACACGGTCTGAAAGGATACAAGCACCTTGATGTTCATTGCAGCACTGTTTACAATAGCCAAGACATGGAAGCAACTTAAATATCCTTCGACAGAAGAATGGATAAAGAAGATGTGGTACATATATACAGTGAAGTATTACTCAGCCATTAAAAAGAATGAAATAATGCTATTTGCAGTGACATGGATGGACCTAGAGATTGTCATACTGAGTGGATTAAGTCAGACAGGAAAAGAGAAATAGCATATGATATCCCTTATGGGTAAATCTAAAAAGAAATGATACAAAATAACTTGTTTACAAGACTGAAACAGACCCACAGAGTTAGAGAACGAACTTATGGTTACCAGGGCAGAATGGTGGCAGGGCAGAGGGTAGTTAGGGAGTTGGGTGCTGATATATACACGCTGCTATATTTAAAATAGATAACCAACAAGGACCTACTGTGTAGCAGATGAACTCTGCTCACTATTATTTAACAACCTAAATAGGAAAAGAATTTGAAAAAGAATAGATACATATATATGTATAACTAAATCACTTTGCTGTACACCCGAAACTATCACAACATTGTTAATCAACTATACTCCAATATAAAATAAATATTTTAAAAATACATTTGGTTAAAAAAATTGCCACCATTTTTTTATGAAAGGCAACAAGATATAAAATCCATCCTGATATTGTTAAGAATAGAGTAGAAAAGATGTTTTTTGATTTTAAAAATGGGTATTTTGTACAGATTTTTAAGGTGCCTTTCCTTCTTAAACAACATACATTTAATGATTACAGTCTGCATTTGTCTTCCTCATAACGTGTTATATCTTTGTTTCCAGCATTTTGAGATAGTGTAAATATTTTAGAGAATATTAATAAAAGTCCCCAAATCCATTCCTATCAAGGAGATTTAATCCTTGGGGCTTAGTTTTAAATCTGAGGTGAGGCTAGAGAGTCTTAATTTGGGGTAAGAATCATAAGTGATTCATCCTAATTAGCTCAGTCTTGCATTATTTTATTTTTAAGAATATCAAGGAATTAGTCATAAATACAATTTGAAGGAAACTAAATTTCATTTCAATGTCTTCCAATCATTCATGTTGCCCACTCTCTACTTCTTATTAATCTTCCTCATACAACACTGTGTTGTAATTTTATGCTGCTACATTTTCTTGGCCCTCCTATTTTAGGGTCCTATCCAGATTCATTTTTTCCTTGTAATATAATGTACTATGGGATGCTTTATAGTATCTCCTTTATAGGAATAATTTGCTTATCACCTGTCATATTCTCTCATATTCCTATTTTCTTTTTAGATAAACAATCCAATAAACAGTTCAAATTCAACCTGTCAGTGAGCACACATTTTTCATTACATTGACATTACATTTTACTATGTAGTAACATGCTTAGTTTTCACTACCTCATAAACATCACTATCAAACTTATATTTTGAACAACTAACATTCTCTATAGGAAGAGCACATTTCAGCTAAGACTTCAGTTTTGTTAAAATCCCAGCCTGAGCACTAAATAGAAGAACATTGCTTATATTTTTATTTTACCATGCAGATGTTAGTGAAAATTTTGACTAAGTTGAAATTCCTGTTTGCAAAGCATTTTGAAGATCAGTTGCCTAAGGTGTATATATATATATATATATATATATATACATATATATATATATATATATCACACACACATATATATATACTTCTACAATGATACAGATTAAAACTTGTCTTCTATCTTCAAACTGTTTTAAACATTAGATTTGATAGTGTGTCAATTAAATAATAAGCCAAGGTGTTAAATGTCAAAATAGTTCTTTTCCTATTGAGTTAATTGCTTTTAAACTTCGGTATTTCTTACATTATTAGAAAGCAATGAAGGAAACACTTCATGAAATCACCATTCACCATGTACAAAGCTAAACAAGCCCTGTATCCAGCATATTTTGGTTTTGTTATTTGTTTTAATCAGAAAAAATATTTTTTTCTTCACATAAAATTGCTATTAGTGTCAAAGCAGTAAGTTCTTCCATATTTATAAAGTACTATAAAAATTTATCTTACTCTTACCTTTGCATTTTTTTTTTTTTTTTTTTTTTGCGGTACGCGGGCCTCTCACCGCTGTGGCCTCTCCCGTTGTGGAGCACAGGCTCCAGACACGCAGGCCCAGTGGCCATGGCTCACGGGCCCAGCCGCTCCGCGGCATGTGGGATCCTCCCGGACCGGGGCACGAACCCGTGTCCCCTGCATCAGCAGGCAGACTCTCAACCAGTGCGCCACCAGGGAAGCCCTTACCTTTGCATTTTAAAGATTGTTGAAGAACATATTTGAAAATGTTGGGTAAGTATTTTATCTTGGTTGCATTAAAAAGATCGTTATTATTTTTTGTTGTTGTTATTTCTTTCATTCCTTTAGGACTCAGGATGATACTGACTTTTATAAAATGCAAATAACCTACAGAAAAGGAACTAAAGTGTATGGTTAATACACACAATTCACATATTTAGAAGTGAACTACTTTACAGTATACTTTTAAAAAGTAGCTAGATTAGTAGAGAGATTAAGAAAAACATATCAATATAGTATAAAATATGCTTTTCTAAATTCCCAAGTTTTATTTCCATTTGCCCTTTGGTTTAATATATAATCAGGTATAGTTTCTTTGATCTTCATCATTAAAAGAAACACACAAAAAAACCACTCTAATCAATTGTATGATATACTTACCTCTACCAAACTATTATGGAAATGCCAGTAAACAGCATTTAATAAACATTCTTAAACATGAAAGAACTTAGTCAAAGAAGTAAATAAAGAAGTAAAAGTCAAAATTGGTATTGTTTGACCTTTAGCAGGTTACTAAATCTATCTGAGCCTGTTTTCTCTTTTGTAAAATACTTGTAATGCCTCCTTCATAGATCTTTTGTGTTGATTAAATAAGACTACATATATTTAATACATAAGGTTTCATATATTGTATATCATATAATATACACATTTAATAAATGCCAAGGACTGTTCAATTTTTGATAACTTGAATATAAGCAAAAAAATTAATTACTTAATGCAGTTTCAAAATCTAGGGCTGATTTTCCAGTAGCCTATTTAATAGAAGAAGCTGTAAACCATGGAAAAGAGAAAATAAATTTATTTTTTTTAAGAACCTGTATTAAAGAACCAGAATGAGAGGGAAATTACTCAAAATTGTGTTCATCATAAAAATAGCTGAAATTATAAACTACTCAAAATCTATCATGTAAAGCCACAAATAACATCCAAATTGATGACATATTGATATTTCATAAAAATGGTTTACATTAAGTTTGAGTCTCACTTTTTTCTATCCATATAATCAGTCAACTTCTGATGCCAGCTGGTACTAGCAAAATACAAACAAACAAAAAAGAAAATGAAAAAAAATGATTTCAGTAGAAGCAGTCATTTGATGATTTTTTTAAAACCATATCTGGACAATGCAGCAAAACTTTCACATTCCACTGTATTTTAATCCACATATTCTAGAGGGACAGAACCTTAAGAAAGGACTCAATTCTTTTCTTTAACTTCAAATGGGATATTTTAAAGTTTCATCTGTTACTCCCTTTTCAATTTTTTTGTAGAATTCTCAATTTTGTTTTAGAACCATCATTTTATGAGTATGCATATACAAAATAAAATTGCAAGTTGTTTGCAAATCCAAATGACATTTTACCTTTGGGGAATATTTCATGTTGCAGAGTAACCTATAGTGAATGAATTCTGAATCACTTTTTATATAACATATTATCCAGGAAATATCATATCTATAATATTTGAGGTCTGTAAGATTTGATATTTAGATTTGGCAATGAAAAGATATATGGGAAACTTAGTATAAAAAATAAATAAATTTTTTATAATAGAGAGAAGTCCTACTTAATTACTTATTGTTTTGACAGTCATTTGATAAAATAGCAAGAGGATATTGTTATATAAAATACAATTCAATAACAAAAATTGATAGTTCTAAATATTTGATTTAAAGGAAGTAATTAAATATCCTTTTTCTCCCCAGTTGGAAATTTTATGCAAGATTTTTCTAATATCTTATTTCTCAATCTTTTTCTAAACTCTCAGATCTAGAAAACTACTGACAAGTTTTCTTCATTTTCAGTGTAGCATTCTAAGATTAAAATTGGAAACATTTATCTTAATATTCTGGTGGACTACTGTTTCTAAATATTCGCATTACAGTGATACAGAGTGAGAAAAGGAGTCTCTACATAAAAAAAAACAGATAAAAACAAAAAAAGGAAAAATAATATTAAAATATTGATATTTTATTAACCTAAGCCATAATATCTGAAAATAAGTGATTGAATTGTTTTTGGCATTATTGTTAATATTAATTAGAATAAAGTGAAAAAAGCTAGAAAATATTTGGACTAATGGGAAAATATCATACTACATTTTGTGTAAAATCCCAAATGTTAGAACAGGAATATGGTTAGCTAATTCTAACACAAATTAGACAAAAACAAACAAAACAAACAAACACAACTAAAACAAATGAAAAATCACTACTCAATTTGTCAAATTTACAGTTAAATTTGAACTGGCTTAGGGATGAACTGCTGCTCCATTCATTTTAACATTGTAAGGGGATTTCCATTAGGGCTTTACTATTTTGGCTGATTTCCTGGCAGACATGTGGGCAGCTTTCCTATGTCACACTAGTCATAGCCTAATTTCACATTGCTGTCATATTTGTACACAGTATGTGTAAACTAGAGATGGAAGGAGATTCTGATTAAGATAAATGTTTTCTTTGGATTTTGGTCTGCAATGAAAATGCCTGGAACTTGCAATTCTGTTTGTTTTGCTAGACTCTCTGATTGCTTTGGATCTTAGATATTTTGTTTTGCTAATTATCACAGAGAGTTTTCACTTAGTATTCTGGAATAGAATTTGTTCTGCTTTCCAAATTTATTAAACTATACATTTTTATTCAGAAACAGAAAGACTTACATGATGACTGTCTTATTCCAACTCCATGGTTAGTGCACACTATCTTCATCAATTTTGATTTGGGTATGTTATAAAATGTAAAGTCAAGAATTATTAGATCTCAGCTCTTCTGTCCTAAAGTTTTATCTCCCATCTTGAAAGTGTAGGGACCTACTGTATAGCACAAGGAACTCTACTCAATATTCTGTAATAACCTATATGGGTAAATTATCTAAAAAAATAATGGATATAATTATATTTATAACAGATTCACTTTGCTGTACAGCTTAAACTAACACAACATTGTAAGTCAAGTATACTTCATTTTAAAAAAATTAATAAAAATAAAATGTAAAATTATCTTAAAAATGTAACATAAAATTCATATCTTGTTTCCAGTTAGTGTGCCTATAAAAGAGAATTTCCTTTAAAATATATTTTAGAAGATTTATTTTTGCTTTGATGTCTTTTGAGAGAAAAAGATTAATTTACATAAAGTATTTCAGGATTTGTCTGTGTCATACTTTTGTCATTTACAAAATAAAGTTGGCTAATATAAGCCCTAAGAGGCATTGTAGGCCTAGGATTCATTAAGACTATAATTCCCATGTAGATTACATAATAATAGAAACACATTTTATATTTAATTTTTCATATAGGTTTTCAATAACTGCCACTCAACATTCTGTAAAACTTTTAGGCTAGGAGATACTTTTTCTCATTTATGTATATCTAACCAATTTTTAGATTCAGAGAACTTTTAGGTATATGTTTCATGCTTTACACATTGATTTTTTTTTATGACATTTTCTTTTTTTTTTTTTTTTAAAAAATCAGAGAACACTCTATTGACACATTGCCCTTTTTTTTTAACATCTTTATTGGGGTATAATTGCTTTACAATCGTGTGTTAGTTTCTGCTTTATAACAAAGTGAATCAGTTATACATATACATATGTTCCCATATGTCTTCCCTCTTGCGTCTCCCTCCCTCCCACCCTCCCTATCCCACCCTCCAGGCTGTCACAAAACATCGAGCCAATATCCCTGTGCCATGCGGCTGCTTCCCACTAGCTACCTACCTTACGTTTGTTAGTGTGTATATGTCCATGACACTCTCTTGCACTGTCACAGCTCACCCTTCCCCCTCCCCATATCCTCAAGTCTGTTCTTCAGTAGGTCTGCGTCTTTATTCCTGTCTTACCCCTAGGTTCTTCATGACATTTTTTTCTTAAATTCCATATATATGTGTTAGCATACGGTATTTGTCTTTTTCTTTTTGACTTACTTCACTCTGTATGACAGACTCTAGGTCTATCCACCTCATTACAAATAGCTCAATTTCGTTTCTTCTTATGGCTGAGTAATATTCCATTGTATATATGTGCCACATCTTCTTTATCCATTCATCCGATGATGGGCACTTAGGTTGTTTCCATCTCCGGGCTATTGTAAATAGAGCTGCAATGAACATTTTGGTACATGACTCTTTTTGAATTTTGGTTTTCTCAGGGTATATGCCCAGTAGTGGGATTGCTGGGTCATATGGTAGTTCTATTTGTAGTTTTTTAAGGAACCTCCATACTGTTCTCCATAGTGGCTGAACCAATTCACATTCCCACCAGCAGTGCAAGAGGGTTCCCTTTTCTCCACACCCTCTCCAGCATTTATTGTTTCTAGATTTTTTGATGATGGCCATTCTGACTGGTGTGAAATGATATCTCATTGTAGTTTTGATTTGAATTTCTCTAATGATTAATGATGTTGAGCATTCTTTCATGTGTTTGTTGGCAGTCTGTATATCTTCTTTGGAGAAATGTCTATTTAGGTCTTCTGCCCATTTTTGGATTCGGTTGTTTGTTTTTTGTTATTGAGCTGCATGAGCTGCTTGTAAATTTTGGAGATTAATCCTTTGTCAGTTGCTTCATTTGAAAATATTTTCTCCTATTCTGAGGGTTGTCTTTTGGTCTTGTTTAGGGGTTCCTTTGCTGTGCAAAAGCTTTGAAGTTTCATTAGGTCCCATTTGTTTATTTTTGTTTTTATTTCCATTACTCTAAGAGGTGGGTCAGAAAGGATCTTGCTGTGATTTATGTCATAGAGTGTTCTGCCTAAGTTTTCCTCTAAGGGTTTGATAGTTTCTGGCCTTACATTTAGGTCTTTAATCCATTATGAGCTTATTTTTGTGGATGGTGTTAGGGAGTGATCTAATCTCATACTTTTACATGTACATGTCCAGGTTTCCCAGCACCACTTATTGAAGAGGCTGTCCTTTCTCCACTGTGCATTCCTGCCACCTTTATCAAAGTTAAGGTGGCCATATGTGCGTGGGTTTTTCTCTGGGCTTTCTATCCTGTTCCATTGATCTATCTTTCTGTTTTTGTGCCAGTACCATACTGTCTTGATTACTGTAGCTTTGTAGTACAGTCTGAAGTCAGGGAGCCTGATTCCTCCAGCTCCTTTTTTCATTCTCAAGATTGCTTTGGCTATTCGGGGTCTTTTGTGTTTCCATGCAAATTGTGAAATTGTTTGTTCTAGTTCTGTGAAAAATGCCAGTGGTAGTTTCATAGGGATTGCATTGAATCTATATATTGCTTTGGGTAGTAGAGTCATTTTCACAATGTTGATTGTTCCAATCCAAGAACATGGTATATCTCTCCATCTATTTGTATCATCTTTAATTTCTTTCATCAGTGTCTTATAATTTTCTGCATACAGGTCTTTTACCTCCTTAGGTAGGTTTATTCCTAGATATTTTATTCTTTTTGTTGCAATGGTAAATGGGAGTGTTTTCCTGATTTCAATTTCAGATTTTTCATCATTAGTATATAGGAATGAAAGAGATTTCTATGCATTAATTTTGTATCCTGCTACTTTACCAAATTCATTGATTAGCTCTAGTAGTTTTCTGGTAGCATCTTTAGGATTCTCTATGTATAGTATCATGTCATCTGCAAACAGTGACAGCTTTACTTCTTCTTTTCCGATTTGGATTCCTTTTATTTCCTTTTCTTCTCTGGTTGCTGTGGTTAAACTTCCAAAACTATGTTGAATAAGAGTGGTGGGAGTGGGCAACCTTGTCTTGTTCCTGATCTTAGTGGAAATGCTTTCAGTTTTTCATCATTGAGGATGATGTTTGCTGTGGGCTTGTCATGTATGGCCTTTATTATGTTGAGGAAAGTTCCCTCTATGCCTAGTTTTTGCAGGGTTTTTATCATAAATGGGTGTTGAATATTGTCAAAAGCTTTCTCTGCATCTATTGAGATGATCGTATGGTTTTTCTCCTTCAATTTGTTAATATGGTTTATCACATTAATTGATCTGCGTATATTGAAGAATCCTTGCATTCCTGGAATAAACCCCACTTGATCATGGTGTATGATCCTTTTTATGTGCTGTTGGATTCTGTTTGCTAGTATTTTGTTGAGGATTTTTGCATCTATGTTCATCAGTGATATTGACCTGTAGTTTTCTTTCTTTGTGACATCTTTGTCTGGTTTTGGTATCAAGGTGATGGTGGCCTCGTAGAAGGAATTCGGGAGTGTTCCTCCCTCTGCTATATTTTGGAAGAGTTTGAGAAGGATAGGTGTTAGCTCTTCTCTAAATGTTTGATAGAATTAACCTGTGAAGCCATCTGGTCCTGGGCTTTTGTTTGTTGGAAGATTTTTAATCACTGTTGCAATTTCAGTGTTTGTGATTGGTCTGTTCATATTTTCTATTTCGTCCTGATTCAGTCTTGGCAGGTGTGCATTTCTAAGAATTTGTCCATTTCTTCCAGATTGTCCATTTTATTGGCATAGAGTTGCTTGTAGTAATCTCTCATGATCTTTTTTATTTCTGCAGTGTCAGTTGTTACTTCTCCTTTTTCATTTCTTATTCTATTGTTTTGAGTCTTCTCCCTTTTTTTCTTGTTGAGTCTGGCTAGTGGTTTATCTATTTTGTTTATCTTCTCAAAGAACCAGCTTTTAGTTTTATTGACCTTTGCTATTGTTTCCTTCACTTCTTATTCATTTATTTCTGATCTGGTTTTTATGATTTCTTTCCTTCTGCTAGCTTTGGGGTGTTTTTGTTCTTCTTTCTCTAATTGCTTGAGGTGCAAGGTTAGGTTGTTTATTCGAGGTGTTTCCTGGTTCTTAAGGTGGGCTTGTATTGCTATAAACTTCCCCCTTAGAACTGCTTTTGCTGCATCCCATAGGTTTTGGGTCGTTGTGTCTCCATTGTCATTTGTTTCTAGGTATTTTTTGATTTCCTCTTTAATTCCTTCAGTGAACACATCATTATTAAGTAGTGTATTGTTTAGCCTCCATGTGTTTGTATTTTTTACAGATCTTTTCCTGTAATTGATATGTAGTCTCATGGCGTTGTGGTCCGAAAAGATACTTGATAAAATTTCAATTTTCTTAAATTTACCAAGACTTGATTTCTGACCCAAGATATGATCTATCCTGGAGAATGTTCCATGAGCACTTGAGAAAAATCTGTATTCTGTTATTTTTGGATGGAGTGTCCAATAAATATCAAGTAAGTCCATTTTGTTTAATGTATCATTTAAAGCTTGTATTTCCTTATTTATTTTCATTTTGGTTGATCTGTCCATGGGTGAAAGTGGGGTGTTAAAGTCCCCTACTATGAATGTGTTACTGTCGATTTCCCCTTTTATCGCATTAGTATCTGCCTTCTGTATTGAGGTGCTCCTATGTTGGGTGCATAAATATTTACAATTGTTATATCTTCTTCTTGGATCGATCCCTTGATTATTATGTAGTGTCCTTCTTTGTCACTTTTAAAAGTCCTTATTTTAAAGTCTATTTTGTCTGATATGAGAATTGCTACTCCAGCTTTCTTTTGGTTTCCATTTGCATGGAATATCTTTTTCCATCCCCTTATTTTCAGTCTGTATGTGTCTCTACGTCTGAAGTGGGTCTCTTGTAGACAGCATATATATGGGTCTTGTTTTTGTATCCATTCAGCCAATCTGTGTCTTTTGGTGGGAGCATTTAGTCCATTTACATTTAAGGTAGTTATCAATATGTATGCTCCTATTCCCATTTTCTAAATTGTTTTGGGTTCGTTATTATACGTCTTTTCCTTCTCTTGTGTTTCTTGTCTAGAGAAGTTCCTAGCATTTGTTGTAAAGCTGCTTTCGTGGTGCTGAACTCTCTCAGCTTTTGCTTGTGTGTAAAGTTTTAATTTCTCCGTCAATACTGAATGAGATCCTTGCTGGTAGAGTAGTCTTGGCTTCAGGTTTTTCTCCTTCATCACTTTCAGTATGTCCTGCCACTCCCTTCTGGCTTGCAGAGTTTCTGCTGAGAGATCAGCTGTTAACCTTATGGGGATTCCCTTGTGTGTTATTTGTTGTTTTTCTATTGTTGCTTTTAATATACTTTCTTTTTATTTAATTTTTGACAGTTTGATTAATATGTGTCTTGGTGTATTTCTCCTTGTATTTATCCTGTATGGGACTCTCTGTGCTTCCTGGACTTGATTAACTATTTCCTTTCCCATATTAGGGAAGTTTTCAACTATAATCTCTTCAAGTATTTTCTCAGTCCCTTTCTTTTTCTCTTCTTCTTCTGGAACCCCTATAATTCGAATGTTGGTGTGTTTAATGTTGTCCCAGAGGTCTCTGAGACTGTCCTCAGTTCTTTTCATTCTTTTTTCTTTATTCTGCTCTGCAGTAGTTATTTCCACTCTTTTATCTTCCAGGTCACTTATCCGTTCTTCTGCCTCAGTTATTCTGCTACTGATCCCATCTAGAGTACTTTTCATTTCATTTATTGTGTTGTTCATCGTTGCTTGTTTCATGTTTATTTCTTCTAGGTCCTTGTTAACTGTTTCTTGCATTTTGTCCACTCTATTTCCAAGATTTCGGATCAACCTTACTATCATTATTCTGAATTCTTTTTCAGGTAGACTGCCTATTTCCTCTTCATTTGTTAGGTCTGGTGCATTTTTATCTTGCTCCTTTATCTGCTGTGTGTTTTTCTGTCTTCTCATTTTGCTTATCTTACTGTGTTTGGGGTCTCCTTTTTGCAGGATGCATGTTCGTACTTCCCACTGTTTTTGAGATCTGTCTCCAGTGGCTAAGGTTGGTTCAGTGGGTTGTGTAGGCTTCCTGGTGGAGGGGACTAGTGCCTGTGTTGTGGTGGATGAGGCTGGATCTTGTCTCTCTAGTGGGCAGGTTCACGTCTGGTGGTGTGTTTTGGGGTGTCTGTGGCTTTATTATGATTTTAGGCAGCCTCTCTGCTAATTGGTGGCATTGTGTTCCTGTTTTGCTAGTTGTTTAGGATAGGTTGTCCAGCACTGTACCTTGCTGGTCGTTGAGTGAAACTGGGTGCTGGTGTTAAGATGGTGGTCTCTGGGAGATTTTCTCCATTTGATATTATGTGGAGCTGGGAGGTCTCTTCTTGACCAGTGGCCTGAATTTGGCTCTCCTACCTCAGAGGCAGAGCCCTGACTCCTGGCTGGACCACCAAGAGCCTTTCATCCACACGGCTCAGAATAAAAGGGAGAAAAAGTAGAGAGAATTAGTAGAAGTATGAGGAAAGAAAGAAGGAAAGGAGGGAAGGAAGGAAGGAAGGAATGAAGGAAGGAAGGAAGGAAGAAAGAAAGAAGCAAAGAAGGAAAGAAGGTGAGAAGGAAAGAAAGGAGGGAGGGAGGGAGGGAGGGAGGAAGGAGGGAAAGAAGGAAAAAAGACAGAAAGAAAGAAGATACAGTAAAAATAAAATAAAGTATAATAAAGTTATTGAATTAAAAAATACTTAGAAAAATAAAAAAGGGATGGATAGAACCTTAGGACAAATGTTGGAAGCAAAGCTATACAGACAAAATCTTACACAGAAGCATATACATACACCCTCACAAAAAAGGTAAAGGGGGAAAAATCATAAATCTTGTTCTCAGAGACCACGTCCTCAATTTGGGATGATTTGTTGTCTAAAGGAGGGAAGGAAGGAAGGAAAGAAAGAAAGAAAGAAGGAACGAAGGTAAAGTATAATCAAGTTATTAAAATTAATTATTAAGAAAAAAATGTTTAAAAAAACCATGGACGGATAGAACCCTAGGACAAATGGTGGAAGCAAAACTATATAGACAAGATCTCACACAGAAGCATACATATACACATTCACAAAAAGAGGAAAAGGGAAAAAAATCATAGATCTTCCTCCTAAAGTCCACCTCCTCAATTTGGAATCATTCCTTGTCTATTCAGGTATTCCACAGATGCAGGGTACATCAAGTTGATTGTGGAGCTTTAATCCGCTGCTTCTGAGGCTGCTGGGAGAGATTTCCCTTTCTCTTCTTTGTTCTCACAGCTCACAGGGACTCAGCTTTGGATTTGGCCCTGCCTCTGCGTGTAGGTCGCTGGAGGGCGTGTGTTTTTTGCTCAGACAGGACGGGGTTAAAGAAGCCGCTGATTCGGGGGCTCTGGCGCACTCAGGCCGGCAGGCAAGGAGGGGCACTGCATGCAGGGTGGGCCTGCGGCAGAGGCCGGTGTGACGTTGCACCGGCCTGAGGCCCGCCGTGCATTCTCCGGGGAAGTTGTCCCTGGATCCCGGGAACCTGGCAGTGGCGGGCTGTACAGGCTCCACGGAAGAGGGGTATGGAGAGTGACCTGTGCTCGCACACAGACCCCTTGGTGGCGGCAGCAGCAGCCTTAGCGTCTCCCGCCCGTCTCTGGGATCCGTGCTTTTAGCCTCGGCTCGCGCCCGTCTCGGGTTCGCGCTTTTAGCCGCGGCTCGCGCCCGTCTCTGGATTTCCTTTAAGCAGCACTTTTAAACTCCTCTCCTTGCGCACCAGGAAACAAAGAGGGAAGAAAAAGTCTCTTGCCTCTTCGGCAGGTGCAGACTTTTCCCCGGACTCCCTCCCAGCTAGCCGTGGTGCACTAACCCCTTCAGGCTATGTTCAAGCCGCCAACCCCAGTCCTCTCCCTGTGCTCCGTGGGAAACCGAAACCCGAGCCTCAGGTTGCAGCCCCGCCCGCGCTGGCGGGTGAGCAGACAAGCCTCTCGGGCTGGTGAGTGCCGGTCGGCACCGATCCTCTGTGCGGGAATCTCCCCGCTTTGCCCTCCACACCCGTTGCTGTGCACTCCTCCGCGGCTTCGAAGCTCCCCCCTCCGCCCCCTGCATTCTCCGCCCGCGAGGGGCTTCCTAATGTGTGGAAACTTTTCCTCCTTCACAGCTCCCTCCCACTGGTGCAGGTGCGGTCCCTATTCTTTTGTCTCTGTTTTTTCTTTTTTTCTTTTGCCCTACCCAGGTACATGGGGAGTTTCTTGCCTTTTGGGAGGTCTGAGGTCTTCTGCCAGCCTTCAGTAGGTGTTCTGTAGGAGTTGTTCCACGTGTAGATGTATTTCTGGTGTATCTGTGGGGAAGAAGGTGATCTCCGAGTCTTACTCTTCCGCCATCTTCAAGGTCCCCCTCTTATGACATTTTCTTAGCCCACATATAGGTAATAAACCTTTTTTGTACTGAAATTTACATTATATAACTTAGACTAAGGTTAAATATTTAAAATATCATATTCTAATTGTTTTACATGTTAATATTCCCATCTAGATTGTATTTTTGTTCTCCAGAACAATATCAGTTACTTATTAAGCATCAAAAATGTTTGTTAAATGAATAAATTAATTATACCTCTTTATTATACTTCAGAATGCCTCACATATTGTAGGTACTCAATAAATATTTGCTGACTGATAAACTGGGAAATGATGAATCATCGTCTCAAGGGATTCACACCTTATTAAATCTCTCAGGGATCATTGCATCCTTGTATTGTTGGGAAATATGGAGCTAGGGCCTTCTGAAGAAAGATTGACAGTTAATTGGGTTTTGCAATCACTATAAATGTCAGCAGTAAACTAGGATGAAATAACAAATTCTTCTAGTTTTCAATGTTAAGACAGCTATCAAATTAATTATCAAACAAACTACAATTCTGACAATTATTTATTCTGTTTCTTTAATCTTTCTCTTTTCTCCCACTCTATTCCTTCCTGTGCTATATCTTTTAGTGGAAAGAGGAACTATAAACTAGAGTGACCATTTGATGTTTTGTTGAGAATAGAGGATGTTATTTCTGAGACTCTATTTTCAAGCCATCTATTGTCCCACTATACTCATTAATAGTATAAGGGGTTCTGAGTAAGTAACTTTAATAATTAAAACCCTCAAATCAGTGAGAGACAGACTTCAGAAATTGCTAGTACTACCACTTCCAATTTGAGACTAATATATGTAAATTCAAAATGTCCCCCCAAATGTGGAGAAATTCTATATGACATTTGGTACTTTGTACTACAAAAAGTGACATGGCATGGTCACTGAACCTTTGAAAAAGAGGCCAAAATTTTAGAGACAGCATAACCCATTCTGATGTGCGGTAGTTGTGTTCATCTGTTTGGGCTATAACAAACTATCATAGACTGCATGGCTTAAACAACAAACATTTATTTCTCACAGTTCTGGAGGCTGGAAATCTAAGATCAGAGTGCCAGCATGATCATGTTCTAGGTGAAGGCCTGCTACCTAGTTTGAAGATGGCTGTCTACATGCTACATACTCACAAGATGGAGAGAGAGAGAGTTCTGGGCACTCATCTCATTATGAGGATGCTAATTCCATCCTGAGGGCTCCACCTTAATGACTTCATGTAAACCTTATTATCCCAAAGTCTCCAAATCCAAATAGTTTCAACATAAGCAGTTTGAGGGGAAATAAACATTCATTCTATAAAGGTAATATAGTAGTACAGGGAAGTATTATAATAGTGTGAGAAACCTTGTGGTAGTTTAAAGGGATGATGTGAAGAGAGGTAAAAGAATCAGACATTTAACATCAGATCTGTAGATATAAAACCATGACCAAAACAAAGCAAGACGAGTTAGGGCTCTGCTATCTAATAGATAGTATCCACAATATCTGTGAATTATGCAGGAGTAATTCTGATTTAACATTTATCTTTGGACTAAATATGTTCTAAACTAATTTAATTACCTTTACAAACTCATGCCATGTAAGTCTTTGTATACAATCGCCTTATTATGTTAATGAAAATATTTTCACACCCCATATATAAATATTAACTATATTTTACATATTTATTTCTCTACTCCCAATGCAGCCATTGAAAATCTAAGTAATATTCTCTATGGGAAACTTCTATAATGTCTGTCTCTTCCATTTCATTCTAATTGGTATTCATAGACTTTCATGATTTTACCTACTTGTACAATACTATGTTACATCCAATACTTGCAAAATGATTCTGGGAATTTAGTTGATTCAAGGTAAATTCTATCTCCTCCATTTATGCTATATTCTTCATCTCATAGTTTTCCAATTGTTTAATATTCATACTTCTAGCTCTCCTGCACAACTGTGAGTTCCCTAAATGTAAGAATCACATCTTAAGCTTTTAATGCATTCCTACAGTGTCTTGTCTGTTATTTTGCCCAAGATGCTTAATAAATATTTGTTAACTTGAAAAGGTTTCAATACCATGCCCGCTATTAAATCTGTATCACAAATCCAATAAAATAAGATTTTTTGAGTAGGTAAAACTAATCAGCAATCAAAATATTGATTTTTATAAGCAATTGTGCACTGTAAACATGGTTTTAAAGTATTTTCTTCTCTTTATTAACTACCTGTTTTGATTCAACGATTAATTTCCTAAGCAAATAATTTGTTCATAAAAATGATAGAAGGAAATTTTATCTGTCTTATATTTAAGTTATCATAAATTACAAATAGGTAGAATTCAAATTAATAAGGCTTTATTACAGTGAAAAAAGCAAGTACATTTGATTGAAATCAAGACATAGCAAGTAGTTATGGTGAGTTCCATTCAAGGATTAACCAATGAAGTATCTTGAATCAAATATAGTCTTAAATATGCTTAAGTGTTGTACTAAAGCTTTCTGTTACAGTTACAGGATGGATATCTAATCCCTCAGGCACAGACACAAAAAATGAAACTCTAGTTTTATTATGTTAAATTTCTAAAACACTAACATTTCAATTACGATAGCCTATATAACGCTATATGATAAAAATTCCAAGACCAGCACATTCTAAATCCTGTCTATTATACTTAGCAGTATCACTTGGAAATAAACTTTTTTACAAAGTTTAATGTCGTTGTATACTCTATTGCCTAATTATTGGGTAAAATTGATTAAAACATAGCAAAATATAAATGAAATTAAAGTAAAAATGGGCCATTGTCTCAAAAGAGCAATGGCAAATCAGTGCCACCAGTAAAACAATTCCATATTATCAGCATTTTAATCATTATGATCTCTTGTCACTTTTCTAACTGAAGTTTGGCACTTTGCACGTATAAATCTCTTCTTCATAACTATGCTGGAAAATTCTTCTGAAAGAAATGTCTTTCAATGAATTGGCTCCAAGTAACCTTGTGAGCCCATGTTCTACTATAAAATTTTATTTTTCAAATATTTTCAAAAAGAATATCTGCTTTTTGAAAATGTTATAGAAAAAGTGGTAAAATGATACATTTTTATTACAATTTTAGTGAAAAATGTAAGCCTGGTGATTAAAGCGAGAAAAAAAAGACAAGCTTTTAAATCCTCTTACTGTTTTTTTTTTTTTTTTTTTTTTTTGGGTGGTAGAAGGTGTGTTTGTGTTTGTGGTAATTTGCTGTTCAGCAATAGAAAACTAATACAGGCTTACCATTAGCTCTTTTATAGTTTTATTGTTATATTTTACTTTCTGACTGGATATTGCTAATGTACTGGAAAGCAACTGATTTTTCTACATTGATTTATTTCCAAGCCATCTTGCTAAATTCTTATTAGTGAAAATAGTTGTCTATGGAGTTTCTTCAGAACCACATTTCCTAAAAATAACAAGTATTCTAGTTCTTCCTTTTCAAAATGCCTCCTCCATATTTATTTCTCTTCTCTTACTCTCTTACTGGCTTAATAACTAATTTGATATTTCTAACCAGCACATCGATTTCCATATCTTATATATCCATTTGTAGGATAAGAAGATCTGCCCGGTTAAGAGGACTGAGCTAATGGAGATGCATGTCTAAGACGAGATTAATGAGTGCAGATATTCCCATAATATCTGTTTTAGAAATAGGAGAATTATTAAATGGGGAGACAATAAACTTCTGACCACTTAACTAAATTGCATATGTAAATATACATTTTTGCTGAATAAAAAAGCCACATTAAAACATTACAAAAAAATTGTGACAAATTATAAGGCAGACTGAAAAATGTAACTGTAAATGTCATCTTAAGACATGCCCATTGCAAAGGTACTGGTCTAGTACTTCTTAGGGCAAATAGAGTGTTAGATACTGGAACTTATTATCTTAAGATTAGATAAAATATTACCTTGTATAATATGATACATATCTAAAAATCTTACTGTATAATTTCAAAATTTTATAGTGTAAACACAAATGTGCAAATGAAACTAATGATTGAAATAAATGGGCCAGAGAGAGGAATGATGAGGGATAATGACAACAAAAAGGTTCTACTACAAACAGTAACAACAACAAAAGTAAGGAACATACATGCTCACACACACACACATACATAAAAATCCCTTAACGTGAAGCAGAATTATTGGCTACAGATCAAGAATGAATCACGAAATTCAGAAGATAAGGAAGGAAATGGAGAAAGAATATGTATTCCTTGTTTTAAACTACATAGAATTGTCAAGTATCCACCAAACACCTGAAGAAATGTATGTTGCATAATCATAATTAGTCATAGATCAGACTTTGGCCACAACCACTCACAGGGTTTTTGTAAGCATTAAGTGAAATAAGAAATGTGCAAGTGCTTCATAAGTAGCAAAATTCTATGTACATATAAGACAGATATTATTTTTTTTAATATTTAGACTCAATGTCAAATTTCAACACTGGGATAGTACAAAAAAGAAGAGAAAGGAGAGAGAGAGAGTGAGAGAGAGAGAGAGAGAGAGAGAGAGAGAGAGAGAGAGAGAATGAGAACTCTTCAGGATGGTGAAGAACTTCCCTTCTCTGTGTTTTAGTCTTAAATTTGTATGTTTTTTTTCTCACCAAGCACTCCCTAAAATCATCCTTTTTTAATACTTTTTAATTTTTTTTATTTTATATTGAAGTATAGTTGATTAACAATGATGTGTTAGTTACAGGTATATAGCAAGGTGATTCAGTTATAGCCATACAATTATTCATTCTTTTTCAAATTCTTTTCCCATTTAGGTTATTACAGAATATTGAGCAGAGTTCCCTGTGCTATGCAGTAGGTCCCTGTTGGTTATATATTTTAAATATAGTAGTGTGTGCATATCAATCCCAAACTCCAGGCTTTAAAAGCAGAACAAAAATGCTTTACCTTAGGCACATCCCCATAGCAATATTCTAGTGGGGAAAACCTCTTCTGTTTATCCTCACATAAACTTACATTGACCATAACAGTATGAGAACAAATGAGTCCACTCCTTCAGGAAGTGGAGGGAGAAAAAGGGATAAAAGACAAGAAATAGCTGACCCAAGCATGACAACTTACATAAAATTTTCCTATATATAAAAACTAAGAAATAGAAAAAGTTCACATATACCCTTAATAAACGCAATAAGACCAAATTACAAATGAGGAAAGTGAGACTCATAGTGACAAAGTAAATGTTCCAATACTATGTAACAGATATATCACAGAGCCTGAATTTGAACATATATATATATCTAATTTCAAAGCACAAACTCTCTCCACTATAACATAAAGCATGTTGAAATAAGACCAGGAATAAAACATTCATAAGAATTGTTAAGTTTTTTTTAAATTAATAGACTATTTTTAGAACAGTTTAAGGATTATAGAAAAATTGAGTAGAAAGTACAAAGAGTTCCCATACACCCCCTCACACAGTTCCCCCTATTATTCACATCGTTCATTAGTGTGATACATTTGTTACAATTGATGAGCCAATATTGATACATTATTATTAGCTAAAGTTCAGAGTTATGTTAAGGTCCACTCTTTGCATTGTGCATTCTAAGGGTTTTGACAAATGTACACTGGCATGTATCCACCATTATAGTACCATACAGAATAGTTTTACTGTCACCAAAATCTTCTGTACTTCATCTATTCATCTTTCCTTCCTATTTCCCAACCCTGGCAATGATTCATCTTTTACTGTTTCCATAGTTTTGTCTTTTTCAGTATGTTATATAATTGCAATCATAGAGTGTGCAGCATTTTCAGATTGGCTTCTTTCACTTAGGATTATGCATTTTGGGTCCTCCATGTCTTCCTGGCTTAATACCTCAATTTTTTTTAATCACTGAATAATATTCCATACAACAGTTTGCTTATCCATTCACCTATTGTAGGACATCTTGATCACTTCCAAGTTTTAGCAACTATGAATAAAGCTGCTAAAAACATTTGTGTGCAGGTTTTTGTGTGGATATATGTTTTCAACTCATTTGGGGAAATATAAAGGAGCACAATTGATAGATTGTATGGCAAGTCTATATTCAGTTTTATAATAAATTACCAAATGTTCCAAAGTGTCTATACTATTTTGCATTCCCTCCAGCAAGAGTGAGAGTCCCTCTAACTCCACATGCTCACCAGCCTTTGGTATTGCTATTGTTTGGAGTTTAGCAATTCTAACAGGTGCTTAATAGTATCTCATTCTTGTTTTAATTTGTGTTTCTTTGATGATATTTCACGGGGAGCATCATTTCATATGCTTATTTTCCATCTATATATCTTTTTTCTTGAGGTGTCTCTTAAGATCTTTGACCCATTTTCAGCCAGGTTGTTTGTGTTATTAAGAGTTATTTATATATTTTAGATAAAACTCCTTTATCAGATATGTCTCTTGCAAATATTTTCTCCCAGTCTGTGGATTGTCTTTTAATATATTAACAATGCCTTTTGCAGAGCAGAAGTGCTTAATTTAAATTAAGCCCAGTTCATCAATTATTTCTTTCACAAATTAAGCCTTTGGTGCTGTATCTAAAATGTCACTGCCAAATCCAAGTTCACCTAAGTGCTTTCCTATGATATCTTCTAAGAGTTTTATGGTTTTGCCTTTTAAATTTAGATCTATGCTCCTATTTGAGTTAATTTTTGTGAAAAGTGTAAGGCTTGTGTCTAGCTTCATTTTTTTTTTGACGTGATTTTTCAGTTGTTCCAGCATTATTTGTTGAAAAAAAAAAAACTTTCTCCATGAAGTTACCTTTGCTTCTGTCTCAAAGAACAGTTGACTGTTTCTGGACTCTATATTCTGTTTCAGTGATCTACTTGTCTAAATTTTTGCCAGTATCAAACTTTCTTGATTACTGTAGATTTATAGAAAGTCTTGAAGTTGGGTGTTGCCAGACTTCTGAGTTCATCTTCTCCTTCAATATAACGTTGAATATCCTGGGTCTTTTGCCTTTATATATAAACTTTAGAATCAGCTTTTCAATATCCACAGAATAACTAACTGGAATTTTGATTGGGATTGTGTTGAATCTAGGGGTGAATATTACAACTATATGAGATATCTCCATTTATTTATATCTTTGATTTCTTCCATCAGAGTATTGTAATTTTCCTTATATAGCAGTTGTACATATTTTACTAGTTTTATACCTAATTATTTTAATATTTTGTGCTAACATAAATGGCATTGCATTTTTAGTTCCAAATTCAAATTATTATTTGCATGTATACAAGAAAGCCGTTAACTTTTGCATATTAACCTTGCATCCTTCAGTCATACTATAATTGTTATTAATTCCTAGATTTTTGTTCATAACTTTTAGGACTGTCTACATAGATAATCAGGTCATCTGAAAACATGACAGTTTTATTTATTCCTACCTGGTCTGCATAACTTTTATTATTTTTGTCATTTTTTTTAGCTAAGAATTTCAGTCTAATGCAGAAGAGAATTAGTGAGAGAGCACATTTTTGCCTTGTTCCTGACTTTACCAGGAAAACATCTAGTTTCTCACCATTAAGTATAATGTTAGTTGTAGGTTTTTTGTAGATTTTTAAAATCACATTGAAGAAGTTCCCCTCTATTCCTAATTTTCTCAGAATTTTTACTGTGAATGGATGTTGGACTTTGTCATAGGCTTTTTCTGCATTTTTAAATATAATCATATGATTTTTCTACTTTAGGCTATTGATGTGATAGATTATATTAATTGCTGTGCAATTGTTGAACAGTCTCACACTCCTGGAATAAATCCCACTTGGTTGTAGTATATAGTTCTTCGTATACATTGTTGAATTTGATTTGCTAATATTTTGTTGAGGAATTTTGAATGTATGTTCTTGAGACATATTGGCCTGAATTTTTTTCTTTCTTGTAATGTCTTTGTCTGATTTTGGTAATAGTGTAATGCTGACCTCATAAAATGAATTAAGAAGTATTACTTCTGATTCTATTTTTTAGAAGATATTGTAGAGAAACTAGATGCTTTCCTGATAAAGTCAGGAACAAGACTAGGATATCCTCTCTTACTAATTCTATTCTGCATTATACTGAAATTCCTAGCTAAAACAATATAACACAAAAATAATAAAAAGGTATGGAGAAATAAAAGTGTCATGTTTTCAGATGACATGATTATCTATGTAGATAATCCTAAAAAATATTAACAAAAATCTTACAATTAATGACAATTATAGTAAGATTGAAGGATGCAAAGTTAATATACAAAATTTAACTGCTTTCTTGTATAGCAGCAAATAATAATTGGAATTTGGAACTAAAAATGCAATGCCATTTACATTAGCACACACAAAAAATAATTAGGTATAAAACTAGTAAAATATGTACAACTGCTATATAAGGAAAATTACAATACTCTGATGAAAGAAATCAAAGATCTAAATAAATGAAGAGATATTTCATATAGTTGCAATATTCACCCCTAGATTCAACACAATCCCAATCAAAATTCCAGTTATTTATTCTGTGGATATTGAAATGCTGATTCTAAAGTGTACATATAAAGGCAAAAGTATATTCCCAACAAAGGAAACTCCCAGACCAGATGGCTTCATTGGTGAATTCTACTAAACATTTTACGAAAACTTAGCACCAATCTTTCCCAAATTCTTCCAGGGAATGTAGAAGAGAGAACACCAGCATACTCCTTCATGATTCCAGCTTTACTTTGATACAAAAGGCAAACACAAAAAGAAAAAAAAAAACTATAGATCAATATCCCTGATAAACATAGTTTAAAAAATATCCTTAAAAAATACTAGCAGAATAAATCCAACAGCACACTAAAAGTATCATACAGCATGATCAAGTGGGATTCATGCTTTGGATGTAAGGATGGTTTAATATATAAAAATCAATAAATGTGATACACCACATTAACAGAATTAATAATAAAAATCACGTGATCATCTCAATTAATGCCAGGAGTATCTGACAGAATTAAATACCCTTTCATGAGAAAAATTTCAAAAAACTAGCTATAGACAAAATTTGCCTAAATATTACACAGACCAGATATGAAAATCCCACTATTAATATCACACTCCATGGTGAAAACCTGAAAGATTTGCCTCTAAGATCAGGAACAAGGCAAGTATACCCACTCTTATCACTTGTATTCAATATAGTACTGAAAGTCCTAGCTAGAGCAGTTATGGAAGAAAGAAAGAAAAAAACAAATAAACGTCAATCAAAATTTAAGGAAGAAGTTAATTTTTTTCCACAGATGATGTGATCTTATATGTATAAAGATTCCACAAAAAAAGTTTAAACTAATAAATGAATTAATTAAAGTTGCAGGATACAAAACAACATACATAAGTTAGTTGAATTTATAAACATTAATAACAAACTATCTAAAAAGGAAATTAAGAAAAAAATCCTATTTACCATGACATCAAAATTAAGCACTTAAGAACAAACAACCAAGAAGTTGAAAGACCTGTATACTGAAAACTACAAAACATTAATGAAAGAAAGTAAAGAAGACACAAATAAATGTAAAGACATCCAGCGTTCATAGATTGGAATAAAAGAACTTGTTTAAATGTCTATACTACCCAAAGTTATGCACATATTCAAAGCAAAACCTATCAAAGTCTCAGTGACACTTTTTACAGAAATATTAAGAACAATTCTAAAATTAATATGGAACCATAAGAGACCCTAAGGAAGTTAAGTACTCACTCTTGAGAAAGAAGAAAAAAACCTGTAGACATCACATTTCCTAATTTCAAATATATGTTACAAAGTTACATTAATTAAAACAGTATGCTACTGGCATTGAGGTACACTGCCACTTTTGGCATTAATCAAGTGAACACATATGTGTGGGATTATATCTAGGTGTTCTTTTTTGTTTTATCAGTCTATTTGGCCGTACTTGTGTAACAGGGAAGAACAAAATCTGACTCCATATTGGATCTGTTCCTTTTCCTTTTACCTTTGCTTTCTATTGCTTTTGTTCTGTCTATAGCTATAGGCATACATAAGGGCCTGCCTTGGGGAACCCTGCCCGGCTGCCTGAATGTTACTAAAGTGTATCTGTTCAGTTCACAGGGAGACATGCTGACCCTGACCACATGTGAATGGCTGCAGAAAAGAAGAAATTAATGCATCCCCTCCCCGAGGCTGGCCAAAACCAGGAGATATTTTGCAAGACTTATGGTCTTTTTACTTTACTTCCTCACCTCCTCCCCCTCTCTGTTCTATAAAAGAAACTAGCCTCCAGACCCCAATAGGATGGTACTCTAGGACACTAGTCTGCCACTTTCTTGGATGCCCAGCTTTCCAAATAAACTCACTATTCCTTGCCTCAACACCTCATCTCCAACTTATTGGCCTATCATGCAGTGAGCAGAGTGAGCTTGGACTCGGTAACACTTGAACTACTAACACATTCCTGTTGATGTAACTTTATAATAAATCTTGATATTCAGTATAGTACATCAAGCCACCTTGATCTTATTCTTCAAAAGTGTGTGGAATAATTTGTCATTTGTGATTCTGTGTAAATTTTAGAATATGCTGTCAACAACAACAAAACTTGATGGAAATTTTATTTGGATTTCATTGAATCTATAGAATAATTTGGGAAATTTACACCTTACAATACTGAATCTTACAAGTCATAAATTTGGTATAATCCTCCATTTATTTACATCTTCTTTAATTTCTTTCAGAAGTACTTTGTTGTTTCCTGTGTATAGCTCCTGCAATTTTAATGAGTATCAGTGTTTGATTTTTTTTTTTTTTTGCAGTATGCGTGTCTCTCACTGCTGTGGCCTCTCACATTGCAGAGCACAGGCTCCAGACGCACAGGCTCAGCAGCCATGGCTCACGGGCCCAGCTGCTCCACGGCACGTGGGATCTTCCCAGATCAGGGCATGGACCCGTGTCCCCTGCATCGGCAGGCAGACTCTCAACCACTGTGCCACCAGGGAAGCCCCTGATATTTTTGATATTATTGTTAATTATACATTTTAAATGTCACTTGCTAACTGTTACTGGTATATAGAAATAAAATTTGCTTTTATATTTTTACCTTTAGTCAACAAATTGCTAAACTCCTACATTAATTTTGATGATTTATATGTAGATTTTTTTTGTATTTTCTAAGAGGCCAATCATGGCATCAGGAAATAATAAAAGCTTTATTATTTTCTTTTGAATACTGATACTCTTAATTTTATTTATTTATTTATTTACCTTAATATATTGGCTAAAACCTCTAGTAGAATAGGTAAAAAGTGGTGATGTCAGGTATCCTTATGTCATTATATGTCTCAGATAAAAATCTTTCAGCATTGCACTATTATTGATGTTGTTTGATATAGGTTTTCTGTAGATACACTTTAGCAGATTAAGGAAATTCACTCTTATTTCTAGTATTTTAAACTTTCAATCACAGGCAGTTGTTAAATTTTATTAACTATGTTTCCTTCATCAGTTTAAATGGTCAAATGATTTTCTCATTTAATCAATTGTGTTAATTTTCATTGGTTGTTTTTTAATGTTAAAATAATCTTGCATTATTATAAACATACTTTGTTTCAATTTGTTATTCTTTTTATTTTTTCTTGATCCATATAGCTAATATTATGTTTAGAATCTTTCTATCAACATTCATGATGAAGATTGGCCTGAAATTTTTCCTTCTCTTGATATCATTGTCAGGATTTGATATCAAGGTTATGCTGTATTCATAAAACTAATTAGAGGTTATTTCCTTTTCTTCCATATTATGGAATAGTTTATGTAGCATTGTAATTCCTTCCTTAAGTATTTCATAGAATTTACCGGGGAAGTTACCTTATCTATATCCAGCAAGCTATTTTGTTTGTTAGTATTTGTTATTTTTTAATAAATGTGGTAGAAAGTGTATATTTTGGGTAGATTGCATAATCTATTGGGTAGATCCAATTCAGAAAGCACTGAGGAAAGTCTTCTGATTATTTGAATTTAACAGGGCGTATGGATACCTGGAAAACTCATTCCAGTTAATATCATAATGATAAGTTCTAAATCACACCAGATAACCAATCTAAAAGGGTTGTATTGGCAGCCCAAAATAGCCAGGATATATATCTGTTTTCAGTAAAGTCAGTGAAACTATAACAGCCCCATTTTATGGTGACTAATAATCCTATCAATGAATAATTGATGACAATGTGGAAGAAGATGATCCTCTATAGCAAATTAGTTAATTTTGCTTTTGGTTAATAAATGGGATAAAATGTCTGAGAAGAAAAATTGTTTAAATGGCTGAGTAGGCTGCAATCTACCTACAGATTCTACTTATCTCTCATTTCTCTCCTATTAAGAATAATGGACAATTGACTCTGAACAATAAAATAAATTTCTCTTAAAAATTTATATCCATAAGAATTCCATTTGTTCAGAAACATTTTTCTCCCTATAATATTTCTAAACCACTGAAAACCTTTTATATATATGGAACATATTTAGAGTAATATGAAGCATAATGATTCAACAACCTATAGATACTAAAGAGTATTAACATAATAATTAAAATAATTCCAACTGAAAATCTTCTCTGCATAAGTCAAGAAAGGTTAATTACTTCTTCTAGAGTATAAAGGTTTTAAAAGCTAGTGACAAGGATATTATTCTTATTTAGCTCTATTTTACAGAGCATGTAGTCCTGTTTTAAAGAAACATTTTCTGTCTGGTTTACAGTTTGTGGTTCATAATAGCAACATTTACGCAAAATAATGAAAGTGTGTTCAATCTTGTTAGTACTTTTAACAGGAATATATTTTTTCAATATTTTTCTTTGATCCTTTTATTTAACCTTATCTGATTCTCAGATATACAATGACACAGATGTGCTTGCTGTACCTTAGCTATTTCACCACTTAATCTTAATTGATAAATGGATGAGACTTTGGATCACATGGATTATTTTGTTTAGTTTGACCAATTCATTGACTAATGGAAAGTCTGATGTTTGAAAATTTAACAATTCTCAAAGTCAATTTAGCCATGATAAAACCACTTCATGATTAATAATTTATCTATTCCTCTCACAGACATGGAAGGGAAAATCAAATATATATAAACACCAAGTATGTGCTAGACAATGTTATATATATATATATATATATATATATATATATATATATATATAATTTAAGATTCAAAACAAATGTATTATGTAGTTATTTAATTTCTGTTTTCTTTCATAAGAGGAAATGGAGAGACAGTGTGATTAAAAAGAATGTCCAATATGATACAACCGACTCCATGGTCCACTTTCTTCACAATATATTTCACTGCATCTCATGGCATAGATTGGCATAAGCAGGACCACTATGAACTTGAAATGTTTCTTTCCACAAAGAAATTAAATTTAACTATCGTTTTCCATTGGTTTTATTAGCGTTTTCAGTGAAATAATAATCAGAAACTACATCAGTCATATTATGCTGTTGTGGTTCATGTACAGTTTCTAGAAATTATCTATTATTATCAAATTAGTTGTACCTTGAAATTGTACCTTTCTTTTAAGGTATTATAAGATTTAGAAGAATTAAAAATATCAAAACATTCAAGATGTAGACAGTCAAGAGGTCTTCAAATACCTTATCTTTATTATGAGCAGTTTCCACATATGAAGTTTCTAGTAGAACATTATTTTTTCCTTTTCTCAATGACCTCAAATTTATCTAAATTAAATCTATCATATTTTAAATGTGTCCTTCAGTACAGAAGAGAGTAATATAATTTTAATAGGGTTGATAAAATAATTTCAACACTATAAAACAATCCAACCAAAAAACAGGAGTCACATTATTTTCATTTGACCTTTATACTAGCTTATTTTTTAAAAAGCAGAAGAAGAATAGACGTTATGTGGTGTTTCAAGGTGAACAGGCTTGGTTAATATCAAAGAAGGAATATGATGCCATGTCTCTTAATCCTATATTTTGCAATCTAATTAAAATAATAAAAATAAATTAAAATATGTAAAAGCTCCCTATTTTATTTATTCTTGGAGAAAAAGAAGACAGAGGAAGGACACACGGCTCTTTAAAGGAAGATAAGGTCCAGATTATAATAAGGTTTGGAAACAAAATAAACATCCTATAATTAAGCTGATAATTATGGGGAACCAGAGTAAAATCCAGATGTACCAGCTAGACTAGGATGTTTTGATCTAACTTAGGAATTTTTCCCCTATCCACTCCTCACACAGTGACTACTGACTTCGACCACTGGCCATAACTGCTACTACTACATTAATTACTGCCACAAGTTTCTCATACCCGTTTGTCTTGGCCTGTGTCCCCCACTCTTGTATCTCATGGCACAAGGGTGAAATGACAAAGTCCCTTTGTAGGCTTATTCTCCTTTTATAGGCTTGCACAGAGTGCTTAAACCCTTGCCCTAATCCTGAACAGAAGTACAATGTGCTCCTATTCTCTCTCTATTTTTCAGGCCATAAGCAGCATTTTTGGAGTAGGTATCTAAAATTATACCTCACGTAAAGCATGCAATAGAAGGGGCTGGGAATATTTATACCATGGGTAATCATAGCTAACAGTTTTTATTGAGTGTTTATTGTATGCAAGGCACTATTTTAAGTGTCTCATAAAAACATTACATTTAATCCTCACCACAATTCCAGCAGGTAGATATTATTATTATCCTCATTTTACAGAGGAAAATCTGAGACTTAAAGATTTTAAGTAACTTTTCTAAGATAAAATGTCTAGTAAGTGGTGGAACCATAATTTGAACTTAGTTCTTTTGACTCCAGAACTTTAGCTTTTAGCCATTATGAGATACTATCTTCTTTCAAAGTTATGTAATTGTAGAATGGGACAGCCAGTATTCATAACTTGCATAGGATTAAGTAAACCAAGTTTTCCAGAGCTCTGTTTTTCAAACAGTTACCTAAAATCTAGTGAAAATTCTGACATTAGTTGAGAAAAAAAAAGGTATTAATCAAAACATTAGAGAAAACTGTGTTATATTTACTTGAAAGACTTTTTACAATGACTGCCTGGAATTCCAATATAGAAGCAAAAGTATAAAAATCAAAACAGATTTTTCTGTGTATCAGAGAAATTTCAGTTGCTTTTTCTGTGAAAAGTATATTATTACAAAAAGGAAAAAATATTTAGAAAAAAGATTTGTACATATGCACACATAGAGAGTCCATTTGTTTTTTGTTTTTTTTTTTTATTATCTTAATCTTGTAAAGATTATGAAAATATAAAGTGTCAGCCATTTAAGAGATATACACATTCAAATACTGAGAAAAATGTTAAAAGTTCAACCATGTCATTAACCATAGAAAATATATTCCTTAATATTGAAGTCTTTGTAATGGATATGTCCAATGAGATATACCACTATTTCTTTGACTTTTAAAGACTTTGTAAATTAATTCAGATGTATGCTTTTCCATACAAGCATCATAATTGTTTCTCTGATTGCACTCCAGGTGTGAAACTGATGAGTACAGCATATGAATGAAAGCAATTGTGCAGGTGTTTCTTCACAGATGGGATTCCAAGTTGGAGTGACCTCCATTTATTTTTTAAAATGCAATGCCCACTTGGAGTTTTATCTAAAAGGCAACGAAAGACATAGAGATTCAAGAAATGAAAGGGGGGGTTAATCTTTGTAATTTACAAAAAAAGAATCTTTGAGTAGAAAAAAAAGAAGAAATCAGATTTGCAAAATGTTTTGAATATAATATTCTAACTGTCCACTTCCTCCAGATACCTGCTGCAAATTCACTGCCCACACTCTGTGAACTGGAGTCTACAGTTCCTTCCACATTTTTTCTCAGATGTTTACTACTTCCAAATGTTACCAATACTATTTTAATATCAGGATAAAGAGAGGAGTGTAACACAAACTCCAAGCTCTAAATAGGTTGCTATTAAAATGCTCTTTTGGCCAATTTGAAATCGCTAGAATTTTCATCAGAATATCCAAGAAATGTTCTGTACTTGAGGACATTTTCTGATTAAAATGTTAAACGTAAAGCCATACAGGTTGAAATTATTTTATGATATCTTAGGTACATATATACTAGAACAATTGAATTGTACTTGATGAAAAACTATTTATCTGTGCTTCCACGTCATCACACAGAATCATAATTTTTCATTGTAACAAATATAATGGAAAATCTTTTTATTGTCTATCATCTACCACATGCCCATGCTCCTCTTCTTAGCCAGTTTATGTGCCCAGTGTCCATCAGTAGAATCTCTTCCTTTCACACATGGTCAAATCTGTTGTCCCTCTCTTTCTCAAAAACGTTTTCCTGAAAACATTCCAACTCTGGTAAAAACCAGGTTTCCCTCTAATTTATTCCTGCAACTGAGCAAAAGAAAATAGTTAGAGTAAAACACAAATCATGCAGACAGGTCTCAGTTTAAATATATGACTGCAAGCCCTAAATAAGTCATCCATTGTAGACATTTAGGATTCAAGCATTCAACCAAAGGACCATAAAGTAATTTAGCTCTTAACCGTACCTAACTTGTACAGGTAAAGTATTTCACCAAATGTTTCTTCTACTTATGACCTGCAATGGCTTTTATTTACCATAATGACCCTCGTGTTATTTAGAGATGTAGCAAATCCCAGTAAGATTTTCTCTTTTTGTACAATCAGCTAAATAAAGGAAACACTGACATAATAAAAATTACAATAGTGACCTTTTTTCAATTTTTAAAAATAAATTTATTTATTATTTATGGCTGCATTGGGTCTTTGTTGCTGCATGTGGGCTTTCTCTAGTTGCGGCGAGCAGGGACCATTCTTCATTGCAGTGTGCAATCTTCTCATTGTGGTTGCTTCTCTTGTTGTGGAGCATGGGCTCTAGGCATGCACATTCAGTAGTTGTGGCACGTGGGCTTGATAGTTGTGGCTTGCGGGCTCTAGAGAGCAGGCTCAGTAGTTCTGGCACATGGGCTTAGTTGCTCCATGGCATGTGGGATCTTCCTGGAGGAAGGAATGAATCTGTGTCCCCTGCATTGACAGGCAGATTCTTAACCAATGTGCAACCAGGGAATTCTCCTTTCTTCAATTTAAAGGGCCTATCAGATTGGATATGTTTTACTTACATGAATATTAGGAATTTTGTTATTCTCATCAAGCAACAGGACAGTTTCTAGACTGGAGTTTATAGTCTTACAGACCTCCCAATATCATGGAGTAATATTCTCCATGTTTTTAAATTTAGTTTTTACTTATATTTTTATAATACTTACTATTTACATTTATTTTCTATTGACATTTATATTATAAAAGTGCATTTATAATACATTTATTTTTACATCATTAAGATTTAATTTAGGCATATAAAAATTATAGATAAAAATATAATAAAGACCCATTTTTATATGAGCCAGATTAAGAAGAAAGCAAAATACATACACCATAGGCTTCCTGTTTTTATCTCTTAAAGGTTAACTAATTTAAAAATTACCCTTGATGTGGTTGTATGTAAGTTTTTAAACCTTTGCCACTTCTGGGACACTGCATAATTTTGCATCCTTTAAAACAGCACCTACTTGATTAATGTTATCACTATAAATTTGAGAATTAAACCTTCAATAAAAAGTATGTCATGAAGGAGAAAAAATGGTGGAGTAGAAGGACTTGAGCTCACTGCTTCTCACAAAAACACCATAATCACAACTAATTTCTGAACAACAATTTACAAAAAATTGCTGGAACCTACTAAAATGATACTCTACATCCAAAGACAATGAAGAAGTCACAGTGAGATGGTGGGAGGAGAACAATCATGATAAAATCAAATCCCATACCCAGTGGGAGGGCAATGCACTAACTGGAAAGCAACTATACCACAGAAATGAAAGTTCTGAGCCCTATGTCAGGCTGCCCAGCCTGAGTGTCTGGCAACAGGAGAGGAAGAGCCCCAAGAGCATCTGGCATTGGCCAGCAGGGTTTGATTGCAGGAATCCCACAGAACTGAGAGAAACAGAAACTCCACTCTTGGAGGGTGCACACAAGGATTTGTGAGCACCAGCACCCAGGGTAAAAAGCAGTGACTTCATAAGAGATGGACCAGACCTACCTGTTAGCATTAAAAGATATCCTGTGGAAGCAGGGGGCAGCTGTGCCTCAGTGTGAGGACAAAGACCCTGACAGGGGTAGCTCTGGGGAATATTCATTGGTGTGAGCCTCCTGGAGGCTGCCATTTTCTCACAAAGACATGGCCCACCCAACAGCCTATCGGCTCCAGAGCTTGGACACCTCATACCAAACAGCCAAAATGGCAGGAACACAGCCCCACCCATCAGCAGAGAAGCTGCTTAAAGGCTTCCTGAGCATAGCCCTGCCCACCAGAGGGACAAGACACAGCTCCATCCACCAGTTGGCAGGAACGTGTCCCTCCCATCTGGAACTTGTCCCTCCCTCCAGGAAGCCTGTCAAAGTCTCTTATTAGCCCTCATCCAACAGGTGGCAGACAACAGAAGCAGGAAGAACTACAACCCTGCAGCCTGAGGAACAAAAAATGCAATCACAGAAAGTTAGACAAAATGATATGGCACAGGTGTATGTCCCTGATGAAGGAACAAGATAAAACTCCAGAAGAACAATTAAGTGAGGTGGAGATAAGCCATCTACACCAAAAAAGAATCAGAGTAGTCATAGAAAAGATGATCCAGGATCTCGGAGAAAGAATGGAAGCACAGATCAAGAAGCAAGAAATATTTAACAAAGACCTAGAAGAACTAAAGAACAAACAGAGGTAAACAATACAGTAACTGAAATGAAAAATACACTAGAAGTAATCAATAACAGAATAACTAAGGCAGAAGAACAAATAAATGAGCTGGAAGCCAGAAGATTGGAAATCACTGCCACAGAACACAATAAAGAAAAAAGAATGAAAAGAAATGAGGGCAGCCTAAGAGACCTCTGGGACATCATTAAATGCACCAACATTCCTAATATAGGGGTCCCAGAAGGAGAAGAGAGAGAGAAAGGACCTGAGGAAATATTTGAAGAGATAATAGCTGAAAAATTCCCTAACATGGGAAAGGAGACAGTCACCAAAGTTCAGGAAACGAAGAGAGTCTCATACAGGATAAACCCAAGGAGGAACACATGGAGGCAGAAAGTAATCAAACTGACAAAAATTAAAGACAAAGAAAAAATATTAAAAGAAAAAAGGGAAAAGAAACAAATAAGGTACAAGGGAACTTCCATAAGGTTATCAGCTAATTTCTCAGCAGAAACTCTGCAGGCCAGAAAGGAGTGGTATGATATATTTAAAGTGATGAAAGGGAAGGACCTACAACGAAGGATACTCTACCTAACAAGGCTCTCATTCAGATTTGTTAGAAGAATCAAAATCTTTACAGACAAGCAAAAGCTAAGAGAATTCAGCACCACCAGACCAACTTTGCAACAAATGCTAAAGGAACATCTCTAAGTGGAAACAAGAAAAGCCCACTACTAGAAACAATAAATTTATGAATGGAAAAGCTCACCAATAAAGGCAAACAAACAGTAAAGGTAGGAAATCATCTGCACACAAATATGATTTCAAAACCAGCAATTGTGAGAGAGGACAGCATAAATGCAGGATATTGGAAATGCATTTGAAATTAAAAGGCCAGCAACGTAAAACAATTTATATATATATATATATATATATATATATATATATATATATATATATATATAAAGCTATATCAAAACCTCATAGTAACCACAAACCAAAAATCTAAAATAGATACACACAGAAAAAAGAAAAAGGAATCCAAACACAACACTAAAGTTAGTCATCAAATCACAAGAGAAGAGAACAAAAGAGAAAGGGAAGAAAGAACATCTACATAAACAAACAACAAAGCAATAAAAACATACATATAGATAATTACCTTAAATGTAAACAGATTAAGTGCTCCAACCAAAAGACATAGACTGGCTGAATGGATACAAAAACAAGACCTGTATATTTGCTGTTTACAAGAGAACCACTTCAGATCTAGGGACACATACAGACTGAAAGTGAGGGGATGGAAAAAGGTATTCCAATTATATTAAACTAAAGATACACTAAAGGTAAAATTAAGCTAAAGGTAAACATGCAAAGAAAACTAAAGCAACCTGGAACAGCAATACTCATATCAGAAATAATAGACTTTAAAATAAAGACTGTTACAAAAGACAAACAAGGACACTACATAATGATCAAGGGATCAACCCAAGAAGAAGATCTAACAACTGTAAATATATACGCACCCAACATAGGAGCACCAAAATATATGAGGCAAATGCTAACAGTCATAAAAGGAGAAATCAACAGTAACACAATAACAGTGGGGGACTTTAACACTGCACTTGAGTTAATGGACATATCATCCAGATAGAAAATCAAAAAGGAAACACAGGCCTTAAATGACACATTAGACCCCATCGACTTAAATGACATTTTATAGAGCATTCTATCCAAAAGCAGCAGAATACACATTTTCTCAAGTGTACATGGAACATTCTCCAGCATTGACCACATGCTGGGCCACAAAGCAAGCCTTGGTAAATTTCAGAGAATTGAAATCATACCAAGTATCTTTTGAAACCACAATGCTATGAGATTAAAATAAAATACAAGACAAAAACTGTAAAAAACACAAACGTGAAGGCTAAACAATATGCTCCTAAACAACTGATGGATCACTGAAGAAATCAAAGAGGAAATCAAAAAATATCTAGAGAAAATGAAAAATAAGCACAACAATCCATAACCTATGGGACACAGCAAAAGCAGGTCTAAGAGGGAAGTTTATAGCAATAAAATCTTACGTCAGGAAGCAAGAAAAACCTCAATAAACAACCTAAACTTACACCTAAAGCAACTAGAGAAGGAAGAACAAACAAAACCTAAAGTTAGTAGAAGGAAAAAAATCATAAAAATCAGAGCAGAAATAATGAAATAGTGACAAAGAAAACAATAACAAAGATCAATGAAAATAAAAGCTGGTTCTTTGAGAAGATAAACAAAATTAATAAACCTTTAGCCAGACTCATCAAGAAAAGGAGAGGGCTCAAAACAATAAAATTAGAAATGAAAAAGGAGACATTACAATGGACACCACAGAAATACAAAGAAGCATAAGAGACTGCTACAAGCAACCACTTGCCAATAAAATGGACAATCTAGAAGAAATAGACAAATTCTTAGAAAGGTACAATCTCCCAAGACTGAATCAGGAATAAATAGAAAATAGAACAGACCAGTCACAAGCACTGATATTGAAACCATTATTTAAAAACTCCATATAAATGTAAAATACATAGATAGTAGGAAGCAGTCTCATAGCGCAGGGAGATCAGCTTGGTGCTTTGTGACCACCTAGAGGGGTGGAATAAGGAGGGTGAGAGGGAGATACAAGAGGGAGTAGATATGGGGATATATGTATATGTATAGCTGATTCACTTTGTTATAAAGCAGAAACTAACACACCATTGTAAAGCAATTATACTCCAATAAAGATGTTAAATAAACAAAAACAAAAACTCCCAACAACAAAAAAGTCCAGGACCAGTTGGCTTCACAGGAAAATTCAATCCAACACTTAGAGAAGAGTTAACATCTCTCCTTCTGAAACACCTCCAAAAATCTGCAGAGGAAAGAATACTGTTAAACTCATTCTATGAGGCCACCATTGTGCTAATACCAAAACCAGACAAAGATCTCACGACAAAAGAAAATTACCGGCCAATATCAGTGATTGACATAGACTCAAAAATCCTCAACAAATTACTAGCATACCGAATACAACAATACATTAAACGGATAATAGCCCATGATCAAGTGGAATTTATACCAGGGATGCAAGGATTCTTTAGTAACCAAAAATCCATCAGTGTGATACACCACATCAACAAATTAAAGGATAAAACCCATATGATCATCTCAGTAGATGCAGAAAAACCTTTTGACAAAATTCGACACCCATTTATGAGAAAAACTCTCCAGAAAATGAGCATAGAGGGAACATACCTCAGCATAATAAAGGCCATGAATGACAAAACTATAGCTAATATCATACTCAGTGGTGAAAAGCTGAAAGCATTTCCTCTAAGATCAGGAACAAGATGAGAATGTCCACTCTCTACTTTTATTCAACATAGTTTTGGAAGTGCTAGCCACAGCAATCAGAGAAGAAAAAAATAAAATAAAATAAAGGGAATCCAACTTGGAAAAGAAGAAGTAAAACTGTCACTATTTGCAGATGGCATGATATTATACATAAAAAACCATAAAGATTCTACCAGAATACTACTAGAGCTCAACAATGAATTCAGTAAAGTTGTAGCATATGAAATAAATACCCACTAATCTGTTGCATTTCTATACACTAACAGTGAAAAATCAGAAAGGGAAATTAAAAAAAAAATTCCATTACCATTACATCAAAAAGAATAAAATACCTAGGAATAAACATACCTAAGGAGACAAAAGTCCTGTACTCCAAAAAGTATAAGATGCTATGAAAGAAATCAAAGATGACACAAACAGATGAAAAGATATACTGTATTATTGGATTAGAAGAATCATATTGTCAAAATGACTATACTAACCAAGGCAGTCTACAGATTCAATGCAATCCCTATCAAATTACCAATGGCATTTTTCACAGAACTAGAACAAAAAACTCTTAAAATCTGTATGGAGACACAAAAGACCCTGAATAGCCAAAATAATCTTGAGAAAGAAAGACAGAACTGGAGGAATTAGGTTCACTGACTTCAGACCATACTACAAAGCTAAAGTCATCAAAACAGTATGATACTGTCACAAAAACAGAAATATAGATCAATGGAACAGGATAGAAAGCCCAGAAATAAACCCACACTCCTATGATCAAATGATCTATGACAAAGGAGACAAGATTATACAATGGAGAAAAGACAGTCTTTTCAAGAAATGGTGCTAGGAAAACTGGACAGTTACATGTAAATAAATGAAACTAGAACATTCTTTAACACCATATACAAAAATAAATTCAAAATGGATTAAAGACCTAAATGTAAATATGGATATTCTAAAATTCCTAAAGGAAAACAGGCAGAACATTCTTGGACATAAATTGCAGCAATATCTTTTTTGATCTGTCTCCTAGAGTAATGGAAATAATAACAAATATAAACAGATGGGACCTAATTAAGCTCAAATGCTTTTTCACAGCAAAGGAAAACATAAATAAAACAAACAAAAAAAAAGACAATCCACAGAATGGGAGAAAATATTTGCAAATGTTGTGACCAAGAAGGGATTAATCTGCAAAATTTACAAAGAGCTCATGCAGCTGAATATCAAAAAAACAAACCACCAAATCAAAAGATGGGTATAAGATGTAAATAGACATTTCTCCAAAGAATACATACAGATGGACAAGATGCACAGGAAAAGATGTTCAGCATTGCTAATTATTAGAGAAATGCAAATCAAAACTACAATGAAATATCACCTCACAACAGTCAAAATTGCCATCATAAAAAATCTGCAAACAATAAATGCTGGAGAGGATGTGAAGAAAACAGAACCCTCCTACACTGTTGGTGCATATGTAAATTGGTACAGCCACTATGGAGAACAGTATCGAGTTTCCTTAAAAAGCTAAAAATAGAACTACCATTTAACCTAGCAATCCCACTCATGGGCATATACCCAGAAAAGACCATAATTTGAAATGATACATGCACCCCAATGTTCATTGCAGTACTATATTTAATGGCCAGGACATGGAAGCAACCTAACCGTCTATCAACAGAGGAATGGATAAAGAAGATATGGTACATATACACAATGGAGTATTACTCAGCCATAAGAATGTATGAAATAATGCCATTTGCAGCAACATGGGTAGACCTGTAGATTATCATATTAAGTGAAGTAAGTCAGTCAGAGAAAGACAAATATCATATGATTCGCTTATTTGAGGAATCTAAGAAAAAAACAAGACAAATGAACTTATTTACAAGGCAGAAACAGACTGACAGCATTTCCTCTAAGATCAGGAACAAGACAAGGGTGTCCACTATTATGTAAGCATTTATTTGTTCTCATTTTCTAACCACATGTTTTAGTGGGATTTTGGACACTATAGAGAAGTCATGTAACGTAATAAATATACACAAGCTGTATTTTGAAATATACTCCTTTCTCTTATTTTTGAAAGTGATACATTTACATAGAGTTGAAATAAAAAAATTCTACCAAGCTTATAATGAGAAATCACAGTCATTTGGCTCAGTCTCTCCCTGCCCTGAAACTCCTTTCTGCAGACTCAAACATTTTCACTTCTTTTACATTATTCTTATATATTCCTTAATATTTCTAAATAATATTTTTTCTATTATTTCTTGATTTTTCAATGTGAGGCAATACAAAGCTTTGATATGGGTAGTGTTTAAAAACTCAGACTTAAGTTAGCCAGCATGGGTTTCTATCTAAATCCTACAGTTTTAGCTACGTGATCTTGGGCAATTTATTTAAACCTTCTGGGCATGAACAGTGTCCAAATTCATAAATTCATAAAATGGTGATGACAAGAGTTCTTACTCTGATCATAGAGTAATAAAAATTCAACTATTGAATGTATCTACCTCATTTAGATTAGTGAATTATAAGTGTTTAATAAATGGAGCTAGTGTTATTATTGTTTTTATTGTTACATAATTATTGTTATTTTTATTTACTTCCTATTATGGAAGACAAGAATTTAGTTTTATACCAACCCACTTTTCACTCCAACTGTAAACACACACAAACAGATTTATCCATTACAAGTGTCCCTGGTTAGGTAGCTCTACTTCAAGTAGTGTTTCCAGTTTTCTTCCATCTTGTCTCTACCATGTCATCATGTGACTCCAGAAGTTATCATGTTGTTCCTTTTTATACCAGCCTGTTAGAAGGGGAGAAGAACATACATGAGAGTTTTATATACCATATTTGTAAGTGGAAGCATACATCACTCTCACTCATTTTTTTTGTAAGAACTAGTTATATATTCATCTATGCAATTTTCCAGCCACACCTTCACTATTATGGAAAGTGAACACAAATATTTGGTGGACAGCTATCTGATCTGCCACAAATATTCACTATGTACCTGGTACTGTGAGATTCAGCATGCAATATATTTTCATTAAACATTTAATTTGTTGAAATAAGCAAAAGATTAACTGTATTTTTTAAAGGAATACATCCCCATGCACAAAACATATGGACAAGGATTTTCAGAGAAAATGGTTTTCCTCTTCTAGTACATTATTAGTTATATTGATATGCTGCCCCATTTTGATAATTGAATAAATAATTAATAAAAATTCTCAGCATGCTTTGATAAATATTAAAGCATGTTTCTAAATCTTGCAGAATTCAAAAGGAGATGGAAAATAACCACGTGTTAGAACGTACAGATTTTTAAGTTTTTTCAACATGAGAGCTAACATAGTTTTGTCATTAAAATGTGTCATCTGTCCAACTAATTTAGGACATTAGAATACTTCCCTTTAATAACACAAACATATAAACTTGGGAAATAATTTAACCATTAAAATTGTTGGAATATAACTATAATCTTAGACTAACAGGAAAAGCTACATTGATTGTGCTTTATACATTTACATGGATCAAATTAAAATATTTTATTTTTAATGTAGGCAATATCAGGTTCAGATATGTGAGAAACACCACAGTGAAATAAAGTACTGACATAAAATAGAAAATGCTAGTGCTTTGAAAATAGATTTTCATCACTAGCTTTAATATATGAAAATTTGGATATGGGTAAATATGTACTGAGAAATATAGTGAAGTATTACAATTCAATACAGAAGTTTCCCTATTGTAATCATCTTAACACTCTGAACTACTACCAAAAATACAGCTTTGATCTACGTTTTATAAACATGAATTTAAAATAGAAAAATTGGGCTTCCCTGGTGGTGCAGTGGTTGAGAGTCAGCCTGCTGATGCAGGGGACACGGGTTCGTGCCCTGGTCCGGGAAGATCCCACATGCCGCGGAGCATCTAGGCCCATGAGCCATGGCCGCTGAGCCTGTGCGTCCAGAGCCTGTGCTCTGCAACAGGAGAGGTCACAGCAGTGAGAAGCCCGCGTACTGGAAAAAAAAATAATAATAAATAAATAAAATAGAAAAATCATATACACATCCCTTCTTAAGAATATATTTTATATTTTCTGCATACAGCATTGTAGTGAAAATGCATCTTCATTTACATGCATTCTAAAATCAGTCTGAATTTAACATTGAGGTGTTGTTAATTTGCTTCCATTGGGTCTCCCTTTGGGGGTTGAAGTGAACTTTAGCTTTTGAGAAGGGAAACTTTGTTACACAAGAATACAATTTAGGCTAACTCACAAGAAATGTTTTATGAAGAACCACATGTTTGAAATGTATTTAATATGTCTAGGTTAGGTGGTTTCCCTAAATGGATATCAATTATTTTTCATTGCATAATTATTAGTTGAGGTCCTATTGTGTATCCAATGCTCTTTCAGAAGTCAATGATACAACAGCAAAGAAGACAATTATTGTGTCTTCTGTTGTAGAGTTTACATTTGGGTAGTTTCTACCAGAAAAAATATATATATATATTTTTCTATGCGCATGAGTATTTCCTGGAATAATAAAAATAATACATGGACCCCAAAATCATAATGAGTGCATAAAGTAGTTCCTTCTTTTAATTATATGTATCGGATTGGCTGCTCAAGGATACTTCTAAATGCCTTCATTCTTATTTATGAATATAATTTTTTCATTGCATACCTGCTGCTTGCCATGTATTGTGCCAGGTAATTAGCACATTATCTCACTTAAGTCTTGCAAAAAACAGATGAAATAAATAATTGTTCCCATTTTTCAGACAGGAGAAATAAGACTGGAAAGAGATAATGAAAAAATTTAATTACCTAACATGTTAAGTGGTCATACTGGGATGCAAATTCAGGTCTGTCTGACTGTACAACCCGAAAACAATCTACTAGCTTTCAAGAAGGCACTGTAATATCATATATTGCCTATAGATTTTATCAATATGCAATTTGATATTGGTGTATTTCTGGTCTAAATACAGTAGAGTGTTTTAAATATTTCAAAGCAAATCATTTGTTTTTCTCTCACAGAAATATAGCCATTGCTCATTTAAAAGAAAAATACAAAGAAAAAAGCAGCTATATTTCAAGAGTAACAGATATTTTAAAAACCACTATGGTTAGTATCAAAGTAGTTAAGGAAATCACCAGGAACTCTTAATCAGCCTACTCTTAAAGTATTCTGACAAAAGTTAAAGCTTCTCTGGGTTGCCCTTGTAGGGGTCCTTTGGGTTGATTAAATTGTCTTCTTGAGACTATCTCACATGGGGTAAAAAATATTCCTCTTGTTTTCCAAACTCCACCAAAAATCATGCTTTACTCACCATGGAAAGAGACCAAAGCCAATAAATATACTTGCCCGAGATCTTAGACTTCTTTATCATTTAGAAGTAAAGTTGTACTTGAACAAACAAAAACAAAACTCAAGAGGCAAAAGTCAACCTATGATATAACTTTATTATTACCCCAAGGTACATTCTTCCTGAGCACCCATTAGAACAACACTCAGTAGCATGGTCCACAAGAACTCTTGAGTGTAGTGCAGGGGAGGTAGTGGCTTATAGCCCAAGCAAAATGTAGGAATTACTATCGGTGAACTTGGGAGAAGCTGGAGCTCAGTCTGTATTAGCCACTTTTTTGCCTCTTCAACTCCTTTGCTAGATGTGGAAGCCACTCCAGCCTCACATCTTTTCTCTAGTATGTTCCCATCCAAGAGGTAAAGTTATGAGTATCCACGATAGATTATTTTGAAAGACTTGCCAGAAAGCCACTCAGCTTAAAAACACATGTCTAGTTGTGTAGGACTTATGATATTTCCTATTTCTTATCTAGCATAACTTCCTTTTATGCTCTGTAACAAAAAGCCAGAAATCCTAGAGTCTATTTTCATCAACCTCATGTTTTCGCAATTTGGTCAAAGTTTTGGATTTAGTACCAACTTATTACAGGTTCTGTACAGCCTGTCTACTTCCTTTGCTAATATGCATTTCTCTGTCTGGAATGCCCATCACCTTTCCAATTCTCTCTCTCCCACAAATCACAGCATTCTATTTATCTTTTAAGGCCCAGCTAAACGCTGTCTCTTTCATGGAATCCTCCCTTACCCTTCCAAGAATAAATCTCTTTTCTCCTGAACTACTGTAGCAATTTATTTTCCATTTTATGGCATTAATCTTGTTCTACCTTGTTATTATTTCTATACGTTTTAGTTCTCTCTCCTAATTGTAGACATGGATCTTGATGGCTGGGTCAAGCCAGATTTATCATTGTATTTCTACTGTGCTTAGCACAGGACTTTGCACTTTTTAACTATTCAAAAATATTGGTTGATAATTCTGCATTCACAGTTTCATTGAGTAAGCTTGTAATTCTCACTTCTCAGCCTACTTAATTCACCACACATACTTGTACAAACTGTTTAGGTTTCCAAGTTATATTTACTGCTTTTACCTCCCTCTGTCACCTTTGGCGTTGTCTGCTCTGCACACTTTGCTGCCTAAATCTCTCAAACCTCTGACCCTAAGAGAGATGGGGACTGTCATGTCTTGTGATGGCCTTTCTCTAACCACAGATAACTTGTCCAAAAACAAGTACCTACTGAAAGTTACAAGGGCTCTTTGCTATAGCAGTGCAGATTGTTTCCCCTTTTTCCTGAGCAAAAACCGGATTTATAGGAGCAAACTCCATTATAATACACATCCGGAAGCCGGGTGTCCCCAGTGGGAATGAAAATACCTGGCCCAATTTTCAAGTACCAATTCATGTTTTTTTTTTTTTTTAAAAGCCATGCTTTAAATGGTAAAATAAGTAACACTATATTTAATGATCACTGGAACAAAAATGCACAGTTTGATCATCACTGAATTTTAAAACTGGAGGAATATTAGAGATCATCACATCCAAAGTCCTCACGTGGAGCCTGAGACTTGAAGCTGTTTAAGTGGCTTGCCTAAGGCTTAGAACAAAAAATAGATCTCCAGATGAAGCCCGTCTAGTACATTTTCTAACCCACACTTCTGTCATTGTTGAATCAGACTTTCTCTTTGGAAAGATTTTCTATTTTATCTTTATTTATTTAATTCAGTTTTTAAAAGCCATGGTGTATAAAATAAAGTTCTTAAGGTCAGAAATATTGAAGCTATCTACATAAAGCTCCTAATTTCTTCAAGAGTAACATAAGGACTGTGACTTTTTTTACTTAATATGTTTAATTCCTGCAGAAAAGCTGGGGAAATAGATTAAGGTAGCGCCACATGATCAAGAGATAATTAAATAGAACGTTATTGTATAAATCACAACCTGAACATGGATCATTAGGTCCAACCCCAATGGTAGGTAACACAGTATATATGTTGAGCTGCTATTTGTCTAGTGAAAATAAAACGATTTGCTGTAACCGCTTTATAAAGATTCTATAAATAATTATTTGCTTCTAGCTCTTCAAAATTTAAGATGGTCTCTCAAAGGTTTACAAAGTAGGAAAGGGAATCTGTGGAGATTATGCATCACTGGAATGCATTTTACTTTAGAGAAACAAGGTAAAACTGGTAAAGTATATTAATAGCACTTTTCCATACACTTTTCATTTGTCATTAATTTTTATCATAAGGAAAAAAAACTAGATGAAAATTATTGAACATATTTAAAAGGAATCCCAATATAAGAGACCAAAGAAGGGATACATGATTCTTTTTCTTGAAAAGGAGTTTAGCATTTTGTCTTGTAAGTCAAGAAAATATGCCCAAATTCCACATGCTTGAGGAAATAGTGTATCTTGTATCTTGTCATTACTTAACAGAGACACAAAAACCTTAATGTCTTTATATTTGTAAAACACTTTAGGTATCTCATTTCAAGTATGTTGGAAACAGAAAGTATAATATCTTGTTAGGAATAATTTGAAATAATTCCATTTAACACAACTGATATAACAAGCTAATCTACCTGGGAGCAAATCTATTTAATGTTTCAAAATACATACTTTTCCTGTCTTTTCTGTTTTGTTCTTAGGCAGCATTCCACTTATCTTAATTTAACAGTGAATATTGTTGTCACTACTGTTTTGGCTGTTTCTCACTTATAGAGGACATAAGATCGCCATCAGAAAATAAAAAGTAGTTCTTTCTATTGTACGAAGTCTAAGATGTTGGATTTATTTTATACTATTCACAATAGTAATAGACAAATTTCTTCAGCAGTAACTGTTACGATTTATATTTTCTTTATTATAAAATGAGGTAATAATATTTTTGCAATGCCAAGCCTTAAAAAAGCAGCAGTCTAATTTGTTGATTCCTTATCTAGTTCTTAATTTTGGGGTGCAAAGTATCATGCTGCTTCCATGCATTTATGAAAATAGAGAATGTATAATTTTTTACATATCATGGTGTAAGATATACACTTAGTCACATATTCACTTTATTAATATATGACAAGAATAAAGGCCTTTGCTTATTCACTCTCCTCCCTCTCTCTTTATCTCTCTCCCTCTTTCTCTCCAACACTCCCTTTTTCTCTTTCTCTTTCTCTCTCTTACACATACACACATGAACACATATAACAACTTCGATTTCTATTTGACTAGCTTAATGGAAATATTCTTCTGGAGAGAATGTGCGGTAGACTATGACTGGATAGTCTCATTTCAACAGTAAATTAGAGAACAGTTTTTAATTGTAATCTTAATTGTTTTTAAAAATTCACATATAACAAGTTAGTTGAGACAATGATTTCAGATCAGCTTCTTAAGTTTCAGTTCATTGCAGTGGAACATCATTAAAATAGTATGAATATGTTTATTAACAATAGTTTGTCTAGTCATGTGTTAAGGACATACTGAATAGTATATCCTGAGCTAGTGTGAGAATCAATTATGCAGGTTTTTCCAGATTATAATGAAAATAACTTAATATTTAAATTATGGTAATGAAAGAGTTTCCATACTATGTAATTAAAGTAATAGCTTCAACATATCTAGTATAAACTCTTCCTATTCCATAAAAGGTATTATGCTAAACAAATAACTATATTTTTGTTTCAAGTTTTTTATTGGTGATAAAGGCTGAGACTTTTTTTTTTTTTTTTCAGTACGTGGGCCTCTCACTGTTGTGGCCTCTCCCGTTGTGGAGCACAGGTTCCGGACACGCAGACTCAGCGGCCATGGCTCACGGACACAGCTGCTCCGCGGCATGTGGGATCTTCCTGGACTGGGGCACGAACCTGTGTCCCCTGCATCAGCAGTCGGACTCTCAACCATTGCGCCACCAGGGAAGCCCCAAGGCTGAGACTTTTAAAAAATATTTTTCTTGCAAAAATGTTTTCTTCCTAATTATTATACATCTTTTGTAATTTCCTGCTATTTTTGTCACATAAAGATAAATTTAGTAATTTGTAAGAAGAAAATTTCTGTCATTGCTTAAACCAGTACTTTTTTCCTCAAAAATGCATTTACTTTTGTGGCCCCAACAGGGAGGCATGTTTTGCATGCAAATAGCAGGTGGCTATGGAGAGTTACTTTGACAGCTAATGTCTTGTGCTGCCTCAACATCTGTGGATTAAAAGAGGTTCTCTGTAGTATGTGATGTTGCTGAGAAAATGTAACCAGTTTAAGTGGAGTTTTTCAACTAAGTTCCAAGCTTACTTTGAGGGACCATAGGGAGGGGTAGAATGCAAAAATAATTAAAAATAAAGTACGTTCTAGTTTTGGTGACAATTGACATAAAAGATCTTGAAAAGGCAAATAAGACAACTCTAATTTTGAAGACAGAGTAGTTCTCAGCCAGCTTAGCTGGAAATTGTACAATTAATAAAAAGGAATAAGATGGACTTGCCTGAGAAGGGGGAACTGGATAATCAATAAAATAAAAGTGAAAATACCCTAAAAGGGTACAATTTAAGTAATGAAACTTAAATGTTTTTTTTATAAAATTATTCACAGAATAAAAAAATCTCTGAATACTCCTGTAATTCTCACCTGGAAACATATTTTATGTGTTATATGACACAAAGTTGCATGAATTAAAAATAAAAGGACATTAAATCATTAGAATACTTGATATTTGCATTGTGAGGGCCTCACACATATTTATTGAGTAGATAATTTTTCAGGTGTTTTCCATTATATGTATCCAAACAAATTATTTCATATGTCACTTTCATCTGGGTTTTCCAATAACATAAGCCTACTGATCAATGTCCATGCCCTTAGAAAACAGTATTATACTGTGAATAAAATGTCTATAAACTCCCTAAAATTTTTGTTCTCTTTTTTCTCTCAATTATGACTTATCATTAAAGTTTATTTTTTTTAATTCTATTCCTACTTCCTCACTTTTTTGCTGATTTTTCTTTGTGTTTCTCCTTCCTCTGTGTTTCTGTATCCCGTTCCAGTGTATTATATCACCTCTCACACTGTATTTTAATTTTTTAAATTTTATTGTTTGTATTGTTACCAAATTGTTGCCTGAGGATAGGGTTTGCAGCTTGTTCACTCACATCCCCATTACTTGGAACATAGATGAATGAAATTTTCACTTCTGAAAAAGCAGATGGAAAATGTGAAGATATTTTTTTAAATTAAAATGCACAAACACTATAGTATCATTAATAAAGTTAATATATATTTTAAACATAAAGTATAGGGTTAATGAGATTAGTGTTTCTTGAAACTCTTACATGTGCTAAGTCATTTTTGGTATAATCATCCATTTAATATTCACACATACATGCACACACATTTCTTATGCAATATGTCTTATTTTAAACATATGGACATTGAGGATTAGAGAGTTCAAATAATTTTCCCAGTCATCTAGCTACTGAATAATAGATCTAGAACTGAAACCCATGTCTGCCAGACTTCAAAGCCTCATGCTCTTTCTATAGTGCAATGCTCACTTTGCTAAGAGAGCATTTCTAAATCTTGCCAGATTTTAGAAATCATTAAAAACACTGTTTCTTAAAGTTGCAAGTATTGTAAGATTTTTCAGTCTCTACTGTTAAAGTTAAATCTTTCCTGAATGCCTTCTTTTTCCTTCTTTCTATGGTTAGAACCAGGATGATAATTTCATCAATGTCTGAGTCAATCAACAAATTCTTCTTGCTGTTTGATTATACCTCATATAATATCTTAGGACTTCAATTGAAATTCTTCTATATCCTTTTCTTATATGATATTCTAGCAGAGAATATTTATCTTTTGATGACCTTTTTGAATACTTCCCTGTGGGCAAATATGCCAATTCTGATTTTAAAAACACAGTGATTCTTCAATAATTTAGATTTGTTACAAATTATGCTATTGAAATAAAAAGGCTTACAAGTTCTATCATTTAGGAACTATAAGTTACAAAAATTATCAAAACTAAATACAGGTCACAGAACTAAAATTAAATCCCTGTTACTTAAAATTATTTTTAGAAACATTTTTTCTTAAGAATATGTAGACTCAATCTCCATGCAACTTTTAATATCCATTAATTTAAAAGAGGAATGTTTCACATAAAGTGAGATTTTAAATTATCTAGTGTGAAAACACCAATACAAATATAGATTGTAAGAGTCCTACTTACCAAGTAAATCTAAGAATAGTACAAAGCTGTCCACAGGACTGATCCTTCTTTGACTCCATGAATAGGAATTGGATATGGAACAAACTGAACAACCTTGATATAGATTTATGTATTTTAATAATCCTACCAATATGGTACTAAATACGAGAAGGCTTATAACACATTTATTTTATTTTATTTTTAACATCTTTATTGCAGTATAATCACTTTACAATGCTGTGTTAGTTTTTGCTTTATAACAAAGTGAATCAGCTATACATATACATATATCCCCATATCTCCCCCCTCTTGCGTCTCCCTCCCTCCCACCCTCCCTATCCCACCCCTCCAGGTGGTCACAAAACACGGAGCTGATCTCCCTGTGCTATGTGGCTGTTTCCGACTAGCTATCTATTTTACATTTGGTAATATGTATGTGTCCATGTCACTCTTGCACTTCATCCCAGCTTACCCTTCCCACTCCCCGTGTCCTCAAGACCATTCTCTACATTTGCGTCTTTATTCCTGTCCTGCCCCTAGGTTCTTCAGAAGCGTCTTTTTAAAATTCCATATACATGTGTTAATATACGGTATTTGTTTTTCTCTTTCTGACTTACTTCATTTTGCACCTAGACAGACTCTAGGTCCAACCACCTCACTACAAATAACTCAATTTCATTTCTTTTTTATGTCTAAGTAATATTCCATTGTATATTTGTGCCATATCTTCTTTATCTACTCATCTGTTGATGGACACCTAGGTTGCTTCCATGTCCTGGTTGTTGTAAATAGAGTTGCAATGAACATTGTGGTACATGACCCTTTTTGAATTATGATTTTCTCAGGGTATATGCCCAGTAGTGGGATTGCTGGGTCATATGCTAGTTCTATTTTTAGTTTTTAAGGAACGTCCATACTGTTCTCCATAGTGGCTGTATCAATTTACGTTCCCACCAACAGTGCAGGAGGATTCCCTTCTCTCCACACCCTCTCCAGAATTTAAAAATATGGAATGCATGTCATCCTTGCACAGGGGTCAGGATAATCTTCTCTGTATCATTCCAATTTTAGTATATGTGCTGCCAAAGCAAGCACTGATTTTAAATAGAATGATGTAAAGCTTATTTCTGCCTCCTTTTATTTATACCTAGGTAACTTGATGAGTGTTTTGGATGAATTGGATGCATGACCTATAGAAAAGAAGAAAGAAAACCTCTTTTATTTTATAAGGTATTTTAAGAAACCTTATTGGTAGAGCAGTGATTGGGATTATAGCTATCCATTTTTAGGGGCTAGGAGTGGGGAAATTTGTTCCTCCCCTGTCTCTACGTTTCCATAAAGCTTAGCAGAGGTCCCTGAGATAAGGAGTTAATTATTGGAGTTAAACACTCTTTCTTCAACTTTTACAGTGTCAGTGAAAGAAAGATCCCTTTGAATAATGTCACTGTACTTTTTGTAAATTCAGAGGTAAAGATAGAATCAATTATGTTTTACAAGAACCTTTTTATATGGTTTCACATGATAAATGTCTCACTGAATTTATGTAGTGAATGCATAATCATTTACTGCAACATAAAATCTATATAAACAATACATTTTCCTTTTTACATTGATTTCTATTTGTATCAAAACTAAAACCAGTTCCAATCTACAGAAATAACCAAACCACATGCTTTCTAACAAAAAGGATGAAGGGGGCTTCCCTGGTGGCGCAGTGGTTGGGAGTCCACCTGCCGGTGCAGGGGACGCGGGTTCGTGCCCCGGTCCGGGAGGATCCCACATGCCGCAGAGCGGCTGGACCTGTGAGCCATGGCCGCTGGGCTGCGCGTCCGGAGCCTGTGCTCCGCAACGGGAGAGGACACAGCAGTGGGAGGCCCGCGTACCACACACACACACACACACACACACACACACAAAAGGATGAAGGAACCAAACATCAAGGGTCCTAAATGTATGAAGCAAGCATTGACAGAATTGAAGGAAGAAATAGCTCTATAACAATAGGAGACTTCAATACTCCACTTTGTGTTTTTAAAAGTTTTGAAAAAACAGCTATATTAAGGTATTATTGACAAATAAAAATTGAGTGTATGTAAGGAGTAAAAGGCGATATTTTAAAATATGTATACATTGTGAAAAGGTTACCACAATTAAGCTAATTAACATATCCATCACCTCATATGTTTACTATATATAATTTTTTATGTGTGGTAAGAACTTTTGAGATCTATTCTCTTAGCAAATTTCAAGTATTCAATGTTATTATAAACTATAGTCACCATAATGTATATTAGATCTCCAGAACTTATTCATCTTATAACTGAAATTTTGCACCCCTTGATCAATAACTTCATTTTTCCCCCACCCCTCAACATTTGGTAACCACCATTCTACTATCTGTTACTATGAGTTTGACTTTTTTTTTTTTTGATTCCACTTATAAATGAGATTCATGAGTTATTTGTATTTCTGTTTCTGGCTTATCACTTAGCATACTGTCCACCAGGTTCTTCCATGTTGTCACAAATGGCAGAATTTCCTTCTTTATAAAGGCTGAGAAATATTCCAGTTTGTGTTTGTGTGTGTGTGTGTGTGTGTGTGTGTGTGTGCATGTATCATATTTTCTTTAGCCATTCATCTGTCAATGGGCACTTAGACTGTTTCCATATCTTGACTACTGTGAACAATACTGCAATGAGTGCAAGTAGTGCAGATATCTCATTGAGACATATATTTTATTTCCTTTGAATATACAACCAGAAGTGGGAATTACTGGACCATATTATATTTCCAGTTTTAATTTTTTAAGGAGTCTCCTATTGTTTTCCATAATGCCTGTACAATTTACATTCCCACCAACAGTGTACAATGGTTCTCTTTTCTCCACATTATTTCCAACAAAAATTATCTTTTGGCATTTTATAATAGCTAACCTAACAGATGTGAAGTGACAAACTCATTGTGGTTTTGATTTGCATTTACAAACTCATTGTGGTTTTGATTTGCATTTCCTTAATGATTAGTGAGTTTGACCATCTTTTCATGCACATGCTGGCCATTTGTATGTCTTCTTTGGAAAAATGTTGATTCAGTTCTTCTCTCCAATTTTTAACTGAATTGTATGTGTTTTCTTTTGTTTTGTTTTGGGTTTTTTTTTTGCTAATGAGTGGTGTGAGTTACTTGTCAAATGTTAATATTCATCCCTTACCAGATATATGATTTGCAAATATTTACTTCTATCCATAGTTGTTTTTTCATTTTTTTTATTGTTTCCTTTGCTATCCAGAACTTTTTTGGATTGGTATAGTCCTACTAGTTTATTTTATCTTTTATTGCCTGTGTTTTGCTGTCAAATCAAGAGAAAAAAAATAACATTGCAAAGATCAATGTCAAAGAGATTTTCCTCTGTTTCCTTCTACAAGTTTCATGGTTTCATGTATTATGTTCAAGTCTTTAATCCATTTTTGAATTGATTATTGTACATGATGTAAGATAAAGGTCCAGATTCACTCTTTTGCATGTGGATATCCAGTTTTCCCAATGCAATTTATTAAAGAGCCTACCCTTTCTCCCTTGTGAATTATTGACACCCTTGTTGAAAATTAATTGACCATATATATGTGGGATTCTTTCTGGGATCCTTATTCCATTCCATTGATCTATGTGTTTGTTTTTATGCCAGTACCATAATGTTTGGATTACTCTAGCTTTGTAATACAATTTGAAATCATGAAGTGTGATGTTTCCAGCTTTGCTCTTTCCCAAAGTTGCTTTAGCTATCCGAGGTCTTCTGCAGTTCCATATGAATTTTAAGTTGTTTTTTTTTTTTCCTGTGAAAAATGCCATTGAAATTTGACAGCGACTGTATTGAATCTGTAGATCACTTTTGGTAGAGTTGATATTTTAAAAATAATAATTCACCCAACCTATGAACATGGTATATCTTTCCATTTATTTGTGTCTCCTTCAATTTCTTTCATCAATATTTTATAGTTTTCAGTGTACAGATCTTTTGTCTCCTTTTTCAAGCTTGTTCTTGTTTTATTCTTTTTTTAAACATTTTTATAGGAGTATAATTGCCTTACAATGGTGTGTTAGTTTCTGCTTTACAACAAAGTGAATCAGCCATACACATACATATATCCCCATATCTCCTCCCTCTCGCATCTGCCTCCCTCTCACCCTCCCTATCCCATGCCTCCAGCTGGTCACAAAGCACGGAGCTGATCTCCCTGTGCTATGCAACTTCTTCCCACTAGCTATCTATTTTACATTTGATAGTGTATATATGTCCATATATACACTACAACTCTCTCACTTTGTCCCAGCTTACACTTCCTCCTCTCCGTGTCCTCAAGTCCGTTCTCTAGTAGATTTGTGTCTTTATTCCCATCTTGCCCTGAGGTTGCTCATGACCTTTTTTTTTTTTTTTTAGATTCCATATATATGTGTTAGCATACAGTATTTGTTTTTCTCTTTCTGACTTACTTCACTCTGTATGACAGACTCTAGGTCCATACACCTCACTACAATACTGTTGGTGGGAATGTAAATTGATACAGCCACTATAGAGAACAGTATGGAGGTTCCTTAAAAAAAACTAAAAATAGAACTACCATACGACCCAGCAATCCCACTACTGAGCATATACCCTGAGAAAACCATAATTCAAAAAGAGTCATGTACCACAATGTTCCTTGCAGCTCTATCTACAATAGCCAGTACATGGAAGCAATCTAAGTGTCCATCAACAGATGAATGGATAAAGAAGATGTGGTACATATATACAATGGAATATTACTCAGCCAAAAAAGAATTGAGTTCTTTGTTTTATTATTTTTGGTGGTATTGTAAATGAGATTGTTTTCTTAATTACTTTTTCAGATAGTTTATTGCTAGTTTATAGAAATGGAAATGATATTGTAAATTGATTTTGTATCCTGTAACTTTATTGAATTCATTTACTAGTTTTAACAGTTTTTGATGGAAGGTTTTCTATATGTAAATTTATGTCATTTGGAAATGAAGACGATTTTGCTTCTTCTTTTCCAATTTGGATACATTTCATGCATTTTTCTTGACTAGATGATTTTTAGGGCTACCAGTACTATGTTGAATAGAAGTAGAGTGGGTACGCTTGTTTTGTTTCTTAGAGGAAAATATTTCAGATTTTCTCTGTTGAGTGTGATGTTAGCTGTGAGTTTGATATAGACTGCATTTATTATGTTGAAGTACATTTTTTCTTTATCCACTGTTGACAGGTTTTAACATGAATGAATGTTGAATTTTGTCAAAAAAACATTTTTGGATCTATTGAGATGATCATATAATTTTTATACTCTATTTTGTTAACATGGTGTATCACATTTATTGATTTTGCATACTGAACAATTCTTGCATCTCAAGGATGTATCCACTTGATCATGGCATATGATCCTTTTAATGTGCTATTGAATTTGGTTTTCTAATATTTTGTTGAGGAATTTTGCATCTATGTTTATAAGGGATATTGACTTGTAAATTTCTTTTCATGTAGTGTTATTGTCTGGCTTTGGTATCAGAGAAATGCTGCCCTCATAAAATGATTTTGTCAGAGTTTGACAAGAATTGATGTTAGATTTTCTTTAAATATTTCGGTAGTCTCTTAGGATTCTTTGTAGTCCTGTGGGATCAGTTATAATGCCTTCTCTTTTATTTCTGATTTTATTTGAGTCCTCTCTTTTTTTCTTAATATAGTTAAAGATTTATCAATTGGGTTTATCTTTTTAAAAAAAAGGCTTATTTTTTCCTTTGACATTTTCTATTAATTTCCTAGTCTATATTTCATTTTATTTCTGCTCTAATCTTTATTATTTCCTTTCCTCTACTAACATTGAGCCTAATTTGTTTTTCTTCTTAAAGTTTGTTGGGGATTATAGTTGGATTGTTTAGTTTAAATATTTATTATTTTCTTAATGTAGGCATTTATAAGTGTAATTTTCCTTCTTAGAACTACATCTCATAAGTTTTCCTCCCTTGTGCTTACATTGTTTTGCCTCAAGAATTTTTCTTTGTTTTAATTTTTGCTAACCCTTTTAAGGTATAATTTACAATGTTCTGTTAGTTTCAGGTGTACAGCAAAGTAGTGATTCATATATATATATATTTTTTCATATTATTTTCCATTATAGGTTATTACAAGATAGTAAATATAGTTCCCTGTGTTATACAGTAGGTGCTTTTTGCCCACTTATTTTATATGTAGTAGTGTGCATATGTTAATCCCAAACTCCCAATTTATCTCTCCCTTGCCACTATCCCCTTTGGTAACCATGAGTTTGTTTTCTATGACTCTGAGTCTATTTCTGTTCTGTGAATAACTTCATTTACATCATTTTTTTGGATTCCACATATAAGTGATATCATATGATATTTGTGTGACTTACTTCACTTAATATGATAATCTCTAGGTCTATCCATGTTGCTGCAAATGACATTATTTCATTCTCTTTTATGACTGAGTAATAATCCATTGTAAATATATATACCACATCTTCTTTATCAATTCATCTGTTAATGGACATTTAGGTTGCTTCCATGGCTATTGTAAACAGTGCTACTATGAAAACTGGGGTACATGTATTTTTTTGAATTAGAGTTTTCTCCTGATATATGCCCAGGAGTGGGACTGCAGGATTGTATACTAACTCTATTCTTAGTTTTTTAAGAAACTTCCATATTGTTCTCCATAGTGGCTGCACCAATTTAGCAATAGTGTAGGAGGGCTCCTTATTCTCCACACCCTCCCCACACCCTCCCCAGCATTTATAATTTGTAGACATTTTAATGATGTCCATTCTGACTGGTGTGAAGTGATATCTCATGGTAGTTTTGATTTGCAGTTCTCTAATAATTAGCAATATTGAGCATCTTTTTAAGTGCCTGTCGGCCATTTGTATGTCTTCTTTGGAGAAATGTTTATTTAGATCTTCTGGCCATTTTTTTTTTTTTTTTGCAGTACACGGGCCTCTCACTGTTTTGGCCTCTCCTGTTGTGGAGCACAGGCTCCGGATGTGCAGGCTCAGTAGCCATGGCTCACGGGCCCAGCCACTCCATGGCATGTGGGATCTTCCCATACCGGGGCACGAACCTGTGTCCCCTGAATTGGCAAGTGGACTCTCAACCACTGCACCACCAGGGAAGCGCAGGATCTTCTGGCCATTTTTTGATTGGGTCATTTGATTTGTTTGATATTAAGCCATATGAGCAGTTTGTATATTTTAGAAATTAATCCCTTGCCAGTAGCATCATTTGGAAATATTTTCTCCCAGTCAGTAGGTTGTCTTTTCATTTTGTTTATGGTTTCCTCTGCTGTGCAAAAGCTTTTAGATCTAATTATGCCTTATTTGTTTATTTTTGTTTTTATTTCCATTACTCTAGGAGACAGATTCAAAAAAATATATTTTTGCAGTTTATGTCAAAGAGTGTTCTGCTTATATTTTCCTCTAGGAGTTTTATAGTATCTGGTCTCACTTTGAGGTCTTTAATCCATTTGACTTTATTTTTGTATATGGTGTTGGGGAATGTTCTAATTTCATTCTTTCACGTGTAGCAGTCTAGTATTCCCAGCACCATTTACTGAAGAGACTGTGTTTTCTCCACTGTATATTCTTGCCTCCTTTGTCATAGATTAATTTACCATAAATGTGTGAGTTTATTTCTGGGGTTTCTATCTTGTTCTGTTGACCTATATGTCTGTTATTGTGCAACTGCCATAATATTTTGATTAATGTAGCTTTGAAGTATAGTCTGAAGTCAGGGAGCCTGATTCCTCCAGCTCTGTTCTTCTTCCTCAAGATTATTTCAGCTATTCAGGGTCTTTTGTGTTTCCATACAAATTTTAGAATTTTTTGTTGTAGATTTGTGAAAAATGCCATTGGTAATTTGATAGGGATTGCATTAAATCTGTAGATTGCCTTGGGTAGTATGTTCATTTTATTAATATTGATTCTTCCAATACAAGAACATGGTATATCTTTACATCTGTTTGTGTTGTCTTCAGTTACTTTCACCAGCATCTTATAATTTTCAGAGTACATGTCTTTTGTCTCCTTAGGTAGGTTTATTCCTAGGTATTTCATTCTTTTTGATGTGATGGTAAATGGAATTGTTTTCTTAATTTCTCTTTCCGATATTTCATTTGTCATGTATAGAAATGTAACAGATTTCTGTATATTAATTTTTTATCCTGCAACTTTAACAAACTCATTGATGAGTTCTAGTAGTTTCCTGGTAGCATCTTTAGGATTTTCTATCTGTAGCATCATGCCATCTGCAAACAGTGACAGTTTTACTTCTTCTTTTCAAATTTGGATTCCTTTTATTTCGTTTTCTTCTCTGATTGTTATGGCTGAAACTTCCAAAACTATGTTGAATAAAATTGGTGAGAGTGGGGGTCCTTGTCTTTTTCCTGATCTTAGAGGAAATGATTTCAGCTTTTCACCATTGAGTATGATGTTAGCTGTGCCTTTATTATGTTGACATGTGTTCCCTCTATGCCCACTTTCTGAAGAGTTTTTATCGTAAATATTGGAACAGAAATAAATGAGGTAGAGATGAGGGAAACAACAAAAAAAATCAATGAAACTAAAAGCTGGTTCTTTGAAGAGTTAAATTAATAAATCTTTAGCCAGATTCATCAAGAAAAAAAAGGGTGAGGGTCCAAGTCAGTAAAATTATAAATAAAAAAGGAGAAGTTACAATTGACACCACAGACAAAGTTCCATAAGAAACTACTATGAGCAATCATATGGCAGTAAAATGGACAACCTGGAAGAAATGGATTAATTCTTAGAAAGTTACAATCTTCCAAGACTGAACCAGGAATAAATAGAAAATTTGAATAGACCAATAATCAGTACTGAAATTGGATCAGTAATTTAAAAATTGTCAACAAACAAAAGTCCAAGATCAGATGGCTTCTCAGGTGATTTCTGTCAATCATTTAGAGAAGAGTAAAGATCTATCCTTCTGAAAATATTACCAAAAATTGCCAAGGGAGCAACACTGCCAAACTTATTCTATGAGTCTACCATCACCCTGATACAAAAACCAGACAAATATATCACAATAAAGAAAATTATAGGCCAATATCACTGATGAACATAGTTGCAAAAACCCTCAACAATACTAGCAAATGGAATCCAACAATACATTAAAAGGATCATACACTACAGTCAACTGAGATTTACTCCAGGGATTTTCCAATATCCGCACATCAATCAATGTCATACACCACATTAACAAATTGAGAAATAACCATATGATCATCTCAATAGATGCAGACAAAGCTTTTGGCAAAATTCAACATCCATTTATGATAAAAACTCTTCAAGATGTTTTTTTGAATTCCCTTTTTGTTTCTTCTTTCACCTATTGTTTGTTCAGAAGCATGTTCTTTGAGCTCCATGTATTTATGAATCTTCTATTTTTCTCCTATTATTGATTTCTAGTTACATACCATTGTAGTTGGAATAGATGCTTGAGATAATTTCAATCTTCTTAAACTTGCTAAGACTTTTTTGTGAACTGTCACATGATCTGTTCTGGAGAATATTCCATGTTCACTGAAAAAAATGTGTTTTCTTATGCTACTGGGTGGAATCTTCTGTATATGTCTGTTAGGTCCATTAGGTCTATGGAATAGTTCAAGTCCAATGTTTTCTTTTTGACTTTATTCTGGATGATCTATCAATTGTTGAAAGTGGGGTATTGTAGTCCCATATATTATTGTATTGCTCTCTATTTCTCCTTTCAGATATGTTAATACTGCTTTATATATTTAGGTGCTCTGATTTGGGGTTCATGTATATTTACAGTTATTATTTATTCTTGGTAAATTGACCATTTTATTATCACGTAATAACATTCTATGTGTCCTGCTACAGCTTTGACTTAAAGTTTAGTTTGTCTGATATAAGTATACCTACCCAGTTCCCTTTTGGTTTCCAGTTGCATGGAACATCATTTTCTATCCCTTCACTTTCATTCTTTCTGTGTCGTTAAAGCTGAAGTGAGTCACTTGTAGACAGCATGTAGTTGTTGTTGTTTTTTTTAAATATATTCAGCCATTCTGTGCTTTGACTGGATAATTGAATTATTGATGCATTTATTGCTATAATTTGTTTATGGTTACCATGAGGCTTAAATAAAACATCTTATGATTATAACAGTTTATTTTTAGCTAATAAACACTTAATTTTTTTTTTTTTTTTTTTTTTTTTTTTTTTTTGCGGTATGCGGACCTCTCACTGTTGTGGCCTCTCCCGTTGCGGAGCACAGGCTCCGGATGTGCAGGCTCAGCGGCCATGACTCATGGGCCCAGCCGCTCTGTGGCATGTGGGATCTTCCCGAACCGGGGCACGAACCCGTGTCCCCTGCATCGGCAGGCGGACTCTCAACCACTGCGCCACCAGGGAAGCCCTAAACACTTAATTTTGGTTGCATAATGTCTGGACAGTTTTAATCCTCCCACCCACATTTCATGTTTTTGATGTTACAATTTACATTTTCTGGTTGTATATCTATTAACAAATTATTGAAGTTATAGGTTTCTTAAGATACTTTTCTCTTTTATATTTTTACTTGAGTTATAAGTGATTTACATACTATTACAATATTGGAGTAGTCTAAATTTGACCATATATTTACATTTATGAGTGAGTTTTTTTCTTTCATATATTTTCATGTTACTAATTAGCATCTTTTCATTTCAACTCGAACTCCCTTTAACATTTCTTGTAAGGCAGGTCTAATGGTGATGAACTTCTTCAGATTTTGTTTGTTTGGAAATGTTTCTATTTATCCTTCAATTCTGAAAGACTGCTTTACTGGAATATATAACATATTCCTGTTGTGCAGTATTTTTCATTTCACACTTTGAATGTATTATTCCACTCTCTCTTAGCCTACAAAGTTTCTGCTGAAAAATCTATGGATAGCCTTATGGAAGGTGGTAGGGAGGTTGTCCCTTGCATGTGACAACTCTCTTTTCTCTTGCTGCTTTTAAAATCATTTTTTGCTTTTGATTTTTGACAGTTTGATTATAATGTCTTGGTGAAGTTTTCTTTGGGTTGAACCTCATTGAGGACCTTTGAGTTTCATATACCTGGATATTCAAATCTCTTCACATATTCAGGAAGTTTTGAACCACTATTTTTTAAATAAACTTTCTGCTTCCTTCCTCTCACTCTTCTCCTTCTTGGACTCCTATAATGCAATTGTAGGCTTTCTTTATGGCTTTTTATAAATTCTATAGGCTTTTTTAATTCCAATTCATTTTTTTTTACCTTTTTTATCCCTTGGATAATTTCAAATGACCTATATTCAAGTTTTCTTATTCCTTCTTTTGATTCATCAAGTCTGCTGTTGAAGCTCTTTCTACATTTGTAATTCAGTCATTGTTTTCTTCAGCTTTAATATTTCTATTTGGTTCTTTTCAATATTTTCTACCTCCATATTGAACTTGTCATTTTCTTCTTTTAATATTTTCCTGGTTTCATCAAAATGTTTTTCTGTGTTTTCCTGGACTCACTGAGCTTCTTTAGAACCAGTATTTTAAATTATTTTTCACTAATTAGAGGATCTCCATTTCTTTGAGGTTGATTATTGGAAGTTTATTGTGTTTCTTTGGTGATGTCATGTTTCTTCAAAGCTTCATGATTCCTGTAAGCTTGCATGGGTGTCTCCACATTTAAAGAAGCCATTTCCTCTTCCAGACTTTAGATTGACTTTAGTAAGGACAAATTTTCACTTATTTGTAGGGATAAATATTAGCATGCTGTGGTCATGGGTCTAGTGGCACAGGTAATCAAGTGCAGTTTGTGTAGTGGCTCTGGATCTGGGAGTCATAGTTTCTTGTGGGCTTAAGTAGTTAGGGTCTGCATGACTACATAATGTAGGGGATCTGCAATTGCAACAGCTGTTGAGGTCCTCAGCAGTGCTTCCAGGTCCAGTGCAAGGAACCAGTACAATTTTCAGTCATAGCTGGGACCAGAAGTGTGTACTTGAGTAGTTTTGAGGGCCAGTTGTAGGCACATGTGTGGCCACAGGGGCTGGTTGCAGTCACACTCATAGTGGTGAGAACCACGGTCAGCATCAGGAGTCAGAGACAACTGCAGGTGTATATGCAGCTACTGGAAATGGAACTGGCAACATGCATTCACACAGCTGTAGGGATGTTCACAAGACAGTGAAGGTCAGTGGCCTGGGTCATGACAGCTGTGGGTACATGTGCAGCTATGGAGGCTGGGGCTGGCAGTGTGCACACCATAGCTTCAGGGGTCAGCTGTGGTTGTATGTTTGGCAGTGGAGGCTGGCAATGGAAGTTGCAGCTGGCTGCATGCATTAGCTCATCTCTGGGTGCTGGATCAGAGGCATGTACAGGTGTGGCCACAAGGGTTAGCTTTGTGCTTGCACACTGCAGTGGAAGACAGCCTTATGTGTGCAGAGCTGCAAGGGTCAGGGCTGGTGGCATGTACATGTGTATCTATGGGGGGTGGGGTCAGTAGCATGCATGAACATAGCTGCAAGGACCTAGGCCAGCTGTAAGCATGTAAGTGATAGCCATAGTGGGTCCTGGGGCTGGACAGTCTGTGGCAGTGTTAGCCAGGGTGGCTCTGGAGGGTTTGGGGGCAGTGAGGCACTTGAGAGGGTGATGTTTGTAAAGACAAAAACCTGTTGGGCCCTCAGTGGAGAAAGCTGCAGTGTGTCCACGGTGGCTGTACTGGCTGTTGTTTTCCTCAGTGGTGAATGCTGTTGGGGTCCTGTGAAGAACAGGACACTGGGGTCTGTAATGGCAAACCCTGTGGGATCCCTAGTGGTGAATGCTGTTGGGAGAATGTCCACAGTGCAAAAGGCTGCTGTGGTCTGCTGCAGAGCAGGACACTTGGGAACTATGTTTATTCTTACTGTGTGTCTGACACTGACCTTCTTTGTTCCTATCTCCAGATGTCTCAGCTCTGCAGGTATCCCCAGAGACCTGGGTGGGGTAAAACTGAAGTGGATTCCTTCATGCAGTGCCGTGAAAGGCTGAAGAAGCTGGTCACTCACCCTGATCTGCCTTTCCCTGCAAGGAGAACTGTCAGACTAGGAAATGTCCTCTTGGTGCTGAACAGTGTCAGTGTGTGTGTGTGTGTGTGTGTGTGTGTATGTGTGTGTGTGTGTGTGTGAGATGATGTAAGGAAAAACAAAACTAATCTCAGTATAATTTTTCTATGGTTATTCTCAGGATTTTTGCTCCACAGTGTGGTTGTAGTTTCTTAAGTGGACTCCTGACATCTCTAAGAGCTATTTTCCACTGTGAATAGATGTCTAATTATTGTTTTATTGGACATGATGCAGGTTGGTATCTCCTTATCTGCTATCTTGCTGACATCCTGTCCCCATTTTCAATAATGAATAGAAAAACAAGACAGAAGATCAATAAAGAAATACAGAAATTGAATAACACTATAGACCAACTGAACTTCAAAGACATATAAAAAGACTCCACCCAGCAATGGCAGAATACTTATTTTATTCACTTGCACATGGAACAGGCTCTGGAATACATATATTAATTTATGAAAAAGTCTTGATAAAGTGAAAAGAACTGGAATAATAGAAAGTATCTTTTTTAATCAAGGTGAAATGAAAATAGAAATAAGTAGCAGAAGAAAAACTGGAATATTCACAAATATGTAAAAATAAACAACAAACTCTTAATGAGTCAAAGAGTTAAACACAAGAAAAAATAATTAAACTTGAGACAAATGAAAAAGAAAACACAATATACCAAAACATATGGGATGCAGCAAAAACAGTGTTGAAAGTAATGTATAGCAGTAAATGCTTATATTAAAAAAAAAAAGCAAAATCTTGGAGGAGATCAAGATGGCAGAGTAGGATTACTCTGAACTCACCTCCCCACACAAACACATCAAAAATACACATACATGTGGAACAATTCTGACTGGAAACAAACGGGAGACTGGCAGAAGGACTCATCTACAACAAAGAACAAGAAAAAAAAAGTAATGAAACAGAGGTAAATAATTTACCAGAAAAAGAGTTCAAAACATTAGTAATAAAAATGTTAACTGAATTAGGGAAGAATAGATGAACACAGTGAGAATTTTCACAAGGAACTAGAATATATGAAAAAGAGCCAGTCAGAGCTGAAGAATAAAATAACTGAAATGAAAAACACACTAGAAGGAATTAAGAGCAGAATAAGGGATACAGAAGAAAACTTAAGTGATCTGGAAGATAAAATAATGGCAATCACCCAATCAGAGCAACAAAAAAATAAATTAAAGAATTTAAGTGAGGACAGTTTAAGGGACACCTGATAAAACATCAGGTGTACTAATATGCACAATTAGGGGTCCCAAAAGGAGAAGAGTGAGAGAAACAGGTCGAAAATGTATTTGAGGAAATTATGGCTGAAAACTACCCAAACCTGAAGAAGAAACAGATATACAGATATCTGCTGAACCCAAAGAGACTCACAAGGCATATCATAATTAAAATGGCAAAAGTTAAAGAAAAAGAGAGAATTCTAAAGGCAACAAAGGAAAAAACAGGAGTTGTATACAACAGAATCCCCATAAGGTTACCAGCCATTTTATTTGCAGAAACATTACAGGAGAGAAGGGAATGGCATGATACATTTAAAGTGCTGAAAGAGAAAATCTAAGAATCTAGGATATTCTAGCCAGCAAAGTTATCATTCAGAATTAAAGGAGAGATCAAGAATTTGTCAGATAAGCAAAAAACATAAGAGCTTATCAAACCTAAACTGACTATAAAATAATTATTAAATGGTCTTCTCTAAGTGGAAAGAAGAGGCTGCAGCAAGAAGTAAGAATTTATATGAAGGGAAAGATCTTACTAGTAAAAGCAAATATATAGTAAAGGCTGTGGTCAATCACTTAAATAAACTAGTATGAAGATTAAAAGCCAAAACTGTAGTATCAACTATAACTACAAAACAGAGTTAAAGGGATATACATTAAGATGTAAAGTATGGAATTAAAAACACAAAATGTGGGGTGTGTGTAAAATTTTAGATCTTTTAGATCTTGAACTTAAATGACTATCAGTTTAAAATAAGTAGACATAGTTATAGGTCAACATACATTAACACCATGGAAAGCACAAAACAAAAACCAACAATAGATACACAAAAACTAGACAGAAAGGAACACAAGCATACCACTAAAGAAAATCATCAAATCATAAGGGAAGAAAATAATGAAGAAGAAAAGAACAGAGAAGAACTACAAAAACAACCAGAACACAAGTAACAAAATGGAAATAAGTTCATATCTATCAATAATCATTTTAAATGTCAATGGTCTAAATGGCCCACTCAAAGGATATAGGGTGGTGATCGAATAAAAAAAAAAAGACCTTTTTATATGCTGCTTACAAGAGACTCACTTCAGAGTTGAAATCACACATAGACTGAAACTGAGGGGATGGAAAAACATATTTTATGCAAATGAAATATCAGCTATACTCATATCATAAAATGTAGACTTTAAAACAAAGTCCACAATAAAGTTCAAAAAAATGACATCATATTTTGATAAAGGGATCAATACAAGAAGAATATATAACATTCATTAGCATGTGTACATCTAATATAGGAGCACCTAAATATATAAAGCAAAAGTTAACAGACATAAAGGGAGAAAACGACAATAATACAATAATAATAGGGAATTTAAAACCCTACTTACATCAATGGACAGATGATCCAGACAGAAAATCAATAGGTAAACAGTCATATTAAATGGTACATTAGACCACTGGCACTTAATAGATATCTACAGGACATTCCAACCAAAAACAGCAGAATACACATTCTTGTCAGGTGAACATAGAGCATTCTCCAGGATAGATCACATGCTAAGTCAGAAAGAAAATAATTCTCAATAAAGTTAAGAGGATAAAAGTTATATCAAGCACTTTTTCTGACCACAATGGTAAAATAGAAAATGAATTGCAGGAAGACAAATGGGAAAAACACAAATACATGGAGACTAAACACATCTTATTAAAACACCAATGGGTGAAAGAAGAAATGAAAGAGGAAATCAGAAAATAACTCCAGAAAAATGGAAATAAAAACAAAATATCCAAAATATATGAGACACAGCAGAAGTAGTTCTAAGAGGGAAGATTATAGCAATACAAGCCTACCTCAAGAAACAAGAAAAATCTCAAATGAACAACTTAACCTACCATCTAAATGAAAAAGAGAAAGAACAAAGCCCAAAGTCAGAAGAAGGAAGAAAATGATAAAGACCTGAGAAGAAATAAATACAAAAAAAAAAAAATCAATGAAACAAAGAGCTAAAGTCCAGGGACAGATGGCTTCAGAGGGGAATTCTACAAAACATATAAAGAAAATAAGAGCTAATACCTATCTTTCTCAAACTATTAAAAAAAATGAAGAGGACATGACACTCCCAGATTCCTTTTATCAGGTCAGCATTACCTTAATACCAAAACCAGAAAAAGAATATAATTACAGGCCAATGATGAATACAGATGCAAAAATCTCCAACAAAGTATTAGCAAACTGAATTCAACACTTTATAAAAACAATCATACACCATGATCAAGTGGAATATATTCCAGGATGCAATGATGATTCAGTATCTGCATATCAATAATGTGATACACCATATTAACAAAAAGAAGGATACAAATCACATGATTATCTCAATAGATGCAGTAAGAAAATCTGAAAAAAAAATAATATCCATCCATGACAAAAACTCTCATTAAATTTAGTATTAGAGGGAAATATCTCAACATATTAAAGGCTAATTATGGCAACTCCACAACTAATTTCATACTTAATGGTGAAAAGCTGAAAATTTCTCCTCTAAAATCAGCAGCAAGACAAGGATTCTCACTCTTGCCTCTTCTATGTAACATAGTACTGGAAGTCATAGGCATAGCAATCAGACAAGAAACAGATATACAGACATCCTAATTGGAAGGGAAGAAGTAAAATTTTCACTATTTTCACATGACATGATATGTTATATAGAAAACCCTAAAGTCTTCCTTGAAAAAATATTAGAACTAATAAATTAATTTAGTAAGTTTGCAGGATACAAGATTAGTATACAGAAGTCTGTTACTTTCTTATACACTAATAATGAACTATCAGAAAGATAATGAAAGTAAACAATCCCATTTGAAATTTCATCAAAATGAATAAAGCACCTAGGAATAACTTTAATCAAGGAGATGAAAGACCTATACTCTGAAAATTATAAAACATTGTTAAGGAAAATTGAAGATGATACAAAGAACTGAAAAGAAATCTTGTGTGTATGGATTGGAAGAATTAATATTCTTAAAATGGCCATACTATCCAAAACAATCTACAGATGTAATATAATTCCAATCTATACCCATGACATTTTCACAGAACTAGAACAAATAATCCTAAAATTTATATGGAACCCTAAAAGACCTCAAGTTACCAAAGCAATCTTGAGCAAAAAGAACAAAGCTGGAGATATCATGCTCCCTGACTTTAGACTATACTACAAAGCTACAGTAATCAAAACAGCATGGTCCTGGTACAAAAAGAAACAGACCAATGGAACAGAATAATGAGCTCATAAATAAACCCCTGCACCTATGGTCAATTAATCTACAACAAATAAGGCAATAATATACAATGTGGAAAAGGCAGTCCCCTTAATGAATGGTTCTAGGAAAACAGGACAGCTACATGTAAAAGAATAAAATTAGAACATTACCTCATATATTCAAAGTAAACTCAAAATTGATTAAAGACCTAAATGTAAGAACAGAAACCATAAAACTCCTAGAAGAAAACATAGGTAAAAACTCTCTGACATAAACTGTAGCAATATTTTGGGGGTTATCTCTCCTAAGACAAAGGAAATAAAAGATAAAATAAACACATGTGACCTAAGTAAACATAAAACCTTTTGGTTTTGAAAGGAAAACATCAAGAAAATAAAAAGACAACCTACTAAATGGGAGAAAATATTTGCAAATGGTTTGACCAGTAAGTGGTTAATATCCAAAATATATAACAATCTCATACAACTCAATAAAAAAATTAAAAATTAGCCAGAAGACCTGAATAGACATTTATCCAAGGAAGACATACAGGTGGCCAACAGGCACATAAAAAATGCTTAACATCACTAATCATCAGAGAAATGCAGATCAAAATCCCAGTGAGATATCACTTCCTACATTTCAGGATGACTATCATCAAAAAGACCACAAGTAACACATGTTGGCAAGGATGTGGAGAAAAAGGAACACTAGTACACTCTTGGTGGAAATGTAAAGTGGTGCAGCCACTATGGAAAACAGTATGAAGGTTCCTACAAAAACTAAAGATAGAACTACCATATGATCCAGCAGTTTCACTACTGGGTATATATCTGAAGAAAAGGAAAACATTAATTCAAAAAGATACATGTACCCCAATGTTCCTACTGGAATTGTTTACAATTGCCAAGATATGGAAGCATCCAAAATGTCCAGCAACAGATGAATGGATGAAGAAGATGTGTATATACAATAGAACTTTACTCAGCCATAAAAAATAATAAAATTTTCCCATTTGCAACAACATGGATGGGCCTGAGGGTTATTTGCTCTGTGAAATAAGTCAGACAGAGCAAATACTATACGTTGTCACTTATAAGTGGAATCTAATAAATGAAACAAAGGAATGAGTATAACCAAACAAAAACAGACTTACAAATATAAAGAAAAAAACTAGTGGTTACCGGTGTGGAGAAGGAAGGGGGAAGGGACAAAATAGGGGTAGGGGAGTAAGAGGTACAAACTTCTATGTATAACATAAATAAGCTACAAGGATACTTTGTAAAGCACAGGGAATATAGCCAATATTTTATAGTAACTTTAAATGGAGTACAATTTATACTAATGTTGGATTACTATGTTGTACACCCAAAGCTAATATAATATTGTAAATCAACTATGCTTCAATAAAAAAATGAAATAAAAGTCAAATCAACAGCCTAAATTTACAGATTAGGTAGCAAAAGAAGATCAAACTAAACCATAAGATAGCACAAAGAAATAAATAATATAGATTGTAGCATAGATAAACAAAATAGAGAATAGTAAAACAATAGAAAAAATCTTGCCATCTAGAGAGTGTATTCTTCAAAAAGATTAACAAAATTGATAAACCATTATTTAGATTGATCTAGAACAGATGAGAGAAGATTCAAATTACTAAAATTATAAATGAAAGAAATGACATTACAACTCATTTCACAGAAACAAAAAAAATATTACAAGAAAGTACTATGAACAACTGAACACCAACAAATTGGTTATTGTAAATGAAATGGGTAAATTCCTAAAAATTGCTCAACCTGCTAAGACTGGATCATGGAGAAATAGAAAATCTGAACAGATCAATAGCTAGTAAGAAGATTGAATCAGTGATCAAAAACATCCCAACAAAGAGAGCTCAGGGCCAGATGGCTCTGCCAGTGAATTCTACCAATCATTTAATGAATTAACCACAATCTTCCTCAAACTATTCCTATAACTTGAAGAAAAGATAATAATTCCAAAGTCATTCGATAAAGCTATCATTACCCTGATAGCAAGCCAGACAAGGAAACTATGAGAACAGAAATCTATAGGCTAATATCCAAAATGAATATTGGTGAAAAAATCCTCAACAAATTACTAGCAAATATAATTTATTAGCATATTAAAAGAACTATACACCATGATCCAGTAGGATTTATTCCTGGAATGCATGCATAATTCAATATATGAAAATTAATCAGTGTAATACACCACATCAACAGAATGAATGGAAAAAAAAACACAGTTATCTCAATTGATGCAGAAAAGCATTTGACAAAATACAACACCATTTCATGATAAAAAACACCCAACAAATTAGTAATATTATGAAACTACCTCAACATAGTATAGGCCGTATACAGAAACCTGGCAGCTTACAACATATGCAATGCGGAAAGACTGAAGCTTTTCCTCTAAGATTAGGAGCAAGATAAGAACACCCACTTTCACCACTTCTATTCAATATAGTGCTAGAAGTCCTAGCCAGAACAATTAGGTAAAAAAGAGAAATAAAAACATCTAATTTAGAAAGGGAAAAGTAAAATTATCTCTGTTTGCAGAAGCCATCTAATATGTAGAAAACTCTACATAGTTCTACATTTTATAAATAGAAAACACTAAATATTCCATAACAAAACTGTTAGAACTAATAAATGAATTTTAAAAAATTGCATTATGCAAAATCAATACATAAAAATCAGTAGGTTTTCTATATACTAACAATGAATAATCCATAAATAAATTAATAAAACAATTCTATTTAAAACAAAATCAAGAGAACAAATGCTTAAGAATAAGCTTAACTAAGAAGGTGAAAGATTTGCACACTAAAATTTATACAACATTGGTGAAAGAAATTGAAGAAGACACAAATAAATGTAGACATCCCATTTTGATGAATTGGAAGAATTAATATTGTTAACATGTAAATACTATCCAAAGCAATCTACCAATTCACTGCAACCCCTATCAAAATATCCATGGTGGTTTTGCAGGAATAGAAAAATCCACCTTAAATATGGAATCTCAAGGGACCCCAAATAGCTAAAAATCTTGAAAATAAGAAAAAGTTGAGGGTCTCACATTTCATGATTTCAAAACTTATTACAAAGATACTGTAGTCAAAACTATGTGGTACTTGCATAAAGACAGACATACAGAGCAATGTAATAGAATACAGAGCCCAGAAATAAACTTTCACCTATATTATTAAATGATATTTAACAAAGGTGACAATGCCATTCAATAGGGAAAGGACAATATTTTCATCAAAATGTGCTAGAAAATTTGGATATCCATATGCAAAAGAATAAAGTTAGACCCTTAACTTACACCATATACAAAAATTAAGTCAAAATGGATAAAAAGACCTAAATATAAGAGCTAAAACTATAAATCTCTTATGAGAAAACATAGGGAGAAAACTTCAGGACACTGAATTTTGCAATGCTTTCTTGGATATGACACCAAAGCCCAGAAAATAAACAAGAATAAATAGAAATACATCAAAATTAGTAACTTCTGTGCATCAAATGATAAAATCAACAAAATTAGCACCCAGGGTGGGAGAAAATATTTGCAAATCATATATCTGATAAGGGCTTAGTATCCAGAATATATAAAGAATCTCTACAGCTGAAGAACAGAAAAGTCAACCCAGTTTAAAAATGGGCAAAGGACCTTGAATAGACATTTCTCCAAAGATATACACAAATGGCAAGTAACTACATGAAAAGATGCTCCAAGCCACTAATTATCAGGCAAATGTAATTCAAAACCACAATGACATATAACCTCATGATCATTAAAATTGCTACTATTGGGACTTCCCTGGTGGTCCAGTCATTAAGACCTCACCTTCCAATGCAGGGGGTGCGGGTTCGATCCCTGACTGGGGAGCTAAGATCCCACATGCCTCGTGGCCAAAAAAAAAGCCATAAAACAGAAGCAATATTGTAACAAATTCAATAAAGACTTTAAAAATGGTCCACATTAAAAACTGCTATTAAAATAACCCAGACAATAACAAGTGTTGGTGATGTATAGAGAAATTGGAACCTTGTTCCCTGTTGGTGAGGATGTAAAATGGTTGCTCAGCTATGGAAAACAGCATGGTGGTTCCTCAAATAATTAAAAGTAGAATTACTGTATGATCCAGCAGTTCCACTTCTGGGTATGTACTCAGAATAATTGAAAGCAGATTCTCAAAGACATACTCATACAACCATGTTCACAGCACCATCATTCACAGTAGCCGAAAGGTGGAAGCAATCCAAAAGTTCAACAGATAAATAAATAAAGTATGGTAAAGCCTGCAATACAATATTTTTCAGACTTGAAAAGGAAGAAAATTATGACACATGTAACAACATGGATGAAAATTGAGGACATTATGCTAACTGAAATAAGTTAATCCCCAAAAGCCAAGTATCGATATATGAGGTACCTAGATTAGTCAAATTTATAGAGACAGAAATTAGAATGGCTGTTGACAGGGACTGAAGAGAGACAGGAATACAGTATAGTATATATGGTTACAGAGTTTTGAATTTGCAAGATGAAAAGAATTCTGGAGATACATGGAAGTTATGATTGCTTACCAATGTGAATGTGCTTAATACCACTAAACTGTACACTTAAAACTGGTTAAGGTGGTAAATTTTACATTATGTGTATTTTACCATAATTTTCAAAGTACCTTAAGAAAAGGGCAAGAAAGGAGAAACAAATATTTTGGAGGTTTTTCCATATGCAGATACTCACACAATTCTACAATATATAGTATTCTTTCTATGTTATTGATGAAAAAATTGAGTCTCAGAGAAAAGTAGCGTGCTCAAGGCCAAAGAGCTAATAAAATGAATTTCAAAAATAATTGTACTTTTTTGCTCCAATTACTCTATATCACAAAGCTTCTACAAAACATCTGTCCCTTTGTATTTTGGGTATATTTTTTGTTTAACATGATGGCAGTCTATTGATACATGAATTTTGCTAGAGAAGTGTAGGTTTGACTCCTACATCCAATAGTTATTTAACTATATACCTTTGGGTAATTAACTCCTTAAACCTCAGTTTCTTCATATGCAAACTGAGAATAGTAATAATTCCATCATTTAAAGCTGTTGTGAGGGTTAAATGTAATAAACAATGTTAAGTGTTAGAACAGTGATGTGACACATAATAATTCCAGCTTATAAAGATATGTCATTTAGTATATGTTCCCAAATATTTTAATGGAACTGTAAAATTCTAGTAAACCCAACTGGTTACTTCAAGTTGATGCTAAGATAAATAAAGATGATTCAAAAAAACTCAAGCTTCCTTAACAAAGCATTCACTCTAAATCCCATTTGGCCAATCACAATAATAATGTGACTACATATCAAATAGAAACATTTTTCGAACTGCCAAATGATAGATTTGATTGTACCCCACACAACTTTTGTATGCCTCACAATTTATAATTAGCCCTGAGAGTATTCGTTCCAGGTTAATAGTAGCAATTCAAATCATATTGCAATCCTGAGCTATGTGTTCTGTGTTGTTTATTAAATTGCTGATTCTAATTGTAAAAGTCAGACCTTTTCTGAATATCTCTTTCTCAATCTATAGTTAAAATAGGGTGATAAATGCATCATTATCTAAGACAATGTTAAATTTATCTTTGTTAATTCTTTTTTATTTTTTTTATACCAAGGAGTGGGATTGCTGGATTGTATGGTAGCTCTGTTTTTACTTCTTTAAGGAACCTCTATCCTGTTCTCCATAGTAGCTGTACAAATTTACATTCCCATCAAAAATCTTGACATATATTTAGTAAGGCAAGGGTTATTAAAGGTTGCATTTCATTCCTTGATCCCTATCCTGATCACTGCTATAGTGGTAGATGCCTGAGTGTCTAAAGCATCTCATTTGAAAATTTCCTGTACCCCTCAAAAGGGGAAGGGATTTTAAAGGGACTTTATTTATTTTTTACATCTTTATTAGAGTATAATTGCTTTACAATGGTGTGTTAGTTTCTGCTTTATAACAAAGTGAATCAGTTATACATATATTCCCATATCTCTTCCCTCTTGCATTTCCCACCCTCCCACTCTCCATATCCCATCCCTCCAGGTGGTCACAAAGCATGGAGCTGCTCTCCCTGTGCTATGTGGCTGCTTCCTACTAGCTATATACCTTACGTTTGGTAGTGTATATATGTCCATACCTCTTTCTCACTTTGTCACATTTTACCCTTCTCGATCCCATATCCTCAAGTCCATTCTCTAGTAGGACTGTGTCTTTATTCCTGTCATACCCCTAGGTTCTTCATGACATTTTTTTTTCTTAGATTCCATATATATGTGATAGCATATGGCATTTGTCTTTTGCTTTCTGACTTACTTCACTCTGTATGACAAACTCTAGGTCTATCCACCTCATTACAAATAGCTCAATGTCGTTTCTTTTTATGGCTGAGTAATATTCTATTGTATATATGTGCCACATCGTCTTTATCCATTCATCTGATGATGGACACTTAGGTTGTTTCCATCTCCGGGCTATTGTAAATAGAGCTGCAATGAACATTTTGGTACATGACTCTTTTTGAATTTTGGTTTTCTCAGGGTATATGCCCAGTAGTGGGATTGCTGGGTCATATGGTAGTTCTATTTGTAGTTTTTTAAGGAACCTCCATAATATTCTCCAAAGTGGATGTACCAATTCACATTCCCACCAGCAGTGCAAGAGTGTTCTCCTTTCCCCACACCCTCTCCAGCATTTATTGTTTCTATACTTTTTGATGATGACCATTCTGACTGGTGTGAGATGATATTGCAATGTAGTTTTGATTTGCATTTCTCTAATGATTAATAATGTTGAGCATTCTTTCATGTGTTTGTTGGCAGTCTGTATATCTTCTTTGGAGAATTGGATATTTAGGTCTTATGCCCATTTTTGGATTGGGTTGTTTGTTTTCTTGTTACTGAGCTGCATGAGCTGCTTATAAATTTTGGAGATTAATCCTTTGTCAGTTGCTTCATTTGCAAATGTTTTCTCCCATTCTGAGCGTTCTCTTTTGGTCTTCTTTATGGTTTTCATAAAGCTTTGCTGTGCAAAAGCTTTGAAGTTTCATTAGGTCCCAGTTGTTTACTTTTGTTTTTATTTCCATTTCTCTAGGAGGTGGGTCAAAAAGGATCTTGCAGTGATTTATGTCATAGAGTGTTCTGCCTATATTTTCCTCTAAGAGTTTGATAGTGTCTGGCCTCACATTTAGGTCTTTAATCCATTTTGAGCTTATTTTTGTGTATGGTGTTAGGGAGTGATATAATCTCATACTTTTACATGTACCTGTTTAGTTTTCCCAGCACCACTTATTGAAGAGGCTGTCCTTTCTCCACTGTACATTCCTGCCTCCTTTATCAAAGACAAGGTGATCATATGTGTGTGGGTTTATCTCTGGGCTTTCTATCCTGTTCCATTGATCTATCTTTCTGGTTTTGTGCCAGTACCATACTGTTTTGATTACTGTAGCTTTGTAGTATAGTCTGAAGTCAGGGAGCCTGATTCCTCCAACTCAAGTTTTCATTCTCAAGATTGCTTTGGCTATTCGGGGTCTTTTGTGTTTCCATGCAAATTGTGAAATTTTTTTTCTAGTACTGTGAAAAATGCCAGTGGTAGATTGATAGGGATTGCATTGAATCTATAGATTGCTTTGGGTAGTAGAGTCATTTTCACAATGTTGATTCTTCCAATCCAAGAACATGGTATATCACTCCATCTATTTGTATCATATTTAATTTCTTTCATCAGTGTCTTTTAATTTTCTGCATGCAGGTCTTTTGTCTCCTTAGGTAGGTTTATTCCTAGATATTTTATTCTTTTTGCTGCAGTGGTAAAAGGGAGTGTTTTCTTGATTTCACTTTCAGATTTTTCATCATTAGTGTATAGGAATGCCAGAGATTTCTCTGCATTAATTTTGTATCCCGCGACTTTACCAAATTTATTTATTAGCTCTATTAGTTTTCTGGTAGCATCTTTAGGATTCTCTATGTATAGTATCATGTCCTCTGCAAAGAGTGACAGCTTTACTTCTTTTACCCCAGTTTGGATTCCTTTTATTTCCTTTCCTTCTGTGATTGCTGTGGCTAAAACTTCCAAAACTATGTTGAATAAGAGTGGTGAGAGTTGGTAACCTTGTCTTGTTCCTGATCTTAGTGGAAATGCTTTCAGTTTTTCAACATTGTGGACGATGTTGGCTGTGGTTTTGTCATATATGGCCTTTATTATGTTGAAGAAAGTTCCCTCTATACCTACTTTCTGCAGGGTTTTTGTCATAAATGGGTGTTGAATATTGTCAAAAGCTTTCTCTGCATCTATTGAGATGATCATATGGTTTTTCTACTTCAATTTTTTAATATGGTGTATCACCTTGATTGATTTGCGTATATTGAAGAATCCTTGCATTCTGGGAATAAATCCCACTTGATTATGGTATGATCTGTTTAATGTGCTGTTGGATTCTGTTTGCTAGTATTATATTGAGGATTTTTGCATCTATTTTCTTCAGTGATATTGGCCTGTAGATTTCTTTCTTTGTGACATCCTTGTCTGGTTTTGGTATCAAGGTGATGGTGGCCTCATAGAATGAGTTTGGGAGTGTTCCTCCCTCTGCTATATTGTGGAAGAATTTGAGAAGGATAGGTGTTAGCTCTTCTCTAAATGTTTGATAGAGTTCGCCTGTGAATGCAACTGGTCCTGGGCTTTACTTTGTTGGAAGATTTTTAATCACAGTTTTAATTTCAGTGCTTGTGATAGGTCTGTTCATATTTTCTATTTCTTCCTGATTCAGTCTTGGCAGGTTGTGCATTTTTAAGAATTTTTCTATTTCTTCCAGGTTGTCCATTTTATTGGCATAAAGTTGCTTGTAGTAATCTCTCATGATCTTTTGTATTTCTGCAGTGTAAGTTGTTACTTCTCCTTTTTCATTTCTAATTCTATTGATTTGAGTCTTCTCTCTTTTGTTCTTGATGACTCTGGTTAATGGATTATCAATTATGTTTATCTTCTCAAAGAACCAGCTTTCTTTTTTATTGATGTTTGCAATTGTTTCCTTCATTTCTTTTTCATTTATTTCTGATCTGATTTTTATGATTACTTTCCTTCTGCTAACTTTTGGGTATTTTGTTCTTCTTTCTCTAATTGCTTTAGGTGCAAGGTTACATTGTTTGTTCGAGATGTTTCCTGTTTCTTAAGATAGGATTGTATTGCTATAAACTTCCCTCTTAAAACTGCTTTTGCTGCAGCCCATAGGTTTTGGGTCATTGTGTCTCCATTGTCAGTTGTGTCTAGGTATTTTTTTATTTCCTCTTTCATTTCTTCAGTGATCACTGTGTTATTAAGTATTGTATCCTTTAGCCTCCATGTGTTTGTCTTTTTTACAGATCTTTTCCTGTAATTGATATGTAGTCTCATAGTGCTGTGGTCAGAAAAGATACTTGAAACAAGTTCAATTTTCTTAAATTTACCAAAGCTTGATTTGTGACCAAGATATGATCTATCTTGGAGAATGTTCCATGAGCACTTGAGAAAAATGTGTATTCTGTTGCTTTTGGATGGAGTGTCCTATAAATATCAATTAAGTCCATCTTGTTTAATGTATCATTTAAAGCTTGTGTTTACTTTTTTATTTTCATTTTGCATAATCTGTCCATTGATGAAAGTGGGGTGTTAAAGTCCCCTACTATGAATGTGTTACTGTCGATTTCCCCTTTTATCGCTGTTAGTATTTGTGCTATGTACTGAGGTGCTCCTATGTTTGGTGCATAAATATTTACAATTGTTATATCTTTTTCTTGGATCGATCCCTTGATCATTATGTAGTGTCTTTCTTTGTCTCTTCTAATAGTCCTTATTTTAAAGTCTATTTTTTCTGATATGAGAATTGCTACTCCAGCTTTCTTTTGGTTTTCATTTGCATGGAATATCTTTTTCTATCCCCTTACTTTCAGTCTGTAAGTGTCTCTAGGTCTGAAGTGGGTCTCTTGTATACAGCATATATAAGGGTCTTGTTTTTGTATCCATTCAGCCAATCTGTGTCTTTTGGTGGGAGCATTAATCCATTTACATTTAAGGTAATTATTGATATGTATGTTCCTATTCCCATTTTCTAAATTGTTTTGGGTTCGTTATTATAGGTCTTTTCCTTCTCTTGTGTTTCTTGTCTAGAGAAGTTCCTTTAGCATTTGTTGTAAAGCTGGTTTGGTGGTGCTGAACTCTCTCACCTTTTGCTTCTCTCTAAAGTTTTTAATTTCTTCATCAAATCTGAATGAGATCCTTGCTGGGTAGAGTAATCTTGGTTGCAGGTTTTTCTCCTTCAACACATTAACTATGTCCTGCCAGTCCCTTCTGACTTGCAGAGTTTTTGTTGAAAGTTCAGTGGTTAACCTTATGGGGATTCCTTTGTGTGTTATTTGTTGGTTTTCCCTTGCTGCTTTTCATATGTTTTCTTTTATTTAATTTTTGACAGTTTGTTTAATATGTGTCTTGGTATATTTCTCCTTGGATTTAACCTGTATGGGACTTTCTGTGCTTCCTGGACTTGATTAACTATTTCCTTTCCCATATTAGCAAAGTTTTCAACTATAATCTCTTCAAATATTTTCTCAGTCCCTTTCTTTTTCTCTTCTTCTTCTGGAACCCCTATAATTCGAATGCTGGTGTGTTTAATGTTGTCCCAGTGTTCTCTGAGACTGTCCTCAGTTCTTTTAATTCTTTTTTCTTTATTCTGCTCTGCAGTAGTTTTTGCCACTATTTTATCTTCCAGGTCACTTCTCCGTTCTTCTGCCTCAGTTATTCTGCTATTGATCCCATCTAGAGTATTTTTAATTTCATTTCTTGTGTTGTTCATCATTGGTTGTTTCATCTTTTGTTCTTCTCGGCCCTTGTTAAATGTTTCTTGCATTTTGTCTATTCTATTTCCAAGACTTCGGATCATCTTTACTATCATTATTCTGAATTCTTTTTCAGGTAGACTGCCTATTTCCTCTTCATTTTTTAGGTATGGTGGGTTTTATCTTGCTCCTTCAACTGCTGTGTGTTTTCTCTCATGTCATCTTGCTTATCTTACTCTGTTTGTGGTCTCCTTTTTGCAGGCTGCTGGTTCGTAGTTCCCGTTGTTTTTGGTGTTTGTCCCCAGTGGCTGAGGTTTGTTCAGTGGGTTGTGTAGGCTTCCTGGTGTAGGGGACTAGTGCCTGTGTTCTGGTGGATGAGGCTGCATCTTGTCTTTCTGGTGGGCAGGTCCACATCCGGTGGTGTGTTTTGGGGTGTCTGTGGACTTATTATGATTTTAGGCAGCCTTTCTGCTAATGGGTGGGTTTGTGTTCCTATCTTGCTAGTTGTTTGGCATAGGATGTTCAGCACTCTAGCTTGCTGGTCGTTGAGTGAAGCTGGGTGCTAGTGTTGAGATGGAGATCTCTGGGAGATTTTCACCGTTTGTTATTATGTGGAGCTGGGAGGTCTCTTGTGGACCAGTGCTCTGAATTTGTCTCTTCCACCTCAGAGGCACAGCACTGACTTCTGGCTGCAGTACCAAGAGCCTTTCATCCACACGGCTCAGAATAAAAGGGAGAAAAATTAGAAAGAAATAATTAGTAGAAGAAGAAAGAAAGAAAAAAAGAAAGAAAGAAAGAAAGAAAGAAAGAAAGAAAGAAAGAAAGAAAGAAAGAAAGAAAGAAAGAAAGAAAAGAGAAAGAAAGAAAGAAAGAAAGAAAGAAAGAAAGAAAGAAGGAAGGAAAGAAAGAAGGAAAGAAAGATAGGAGGGAGGGAGGAAGGAAGGAAGGAAGGAGAGAAATAAGGAACAAAGAAATAAAGAAAGAAGATAAAGTAAAATAAAATAAAGTAAGATATAATAAAGTTATTAAAACAAAAGATAATTATTAAGAAAAAAATTATAAAAACAAAAACGGACGGATAGAACCCTAGGATAAATGGTGGAAGCAAAACTATACAGACAAAATCTCACACAGAAGCATACACATACACACTCACAAAAAGAGGAAAAGGGGAAAAAATAATAAATTTTGCTCTCAAAGTCCACCTCCTCAACTTGGGATGATTCAATGTCTATTCATGTATTCCACAGATGCAGGGTTCACCAAGTTGATTGTGGAGCTTTAGTCTGCTGCTTCTGAGGCTGCTGGGAGAGCTTTCCCTTTCTCTTCTTTGTTCTCACAGCTCCCAGGGGCTCAGCTTTGGATTTGGCCCTGCCTCTGCGTGTAGGTCCCCGGAGGGCGTCTGTTCTTCGCTCAGACAGGATGGGGTTAAAGGAGCAGCTGCTTCGGGGACTCTGGCTCACTCAGGCCGGGGCGGGGGGAGGGAGGGGCATGGAGTGCGGGGTGGGCCTGCCATGGCAGTGGCCAGCATGACGTTGCACCAGCCTGAAATGTGCCGTGCTTTCTCCCGTAGAAGTTTTCCCTGGATCCCGGGACCCTGGCAGTGGTGGGCTGCACAGGCTCCCCAGAAGGTGGGTGTGGATAGTGACCTGTGTTTGCACACAGGCTTCTTGGTGGTGGCAGAGGCAGTCTTAGCGTCTCACGCACGTCTCTGTTCTCCTTGCTTTTAGCCGTGGCTCACGCCGGTCTCTGGAGCTCCTTTAAGCAGCGCTCTTAATCCCCTCTCCTTGTGCACCAGGGAACAAAGAGGGAAGAAAAAGTCTCTTGCCTCTTCGGCAGGTCCAGACTTTTCCCCAGACTCCCTCCTAGTTAGCTGTGGTGCACTAACCCGCTGTAGGCTGTGTTCATGCTGCCAACCCCAGTCCTCTCCCTGCTCTCTGACCGAAGCCCGAGCCTCAGTTCCCAGCCCCACCCACCCTGTCGGGTGAGCAGACAAGCCTCTCGGGCTGGTGAGTGCCCTCCACACCCCTGTGGCTGTGCTTTTCCCTGCAGCTCCGAAGCTTCCCCCTCCGCCACCCGCAGTCTCCGCCCGCAAAGGGGCTTCCTAGTGTGTGGAAACCTTTCCTCCTTCACAGCTCCCTCCGACTAGTGCAGGTCCTGTCCCTATCCTTTTGTCTCTGTTTATTCTTTTTTCTCTTGCCCTACCCAGGTATATGGGGGAGTTTCTTGCCTTTTGGGAGGTCTGAGGTCTTCTGTCAGCATTCAGTAGGTGTTCTGTAGGAGTTGTTCCACGTGTAGATGTATTTTTGGTGTATCTGTGGGGAGGAAGGTGATCTCCACACCTTACTCTTCTGCCATCTTCCCCTCGTCCCCCTATCTTTGTTAATTCTTAATTGTGTCATATCTACATATTCGATTATAATACACATCTTTATCATATTTTCTTATGGTGTTATATTAGTAAGATTTCAGTTCTAGAAAACGGGAAACATTCTAGTTATGTTAAGAAGTAAGGATTTAAATACAGGAATTAGATTATTGTAAAAAATTTCTGGGTTTTAAAAAGTTGATTTTATAAATATGACACTGAGAACAAAAGCAGTAACTGCCCATCAAAAGTGCTGCTACCTCCAAAACAGTTATGAAGGTGAGGAGTTAAAAAGCTACTTTTAGAAATGTTGACTGACGATAACACCAATTTAGCACTAATCCAGGAATTATGCAGTTATTACCCACTATAACTGCCTCTCATATCTATGAGCTAGTGACTAGAAACTGGACTGCAGAACACACACACACACACAGACACACAAAGAATCAAAATTTTGATTGCCAGCAGCAATAACCAAAGCACAACATAAATGTCCCTGACTTATTTTTCTTTTCTAAATTTAAGACAGCATACAATCATCAGTATATAATTTACTTTAGCTTCAAGGGGTCTGGAAATATAGTCCTTAGATTTCCAGCCTTAGTACGCTGCAAGAAAATTAAAATGTATAGCAAGACCAAATTTACCATGCCGATGAAAATGTGTTAAAACATAATATGTTTTGATGGCATTTCTTTTTTTTTTTTTTTGCTGTACATGGGCCTCTCACTGTTGTGGCCTCTCCTGTTGTGGAGCACAGGCTCCAGATGCGCAAGCTCAGTGGGCATGGCTCACAGGCCTAGCCACTCCGCGGCATGTGCGATCTTCCCAGACCGGGGAACAAACACATGTCCCCTGCATCTGCAGGCGGACTGTCAACCACTGCACCACCAGGGAAGCCCTTGATGGCCTTTCTTAATGCAAAGTTATGTGCATATGCTCCAGTTTCATAGGCAGGTCATGAAGGCATTCTGGTCAATTTTCATAGACATTCTTGTAAGACAAGTTTATTTTACTGACTAAAACTTACATGAAGTCTTAGGTAGCAATTAATATCAGTTATATATTGCCCAATAATTAGCCACCCCCAAAACCTAGTACCTTAATACAACAATATTTATTATTTCTCTAAGTTTTGTATGTTGACTTGGTGGTTGTTTTGGACTTGGCCTCACTCATGTGTCTACAGTCCACTGGCAGATTTATCTAGGGCCAAATTGTTTAAAATGTCCCTCACATCATGAGTGACAGATTCCTTTCAACTGAGAAATTAAAAAGAGCTTCATGAATGAGGGAATGTTAGATAGATTTGAAGAATGGATAGTATTTTGACAAAAATAATTCAAATATGAATTATGAGTTAGAAATTCCAAGCAGAAGAGATATCATAAATAAACTCTCAGGGGAGTCATGGGATCCAGCATATTTTTGGAGAACAGTGAGTCATCCAGTACTTTAATTTGGATAGACTATAAGATTATATCAAGAGGATTGTTGGAGAAAGTTACTTAGAAATATATGTTGAGATTAGATGATGGAGATTTTTAACTGTTAGGCTAACCTAGTATATTTCAACAAATTTGAGTTTTGAAAATTTTTGAAGACAAGGAGTGGCAAAATCAGAGTTGTGCTATGGAAATAACATGTCATGGATAAGATTATGCTGACTAGATGCTGAGTGAAAAAAAAGTAGACCTTTTATATGTTTTCAGTATGTTAAACTTGATCTCTTCAAAGGTCATATATATATTCCATAGATTAAAAACTCACCTAGACTAGATAAATATAAATACGTATGTATGTGAATATATGTAAGGAGAGAGATATATAAAGCTACTGTATCAATACAAAAATACATTCAAAGATTATATTAACAACATTTTTAAATAATTACATTTAAAATATCTGATCAAGATATGTTGTTACAGCAAATCAAGTATTACTGTACAAAAAAAGGCCCTTTTATCACAATAAATTGTTCATTTATCACAATAAATTATTCATTATTATTAAATACTAATAACATAAATAAACAATAAAAGTTCATTTATTTGGATACATTAACTGTGTTTATCCTAAAAATGAAAGGAAAAGAGAATTTATTATATTTAGAAACATTTTATGTTGGTAGAGAAAACAATTACTTGAGTACATTTATCACATATTGTTGGCCTTGCGCATGTAGTTAGACTAAGGATAAATATAAAAAGATTTATTTTTGACCTTCAGAATCTAAAATGTCCAAATGCTGATCAAATGATAGAAAAGTCAATCAGCTAAGAAAGTTTGTTTACCCTGAAAGATTTTCTGCTTGAATGTCACTGCCTCTTAGTGCCTACAGAACCCCAAATTACAAATAGAGTAAAAGGGTGAACTTTAGAAAATATCGAACCAAATATTTCCAGGGTCTATGCTATAAACTGGGTGAAAATAAAACACTCTTGAAAATGAATTAACATAATTTATTACTGCTTTAGTACAGAAAATGACACTCTTTTGGCCCACAAGAATTAATAACAATTACTAAAGTGTTTAATATACTCTGGACAACTAGTTACTGCTGGGAGAACTTGACTGGCTTAGGAGATAATGAATTTATTTTGTGGTTTAGCAAAAAAAGAAAAAACAAAAAAAAACAAATTTACCTCTTTTCATACTTTAAACTCTGAATCACAGTAGCTTTCCTTTCACAGGTTTCTGAGAACATACACAATATAACTTATATCAAAGTTGGATCGGACAAAATGTACTTGGAGCAAACAACTGAGTTTTTCATGGGAGTGCAAAGATACTATGGAATATATAACTGTGACTGATATTTGCAGACCCAGAGTCAGCAAAGCCCCATGGAGTGACCATTTCCAAGACTCTGTAAACCAAATTTGATAAGAACAGAGTTCATCATAATCACATAAACATTTCTTTCTCTGCCAATTAAATTAAAAAAAATGCCTGGAGCTAAAATTCAACACAAGATAAAATTACCAAGTAAAAGACATTTTCTCTCTAAAATCTCATGACAATACTTCAGCTTGTTAGTCACAAACAGTCATGGGTATTTGTAAACTTTGCAGTAGCTGCCTTCACCTATACATGAAGTAAAGACATTTTCAACAATATTCAATAAGAAAAAGCCCACCATGTGCAATAATTAATAGATTATGGTGATAATTAGATAATCACATATATTAAGAATATAAGAATATCAATCTGTAAAGTATTTATGAAAATAAGTTTATGCATGTTATATTTATTCAGTCTGCTCTGTAACATTATATGCCATTGTTTTAAAAAATGTAATGATCTATCTTTATAAGAAACGTTAAAAGAATGAAGATCATCTACACTAAAGTTTTCTAAAGTGTGTTCATTAAACCACTTCTATTGGATTAAAGTGGGTCATGTGTTGAAATAGACATTCTTTTGTGAAATTTAGAAAATTCAGAATCAGAAAATTTTAAACAGTTTAGTTTGCTTTCTTAAAAAAAAAATATCCTGTGGGTCTTCTCAGAGCCTTTAAGAGAACTAGAGTGTTTCTGACTCTCCAAGATGAAATACACTATGTAGCACTTCCCAGATGTATGTGCATATGGAAGCTTTTATTGTCACTGAATCTTTAGAACTGGTATTTTGTGAAACACTGTTTGGGAAGTGCAGAACTAATCAAAGCCACTTATAAGAAGTAAATTCTAAGATTCAAATAACTGTAATGGTAGTCCCCACGGCCTCAGAGTGGCCTAAACGGGATGAAAATATACAATTCCTTGTACCCTGTCCAACGCTGATTCCATTATCACAAAATGGCTTCCCAATTTAGCCAGTAATGCTTACATGAAATTAAAAAAAATCAGATTAACTGCAAAATTTAAAGACATTTAAAATAAAACTGGAAGCATAGAGCTGCAGAGCCAGGGCTCAGCTCTCCTATCAAACCAGCATGCTTCCTAAAAAACAAAATGGTCTTGTCTTGTGTTTTTTAAATCTCACTCTAAGCATGTTGTTTTAAAATAGTTTTCCTTTTACACAATGAAGCTATTGAAGCACTCGCTGGCTTTACATGTCTGAATATCTCACCTAAAAATATTTGTGTTAAAGTCGCAGCAATATTTGAAAGTTGGTAGGGAATAACACAGCTCATATTGTGACCTCAAAGATTTTCTCAGAAAGTCAATAAGCCCTTAGCAAATCTTGTCTAAGGAGTCTCTGAATGTCATTTATGTAATGAGATTAATTATAAGAACTTATTTTTCTTAATTGCTTGTATTTTATTAGAACAATTTATAAATATGTATTAGATGATAAAATGAGTTAGTTTTACCTTTAAAAAAAACAAAAATATATTCTTGTATCTCTTTTTAAAATTACATTATCTGAAAATTGGCTAAGATAAGAGAATAGAAAGACCCTGCACTCACCTTTCACAGGCACACCAAAATCACAACTATTTGCAGAACAACGATTGATGAAAAAGACTGGAACCTATCAAAAAAGACATACAACTAAAGACAAGGAAGGTACCACAGTGAGATGGGTAGGAGGGGTGGACTCCCAATATACTCAAGTCCATACCCAGGTGGGTGACCCAGAAATGGAAGAATCATTACAACTGCAGAGGTTCTTCCAAAGGAATGAGAGTGTCGAGCCCCACATCAGGCTCACTACCCTGGGGATCCTACACCAGGAAAATTAGCCCCCAGAACTTTGGCTTTGAAAGCCAGTGGTGCTTACTCTTGGGAGTCCCAGAGGGCTGGGGGAAATAGAGACTTCACTCTTTAAGGTCTCACAAAAAATCTCACATGCTTTGGGACCCAGGACAGAAGAAATAATTGGATGTGAGCCTGGGTCAAACCTACTTGCTGATCTTGGTTAGTCTCCATAGAGGCAAGAGGAAACTTCATCTCACCCTGGAGACATAGACACTAGCAGCAGACATTTTGGGGAACCCTGTCTATAACATGGAAACTAGTGCTGGTGAGCACCATTGTTGAATCCTCCCTCTAGGTTATTAGCCCCAGGACCCAGCCCTACCCTGGCCCAACTGTCTGTAGAGATCTGTGCTGGGACACCTCAGGCCAAACAACAAACTGGGCAGGGACACGACCCCACCTGACAGCAGAAAGGCTGTCTTAAAACCCCCAGAGTCCGCAGCCATCTCTGGACATGGCCTTGATCAACAGGGGGCCCCAGACCCAGCTCCACCCACCTGTAGGCAGGCACCAGCTCCACAATGGCCTGGGCCATGGTCTTGCCCTCCAGGGAGCCTGCTCTAGCCTTGGGACCAGTCTCGCACACCAGAGGACAGACTCTGGAGTCAAGGAAACCATAATCCTGCAACCCATAGACCCAGCCTGCTTACCAGCAGGCCAGACCCTGCCCTGGGACCAGCAGGGTGCCAGCCCCACCCACTTGCAAGCCAACGCAAACTTTGGGATATCTTGGACCCATACCCAACTGTCAGGGAATGGCCCCATCCACCAGCAATATGACACCATCTCTGGGACCCCTGGGCCCTGCAACCAGACTCAAGAACCTGGCTCTCTTCACCAGTAGGTTGGCATTAACCCCAGGAGTTGGCTTTGCCCTCTAGTGAGTGGAACCTCCTGGCTTCTGACTCTGCTCACCAGTTAGCCAGCACTAGCCCTGGGGTCCCCCGGTGTTCTGCATTCAGCTGCCTGGTGACCCGGTCCCACCAACCAGTGGCTAGTAGCCTCCGCACAAGTCAGTGACTGGAAACTAACCAGACTGGGGGCCAACCAAGTCTGTCAGGTTGCCCACAGAGCCTGTCACAATAGGAGGACCCATGCAGCCCTCATAGGGGAACTCTTAAAGCATATAGCTCAGGTGACAAGAGGGAAGTGCACTGCTGGGACTCATAGGATGTCCCCTGTGAAAGGCCACTTCTCTAAGGTCAGGATACACTACCAACCTACCAGATACATAAAAATAAAAACAGCAACTTAGTCAAAATAAGGCAGCAGAGGAATATTTTCCAGATGAAGGAACAGGATAAAAGCCCAGAAGAAGAACTAAGTGAAGTGGAGATAGGCAGCCTACTTGAGAAAGAGTTCAGGGTAGTGATTGTAAAGATGATCAAAGAACTCAGGAGAAGAATGGATACACTACACAGAGCAAGAAGTTAGACATTTTAAACAAAGAGTTAGAAAATATAAGGAACAACTAGGGATGAAGAATACAAAACTGAAATGAAAAATACACATTTTCTTTATTCAATCATCAATGGGCATTTAGGTTGTTTCCACATCTTGGCTATTTTGAATAGTATTACAAAGAACATGGGAGTGTTGATATCTGTTTGATATTCTGAGTTCAATTATTTTGAATATATACCCAAAAGTGAGATTGCTGGATCATATAGTACTAATATTTTTAGTTTTTTGAGGAAATTCCATGCTGTTTTCCTTAGTGGCTGTACCATTTTATAATCCTACCAACAGTGTACAAGAGTTCAATTTCTCTACATCATCAACACGATGTCTTTTGTTTTTTGATAATAGCCATTCTATCAGGTGTGAGGTGATATCTCATTGTAGTTTTTATTTGCATTTTTCTAGTGATTAGTGATTTTTTTATATGTCTGTTCACCATCTGCATGTCTTCTTTGAAAAAATGCCTATTCAAGTACTTAGGCCATTTTTTCTCCTGTTGCCCTTGGATTTTTGTTGAGGGTTCTTGCAATTTCTTTCATGTGAATCTCTACCCATCTCCTCAGGAAACCTATCCTAATTAGGAAAAACTCATTCCCATGAAGCCCTCATCACCTGAATCAGGCTCCATTCCCTTGGCCATTCATGCAAGTTTCAAGTCTAAATCATTCAGTATAGAGTAACAGGGGTGCATGTCAGCAGGGTAGGGGTGTCTAAAGGATAAAACGTTTTGATGCTGTTGGCTCCTGGGTTTAGTGTGAAACTGGGTCTCCTGGACAATGGATTTCCTTCAATAATCCCAGCTCTGAGAGGTTCGTGAGTATCTGTTTATTCAAGTCTTTGATCTGGTAGAGCAAGAAGGTCTATAAAGCTCACCTGGCTTCTATCAGGAGGTGAGGCACAAGTTCCTAAGGGTAGATGTCACTTTTCAAGGGAACTATGCAGACTACATTCATTTTAAGGAACAAATAATTCTTTTAACTAGACCAGTGTTTCTCCCATATCTAGGTCTCTAGGTGATATCACACACCATTACTGGGCAGAAGAGGGTTTGATTTCTTCCTGTTCTGTTACTGACCGTCCTGAGTTGGTCTCCACCAAGGGTCCTTCTGTTCAGTGTCCTCATGCCACCAGAACGAGACCAAGTTCAGTTCAGAAGTAAAGGAAAGCTTTATTCTTTGATCAAATAATGGACAGGTGTGAGCTTCTTTTCTAGAGAATGCAGTCTTCCAGAAACGCCATCAATAGGGCTGCTTTAAAGGGTTCTTGTAAGTGGGGAGGGGGGCGGAGTTCTTCCCCACTGGGCACAGCTGTGCGGCTCATGGTTCCAGATCCAAGTGCTGGGTGCAGCAGTTCTGCACTCAGTCCACAGAGCTGAGGTGTTGCCCTAGCCATTTTGCACTAGGAACTATGGTCTGAAGGGCTGGGTACGAGGTATCTGCATGAGGCACCCTGTGCATAAAAGAAAAAAGTTTGGGCTTTATGACCCAGATTCTATGTTTCACTCCTTGGGAATTGTTAATGGACACATCTCTCCTCTGTCTCTCCTTCTCCACTTTTTTGAGGGGTGCTGAGAGGTGCAGCTCCACCTCCTGTAACTGCTTCCTGCTGAGTGTGGGGTCTTCATGACCTGGGGAGAGGAGCAGGACTTCTCCCAGCCACCTTTAGACATATCTGGTTGCCCCAAGGCCTCAGCCCTGTTCTATCCCTGAGCAACTGCCATTTGGAATTTTATAGAATCTAAAGGTCATTAAGGGGCCCAGGAAAAGTCCAAACCCAGAGGTGCTGGGGTGGGCCGGCTTTACACTGGCTCCAAACAGTTCAGCCAGATTGGCTTACCTGGTTTCTGCTGCCCAGTGGCATTTCCCAGTGGTCTGTCTGGACTTTCTTCAATTAGGCCACTTGCATCCACATAAAAACAGCTCGATTTATTGGCCCTGCACAGACCCCCCCCTCCTAGGCAGCTAACAGATAATCCAGGGCAACATGGTCACACAGGACCATACTGGACAGTGAGTCAGCAGACTTTTATTATAGCTTGAAGTCCAGGATGGTCTCCTTGGCCACCGTCACCACAGTGGCTGTTACCTTTTCTTTTCTTTCTTTCTTTTTTTTTTGCGGTATTCAGGCTTCTCACTGTTGTGACCTCTCCCATTGCGGAGCACAGGCTCTAGACGTGCAGGCTCAGTGGCCATGGCTTACAGGCCTAGCCACTCCACAGCATGTGGTATCCTCCCAGACTGGGGCACAAACCCGTGTCCCCTGCCTCGGCAGGCGGACTCTCAACCACTGCACCACCAGGGAAGCCCAACATTTTTATGGTGACAGTGTTGTATAAGGTTCCCCCAGTCAAGGTCACTAGCTCCCCTCTGAGCACAGCAATTCTTACAATTAGTGGTCTGCTCTTTTGGGACACACATCTGTTGTTTTTCAGAAGAGAAGCTTCAGGTTAAAGAGAGGTTCACACAAGTAGTCAAGTCAGTCCATTGCCCCAGGTTGTCTCTTTGGAGGTTGGGGCTTGGATTTCTCCTTCACTGGAGTGTGATGTCCCCACAGAGTGACCTCTTGCAACTTCCGGGCAGATGAGTGGTTAGCATCACCAAATGGGGTCTGTTCCATTTAAGAGTGAGCTGGTCTTGTGGGCTGCCAGTTTTCCAGGTTTTTATTTTTATTTTTTTGTTAATTTTATTGGAGCATAGTTGCTTTACAATATTGTGTTAGTTTCTGCTGTACAGAAAATTGAATCAGTTATATGTATGTATATATATCCACTCATTTTTAGATTTCCTTCCCATTTAGGTCACCACAGATCACTGAGTAGAGTTCCCTGTGCTATACAGTAGGTTCTCATTAGCTATCTATTTTATACATAATAGTGTATATATGTCAATCCCAATCTCCCAGTTCGTTCCACCTCCCCTCTTCCCCCCCTTGGTAACCATAAGTTTGTTTTCTACATCTGTGACTCTATTTCTGCTTTGCAGATAAGTTCATTTGTACCATTTGAGCTAATATACAATATTGTTTTTCTCTTTCTGACTTACTTCATTCTGTATGAAAATCTCTATGTCCATCCACGTCTCTGCAAATGGTACTATTTTGTTCCTTTTTATGGATGAGTAATATTCCATTGTATATATGTACCACATATTCTTTAGTTATTTCTCTGTTGATGGACATTTAGGTTGTTTCCATGTCCTGGCTATTGTAAATTGTGCTGCAATGAACATCAGGGAGCATGTAGCCTTTCAAATTATGGTTTTCTCCAGATATACACCTAGGAGTGGGATTGCTGGGTCATATGGTAGGTCTATTTTTATTTTTTTAAGGAACCTCCATACTATTCTCCATAGTGGCTGTACCAATTTACATTCCCACCAACAGTGCAATATGGTACACTTATTTTCCACACCGTCTCCAGCGTTTATTGTTTGTAGATTTTTTAATGATGACCAGTGTGAAGTGATACCTCATTGTAGTTTTGATTTGCATTTCTCTAATAATTAGTGATGTTGAGCATCTTTTCAAGTGTTTGTTGGCCATCTGCATGTCATCTTTGGAGAAATGTCTGTTTAGGTCTTCTGCCCATTTTTTGATTGGGTTGTTTGTTTGTATTTTTTTGTTTTCTGATATTGGGCTGCAAGAGCTCTTTGTATATTTTGGAGATTAATCCCTTGTCAGTTGCTTCATTTGAAAATATTTTTCTCCCATTCTGAGGGTGACCTTTTCATTTTTTTATAGTTTCCTTTGCTGTGCAAAAGCTTTTAAGTTTAATTAAGTCCCATTTTTTTTAAATTTTGTTTTTATTTTCATTACTCTAGGTGATAGAATGGAAAAGGTCTTGCTGTGATTTATGTCAAAGAATGTTCTGCCTACATTTTCCTCTAAGAATTTTATAGTATCTGACCTTACATTTAGGTTTTTAATCCATTTTGAGTTTATTTTTTTGTATAGTGTTAGGGAGTGTTCTAATTTCATTATTTTACGTGTAGCTGTCCAGGTTTCCCAGCACCTCTTATTGAAGAGACTCTCTTTTCTCCATTGTATTTTCTTGCCTCCTTTGTCATAGACTAAGTGGCCATAGGGGGATTTATCTCTGGCTTTTCTATCCTGTTCCACTGTTTTTAGAGACACACAGTTTCTTGGCCAGAAGGGGTGGAGGGCCAGGTTGGTGGGTGTGGGAAGAACCTGGTTATTATAATTTCTCCTTCTTGGAGGGCACTCTTGAGTTGTTCCATTTCTAGAGGGTTAAGTATCCCTTCTCTCAGGCTTGTGGAGTGGGTCTACCATACATCACTTAGTACATTTTTGACTGTGGTTAATTTTTTGTTATTGACTTATAAGGCTTGTTTGTATACTTTAGAGTTAACCCCTTATCAGACATATGGCTTACAAATACGTTCTCACATTCTATAAGTTGCCTTTTCACTGTTTATTGTTAATTTTGCTGTGCCAGAGTTTTGTAGTTTGATCTAGTCCCACTTATTTTCATTTTTGTTGCCTGTGCTTTTGATGTCATATCCATGAAATCTTTGCCAAGACCAATGCCATTAAGATTTTCTTCTAAGTTTTCTTTTAAGACTTTTATTGTTTAGGGTCTTAAAATATTTAAGTTTTAATCACTTTTGACTTGATTTTTGTGTATGATGTATGATTCCAGTTTCATTTTTTTGCATGTCAATATCCCATTTTTATATACCATTTGTTAATGAGACTATCCTTCTCCCATTGTGTATTTTTGACACCCTTGTAAAAGATCAGTTGACCTTATATTTATGGATTTATTTCTGAGATCTTTATTCTGTTACATTTGTTTATATATCTGTGTCTATATGTCTGTGTTTATGTTTTGATTACTTTAGTTTTGTAATATATATTGATATCAGTAGGTGTGATGCCTACAGATTTATTCTTCTTTTTCAAGATTGATATGGCTATTCATGACATTTTGTGATTCCATGTGAAGTTTATTTTTTTTTATTTCTGTAAAAAAGTACCATTGGCATTTTGATAGGCATTGCATTGAATTTGCATATTGCTTTCGGTAGTATAAACATTTTAACAATATTGATTCTAACAATGCAAGAACACTGATTGCCTTTACATTTGTTTGTGTCTTCTTTAATTTATTTCATCAATTTTTTGTAGTTTCCAGTATACAAGTCTTTCATCTCCATAGTTAAGTTTATTCCTAAGTATTTTATTCTTTATGGTGTTATTGCAAATGAGGTGGTTTTCCTAGTTTTCTTTTAGGGTAGCTCATTGATAATATGCAGAAAAGCAAGGGATATTTGTATGTTGATTTTTTATTCTGCACCTTTACTGAATTTATTTGTTCTAACAGTTTTTTATGAAGTCTTTGGAGCTTTGTATATATAAGATCATGTTGTCTACAAAGTGGGACAATTATACTTCTTCCTTTCTGATTTGAATGCATTTTTTCCAAATGCTTGATTGCTCTGGCTAGGACTTCTAACTCTATATTGAATGTGCTTTTGGATTCTGTTTGTTAGCATTTTGTTGATGATTTTTGCATCTATGTTCAGCAGGGATATTGGCTTATAGTTGTTTTTCATTTTGTGTTTGTCTGGCTTTGGTAACAGTATAATGGTGGCCAAATAAAATAAGTTTGATAGTCCTTCCTCCTCTTCAATATTTTGAAGAAATTTGAGGATTGACGTTAAATCATTAATTATTTGGTAGAAATCAATAGTGAAACAAGTGACTTTTTCTTTTGTTGGTATATTTTTGATTACTGATCCATGCTAGTTATAGGTCTGTTCAAATTTTCTATTTCTTCATGATTCAGTCTTGGTAAATTGTATGTTTCTAGAAATTTATCTATTTATTCTAGGTTACCTGGCTTGTTGGCATATAATTGTTTATAGAAGTATTTTATGATCCATATTATTTCTACATCAGTTGTAATGTCTCCTCTTTCATCACTGATTCTATTATTTGAGTCTATCCTGTTTTCTTCTAAGTTAGTCTAGTTAAGTGTCAATTTTGTTTATCTTTTCAAAAAGCCAACTCTTGTTTTGTTGATTTTTTTCTATTATTTTCTGTTCTCTATTTTTCTTATTTCTGCTCTAATCTTTGCTATTTCCTTCCTTTTGCTAACTTTTGGCTCTCTTTCTAGGTTTCTAAGGTGTGAAGTTAGCTTAGTTACTTGAGCTCTTTCTTTTAATGAAAGTGTTTATCATAATAAACTTTCCACTTACTACAACTTTGCTGCAGCTCATGAGTTTTTCTATGTTGTGGTTTCATCTTCATTTGATTCTAGATATTTTCTTATTTCCTTTTTTGACTTTTTCTTTTTCACAATTGTTGGTCAATAGTATGCTGATTACTTTCCACATAATTGTTAATTTTTCAGTTTTACTGTTTTTATTAATTTCAAGTTTCATTATATTGTAGTCAGAAAATTTACTTGGTGGGATTTCAATCTTTTAAAATTTGTTCAGATTTTTTGGCGACATAACATGTGATCTGCTTGGAAAACTTTCTATGTGCACTTGAGAAAAAAGTGCACTCACTGCTGTTGGGAGGAGTGATCTGTATTTGTCTGTTAAATCCACTTGGACTACAATGTTGTTCAAGTCCACTGTTTCTTTATTAATATTTTGTCTGGATGTTGTATACATTATTGAAAGTGAAGTATTGAAATCCCCTACTATGTTGGGGGGTTTTTTCACATATTTTTTGGAGTATAACTGCCTTTACATTCTTGTGTTACTTTCTGCTGTATAACAAAGTGAATCAGCTATACATATACACATATCCCCATATCCCCTCCCTCTTGCATCTCCCACCTACACTCCCCAACCCATCCCTCTAGGTGGACACAAAGCACAGAGCTGCTCTCCTTGTGCTATGCAGCTGCTTTCAACTAGCTATTTATTTTACATTTGGTAATGTATATATGTCAATGCCACTCTCTCACTTCATCCCAACTTACTCGTCCCCCTCCCTGAGTCCTCAAGTCCATCCTGTACATCTGTCTCTTTATTTCTGTCCTGCCCCTAGGTTCGTCAGAACCTGTTTATTTTTTTAGATTTCATATATATGTGTTAGCATACAGTATTTATTTTTCTCTTTCTGACCTCCTTCACTCTGTATGACAGACTCTACACCCATCCACCTCACTAGATATAACTAAATTTCATTTCATTTTATGGCTGAGTAATATTCAAAGGTACCACATCTTCTTGATCCATTTATCTGTCGAAGGAAACTTAGGTTGCTTTCATGTCCTGGCTATTGTAAATAGTGCTGCAATGAATATTGTGGTACAGGACTCTTTTTGAATTATGGTTTCCTCAAGGTATATGCCAGGGAGTGGGATTCCTGGGTCATGTGGTGGCTCTATTTTCAGTTTTCTAAAGAACCTCAATACTGTTCTCCATAGTGACTGTATCAATTTACATTCCCACTAAAAGTGCAAAATGGTTCCCTTTTCTCCACACCCTCTCCAGCATTTATTGTTTGTAGATATTTTCTTCATGGCCATTATGACAGGAGTGAGGTGATAACACATTGGACTTTGATTTGCATTTCTCTAATAATTAGTGATGTTGAGCAACCTTTCATGTGTTTGTTGGCAATCTGAATATCTTCTTTGGAGAAAAGTCTATTTGGTCTTCTGCCATTTTCGGATTGGGTTGTGATTTTTTTTTTTTTATTTTTTGATATTGAGCTGCATGAGTTGTTTGTATATTTTGGAGCTTAATCCTTTGTCAGTTGTTTCTATTGAAAATATTTTCTCCCATTCTGAGGTTGTATTTTCATCTTGTTTATGGTTTCCTTTGCCTGCAAAAACTTTTAAGTTTCATTAGGTCTCTTTTTAATTTTTGTTTTTATTTCCATTTCTCTAGGAAATGGGTCAAAAAGGATCTTGCTATGATTTATAACAAAGAGTGTTCTGCCTATGTTTTCCTCTAAGAGTTTTATTGTGTTTGGACTTACATTTAGGTCTTTAATCCATTTTGAGCTTATTTTTGTGTATGGTGTTAGGGAGTGATGTAATCTCATACTTCTACATGTACCTGTCCAGTCAGTTTTCCCAGCACCACTTATTGAAGAGACTGTCCTTTCTCCACTGTCCATTCCTGCCTCCTTTATCAAAGATAAGGTGACCATATTTGTGTGAGTTTATCTCTGGGCTTTCTATCATGTTTCATTGATCTATATTTCTGTTTTTGTGCCAGTACCATAGTGTCTTGATGACTGTAGCTTTGTAGTATAGTTTGAAATCAGGGAGCCTGATTCCTCCAGCTCCATTTTTCTTTCTCAAGATTGCTTTGGTTATTCGGGGTCTTTTGTGTTTCCACATAAATTGTGAAATTTTTTGTTCTATATCTGTGAAAAATGCCAATGGTAGTTTCATAGAGATTGCATTGAATCTGTAGATTGCTTTGGGTGGTATAGTCATTTACAGAATGTTGATTCTTCCAATTCAAGAACATGATCTTTCATTGATCTTTGCTATTATTTCCTTCATTTCTTTTAGTTCTGATCTGATCTTCATGATAACTTTCTGCTTACTTTGGATTTTTTTTTCTTCTCTCTCTAGTTGCTTTAGGTGTAAAGTTAGGTTATTTATTTCAGATTACTCATGTTTCTTGAGGTAGGATTCTATTGTAATAAGCCTCCCTCTTACAACTGCTTTTGCTACATTGCATAGGTTTTGGGTCATCCTGTTTTCATTGTCATTTGTTTCTAGGTAATTTTTGATTTCCTCTTTGATTTCTTCAATGATCTCTTGGTTATTAATAGCATATTGTTTAACCTCCATGTTTTTGTATTTTTTACAGTTTTTTTTTCCTGTAATTGATATCTAGACTCATAGCATTGTGGTCAGAAATGATACTTGATACAATTTCAATATTCTTAAATTTACTGAGCCTTGATTTGTAACCCAATATATTATCTATGCTGGAGAATGTTCTGTGTGCAAGTGAGAAGAAAGTGTATTCTGTTGTTTTTGGATGGAATGTCCTATAAATATCAATTAAGTCCATCTTGTTTAATATTTCATTTAAACCCTTTATTTATTTTCATTTTTCATGATCTGTCCATTGGTGAAAATGGTGTGTTAAAGTCCACTACTAATTTTGTGTTACTGCCAAATTCCCCTTTTATGGCTGTTAACATGTGCATTATGTATTGAGGTACTCCTATGTTGGGTACATAAATATTTACAATTGTTTTATCTTCTTCTTGGATTGATCCCTTGATCATTATGTAGTATCCTTGTCTCTTGTAATAGTCTTTATTGTAAAGTCTATTTTATCTGATATGAGATTTGTGACTCCATCTTTCTTTTGATTTCCATTTGCATGGATTATCTTTTTCCAACCCCTTACTTTCAGTCTGTATGTATCCCTAGGTCTGAAGTGGGTCTCTTGTACACAGCATATATATGTGTCTTGTTTTTGTATCCATTCAGCCAGTCTATGTCTTTTGGTTGGAGCATTTAATCTGTTTACATTTAAGGTTATTATTGATATGTATGTTCCTATTACCATTTTGTTAATTGTTTAGGGTTTGTTACTGTAGGTCCTTTCCTTCTCTTGTGTTTCCTGTCTAGAGAAGTTCCTTTAGCATTTGTTGTAAAGCTGGTTTGGTGGTGCTGAGTTCTGCTAGCTTTTGCTTGTCTGTAAATGTTTAATTTCTCCATCCAATCTGAATGAGATCCTTGCTGGGTACAGTAATCTTGGTTGTCGGTTTTGCCCTTTCATCACTTTAAATATGTCATGCCACTCCCTTCTGGCTTGCAGAGTTTCCACTGAAAGATCAGCTCTTAACCTTATGGGGATTCCCTTGTATGTTATTTGTTGTTTTTCCCTGGATGCTTTTAATATTTTTTCTTTGTGTTTCATTTTTGGTAGTTTGATTAATATGTGTCTCGATGTGTTTCTCTTTGTATTTATCCTGTTTTGGAGTCTCTGCTTCCTGGACTTGAATGACTATTTCCTTTCCCATATTAAGGAAGTTTTCAACTATAATCTCTTCAAATGTTTTCTCCTCCCTTTCTTTTTCTCTTCTTCTTCTGGGGCCCCTATAATTCCAATGTTGGTGCTTTTAATGTTGCCCCAGAGGTCTCTGAGACAGTCCTAATTGTTTTCATTCTTTTTTTCTTTATTCTTCTCTTCAGTAGTTATTTCCAGTATTTTAGCTTCCAGGTCACTTATCCATTTTCTGCCTCAGTTATTCTGCTATTGATTCCTTCTAGATAATTTTTAATTTCATTTATTGTGTTGTTCATCATTGTTTGTTTGCTCTTTAGTTCTTTTAGTTCCTTGTTAAACATTTCTTTTATTTTCTCCATTCTATTTCCAAGATTTTCCATCATCTTTACTATAGTTCCTCTGAATTCTTTTTCAGGTAGACTGCCTATTTCCTCTTCATTTGTTTGGTCTGGTGGGGTTTTACCTTGCTCCTTCATCTGCTGCATCATTCTCTGTCTTGTCATTTGACTTAACTTACTGTGTTTGAGGTCTCCTTTTTGCAGACTGCAGGTTCGTAGTTCCTGTTGTTTTTGGTGTTTGTCCTCAGTGGGTAAGTTTGGCTCAGTGGGTTGTATAGGCTTCCTGATGGAATGGACTGTTGCCTGTGTTCTTTTAGATGAGGCTGGATCTTGTCTTTCTCGTGGGCAGGACCATGACCAGTGGTGATTTTTGGGGTGTCTGTGTACTTTTTATGACTTTAGGCCACATCTCTGTTAATGGGTGGAGTTATGTTCCTGTCTTGCTATTTGTTTGGCATGGGGTGTCCAGCACTGGAGTTTCATGGTCATTGAGTGGTGCTGTGTCTTAGTGTTGAGATGGAGATTTCTGGGAGAGCTCTCACCAACTGATATTATGTGGGGCCGGGAGGTCTCCAGTAGTCCAATGTCCTGAACTCAGCTCTCCCACCTCAGAGGCTCAGGCCTGCCACCCAGCTGGAGTACCAAGACACTGTCAGGCACACGGCTCAGAAGAAAAGTGAAAAAGAAAAGAAAGAAAGAAAGAATCAAATAGAATAAAATAAAGTTATTAAAATAAAGGATTAAAAAAGTTAGTAAAATAAAAACTTTAAAAAATGAAAGTAATAAAAAATGGAAGAGGGCAACCAAACCAATTAGCAAATCCACCAACGATAACAAGTGCTAAAATGTACACTAAGATAAACATATAAATCAGTCACTAATCAGTTGCATACAGCAAACCCCAAGTCTACAGTTGCTCCCAAAGTCCACCACCTCAATTTTGGGATGATTCATTATCTATTCAGCTATTCCACCAATGCAAGGTACATCAAGTTGATTGTGGATATTTAATTTCCTTCTCCTGAGGCTGCATGGAGAAATTTCCTTTTCTGTTCTTCATTTGCACAGCTCCCAGGGTTCAACTTTGAATTTTGCCCTGCCTCTGCCTGTAGGTCACCCTCTGGCATTTGTTCTTTGGCCAGACAGCAGAGTGTTAAAGGAGCAGCTGATTTAGGGCTCTGGCTCACTGCATCCCAGGAGAGGGAGGGGTACTGAATGCGGGGCGAGCCTGCAGTGGCAGAGGTTGGCATGACGTTGCAACAGCTTGAGGCACATGCTGTGTGTTCTCCTGGGGAAGTCATCCCTGGATCATGAGACCCTGCCAGTGGTGGGCTGCACAGGTTCCCGGGAGGGGAGGTGTGGATAGTGACATGTGCTTGCACACAGGATTATTGGTGACTGCACCAGCCGCATTAGCATTTCATGCCTGTCTCCGGTGTCTGTGCTGATAGCCACAGCTCGTGCCCCTCTCTAAAGCTCATTTAGGTGGTGTTCTGAATTCCCTCTCCTCACGCACCCCAAAACAATCGTCTCTTGCCTCTTAGGCAGGTCTAGACACTTTCCCAGACTCCCTCCCAGCTAGCTATGGCACACTAGCCCCCTTCAGGCTGTACTCACACAGCCAACTCCAGTTCTTTCCGTGGGATCTGACCTCCAAAGCCCGAGCCTCAGCTCCAAGCCCCCACCCGACCCTGCAGATTAGCAGACAAGCCTTTTAGACTGGTGAGTGCTGGTCAGCACCAATCTTCTGTATGGGAATCTCTCCACTTTACCCTCTGCACCCCTGTTGCTGTACTCTCCTCCATGGCTCTGAAGCTTCCCCGCCCCCACTGCCCACAGCCTGTCTCCCCAGTGAAGGGGCTTCCAAGTGTGTTGAGACTTTTCCTCCTTCACAACTCCCTTTCCAAGGTGCAGGCCCCATCCCTATTCTTTTGTCTCTGTTTTTTTTTTCTTTTTTCTTTTGCCCTACCCAGGTACCTGGGGAGTTTCTTGTCTTTTGGGAAGTCTGAGGTCTTCTGCAAGCGTTCAGTAGGTGTTCTGTAGGAGTTGCTCCACATGTGGGTGGATTTTTGATGTATTTTTGGGGAGGAAGGTGATCTCCACATCTTACTCCTCAGCCATATTGAAGGTCATCTGTGGTGATACCTTTCTTTCCTTGAATTTCAGGCTAGTTGTGAAACCTTAACTTTCTGATACTTTAAAGATGAATTTTAAATTTGCATTCTGTCTGTCTGATTTTTTCTTGCTGTTCAGTTGGGAGATAAACTCTTTTCACTTTCCTATATCCTTTAACTTATTTGATCAGAATCAACAAATTGGATCCCAGGTAATGGTATTTCACATGCACTTTTTGAAACTCTTGTCTTATAGGGTGGCACAGACAAAGGCCTTGCACTCAGTACTTCAGATCAGAGTCCCTTGCATGAAATGGCTATGCAGACGCCTCAGCTTCTCTGGGTAAGCACTATACACAATGCTTCCATACTGCTGTTTTATTGGTGTGTCTATTTCTCCATACATTTCTGTCAATATTTGCTTCATATATATATAGGTGTTCTGCAATTGGGTGCATATATTTATAATGGTTACATCCTTCTTTTTGTTGACCCTTTTACCATTATATAATGTCCTTTGTCTCTTGTGACAGTTTTTGACTTGAACTCTATTTTGTCTGATATAAATATAACCATTCCTGCTCTTTTTTTGTTACCATTTGCATATGATATCTTTTCCCATGCTTTAATTTTCAACATATGTATGTCCTTAAATCTGAGGTGAGTTTCTTATAGATAGCATATATTTGGGTTTTAATTTTTATCCATTCAGCCACTCTATAACATTTTATTGAGGAGTTTCATCCGTTTTTACATTGAAGGTAATTTTTAATGGTAAAATATTTACTATTGCCACTTTATAATTGTTTTCTGTTCATCTTTGACTTCTTTGGTATGTATTTTTCTCCCTTACTGCCTTTTTTCCTGTTTTAATTTCACTTTATTTTTTAACATCTTTATTGCAGTATAATTTCTTTACAATATTATGTTAGTTTCTACTGTACAACAAATGAATCAGCTATATGTATACATATATCACCATATCCACTCCTTCTTGGATCTCCCTTCCACTCTCCCTATCCCACCCCACTAGGTGGACATATAGCACTAAGCTGATCACACTGTGGTATGCAGTTCTTCCCAATAGCTATCTATTTTACATTTGGTAGTGTATATATGTCAATGCTACTCCCTCACATCGTCCAGCTTCCCCTTCCCTCTCCCCGTGTCCTCAAGTCCATTCTCTACATCTGCATCTTTATTCCTGTCCTGCCCCTAGGTTCATCAGAACCATTTATTATTATTTTTTTTAAGATTCCATATATATGTGTTAGCCTATGGTATTTGTTTTTCTCTTTCTGAGTTACTTCACTCTATATGACAGAATCTGGGTCAACCCACCTCATTATAAATAACTCAATTTCGTTTCTACTTATGGCTGAGTAATATTCCATTGTATGTATGTGCAATATTGTCTACATCCTTTCATCTGTTGATGGACACATAGGCTGCTTGCATGTCCTGGCTATTGTAAATAGTGCTGCAATGAACATTGTGGTATACGAATATTTTTGAATTATGGTTTTCTCAGGGTATATGCCCAGCAGTAGGATTGCTGAGTCATATGGTAGTTCTACTTTTAGTTTTTTAAGGAAACTCCATACTGCTCTCCATAGTGGCTGTATCAGTTTACATTCCCACCAACAGTACAAGAAGTTTCCCTTTTCTCCACACCCTCTCCAGTATTTATTGTTTGTAGATATTTTGATGATGGCCATTCTAACCGGTGTGAGTTGATACCTCTTTGTAGTTTTGATTTATATTTCTCTAATGATTAGTGATATTGAACATCCTTTCATGTGTTTGTTGGAAATCTGTATATCTTCTTTGCAGAAATGTCTATTTAGGTCATCTGCCAATTTTTGGATTTGGTTGTTTGTTTTATTGATATTGAGCTGTATGTGTTGCTTGTATATTTTGGAGATTAATCCTGTGTCAGTTGCTTTGTTAGCAAATATTTTCTCCCATTCTGAGGGGTGTCTTTTGGTCTTGTTTATGGTTTCCTTTGCTGTGCAAAAGCTTTGAAGTTTCATTAGGTCCCATTTGTTTATTTTTGTTTTTATTTCCATTTCTCTAGGAGATAGGTCAAAAAGGATCTTATGATTTATGTTGAAGAGTGTTCTGCCTGAGTTTTCCTCTAAGAGTTTTACAGTGTCTGGACTTACATTTAGGTCTTTAATCCATTTTGAGTTTATTTTTGTGTATGGTGTTAGGGAGTGTTCTAATTTCATTCTCTTACATCTTCCTCCCCACAGATACACCAGAAATACATCTACATGTTGAACAACTCTTACAGAACACCTACTGAATGCTGGCAGAAGACCTCAAACCTCCCAAAAGGCAAGAAACCCCCCCACGTACCTGGGTAGGGCAAAAGAAAAAAGAATAAACAGAGACAATAGGATAGGGAGGGGACCTGCACCAGTGGGAGGGAGCTGTGAAGGAGGAAAGGTTTCCACACACTAGGAAGTCCTATTGCAGTCAGAGACTGTGGGTGGTGGAGAGTGAAAGCTTCAGAGCCATGGAGGAGAGCACAGCAACAGGGGTGCAGAGGGCAAAGCGGAGAGATTCCCGCACAGAGGATTAGTGCGGACCAGCACTCAACAGCCAGAGAGGCTTGTCTGCTCACCTGCCAGGGCAGGCGGGGCTGCAAGATGAGGCTCGGGCTTCGGTCAGAGTGCTGGAAGAGGACTGGGAATTGTGGCATGAACATAGCCTGCAGGGGGTTAGTGAACCACGGCTAGCCGGGAGGGAGTCCAGGGAAAAGTATGGACCTGCCGAAGAGGCAAGAGACTTTTTCTTCCCTCTTTGTTTCCTGGTGTGTGAGGAGAGGGGATTAAGAGCGCTGCTTAAAGGAGCTCCAGAGAAGGTCGTGAGCCACGGCTAAAAGCACGGACCCCAGAGACGGGCATGAGATGTTAAGGCTGCTGCTTGTCACCACCAAGAAGCCTGTGTGAGAGCACAGGTCACTATCCACAACCCCCTTCCAAGAGCCTGTGCAACTGTGCAGCCTGCCACTGCCAGGGTCCCAGGATCCAGGGACAACTTCCCCAGGAGAATGCACGGTGTGCCTCAGGCTGGTGCAATGTCACACCGGCCTCTGCCAGCACAGGCACGCCCTGCATTCCGTGCCCCTCCCTCCTCCAGACCTGAGTGAGCCAGAGCCCCCGAATCAGCGGCTCCTTTAACCCCGTCCTGTCTGAACGAAGAAGAGACACCCTCCGGCGACTTACATGCAGAGGCAGGGCCAAATCCAAATCTGAGTGCCTGGGAGCTGTGAGAACAAAGAAGAGAAAGTGAAATCTCTCCCAGCAGACTCAGAAGCAGCGGACTAAAGCTCCACAATCAACTTGATGTCTGTGGAATACATGAATAGACGACGAAACATCCCAAATTGAGGAGGTGGACTTTGAAAGCAAGATTTATGCTGTATAGCTTTGATTCCACCATTTGTCCTAGGGTTCTATCCATCCGTTTTGTTTGTTTGTTTGTTTTGTTTTGATTTTTTCCTTTTTTTCTTAATAACTATTTTTACATTAATAACTTTATTATATTTTATCTTGCTTTATTTTATTTTACTTTACCTTCTTTCTCTCTTTCTTTTTTCCTTCCATCCCTCCTTCCTTCCTTCCTTCCTGACTCCCTCCCTCCCTCATTTCTTTCTTTCTTTCTTTCTCTCTCTTTCTTTCTTTCTTTCTTTCTTTCTTTCTTTCTTTCTTTCTTTCT
>NW_020837998.1:4041458-4111054 GCF_003676395.1 Aethalodelphis obliquidens
TTCTTTCTTTCTTTCTTTCTTTCTTTCTTTCTTTCTTTCTTTCTTTCCTTCTTTATTTCTACTTCTACTAATCATTTCTTTATACATTTTCTCCCTTTTATTCTGAGCTGTGTGGATGAAAGACTCATGGTGATGCAACCAGGAGTCACTGCTGTGCCTCTGAGGTGGGAGAGCCAACGTCAGGACACTGGTCCACAAGAGACCTTCAAACTCCACATAATATCAAATGGTGAAAAACTCCCAGAGATCTCCATCTCAACACCAGCACCCAGTTTCACTCAACGACCAGCAAGCTACAGTGATGGACACCCTATGCCAAACAACTAGCAAGACAGGAACACAACCACATCCATTAGCAGAGAGGCTACCTAAAATCATAATAAGGTCACAGACACTCCAAAACCCACCACAAGATGTGGACGGGCCCATCAAAAAGACAAGATCCAGCCTCATCCATCAGAACACAGGCACTAGTCCCCTCCACCAGGAAGCCTACACAACCCACTGAACCAACTTTAGCCACAGGGGACACACACCAAAAAATAAGGGAACTACAAACCTGCAGCCTGCAAAAAGGAGACCCAAAACACAGTAAGATAAACAAAATGAGAAGACAGAAAAATACACAGCAGATGAAGGAGCAAGGTAAAAACCCACCAGACCTAACAAATGAAGAGGAAATAGGCAGTCTACCTGAAAAAAAATCCAGAATAATGATAGTAAAGATGATCCAAAATCTTAGAAATAGAATAGAAAAAATGCAAGAAACATTTAACAAGGACCTAGAAGAACTAAAGAGGAAGCAAGCAATGATGAACAACACAATAAATGAAATGAAAAATACTCTAGAAAGGATCAATAGCAGAATAACTGAGGCAGAAGAATGGATAAGTGACCTGGAAGATAAAATAGGGGAAATAACTACTGCAGAGCAGAATAAAGAAAAAAGAATGAAAATAACTGAGGACAGTCTCAGAGACCTCTGGGATAACATTAAATGCACCAACATTCGAATTATAGGTACCCCAGAAGAAGAAGAGGAAAAGAAAGGGACTGAGAAAGTATTTGAAGAGATTATAGTTGACAATTTCCCTAATATGGGAAAGGAAATAGTTAATCAATTCGAGTAAGCACAGAGAGTCTCATACAAGATAAATCCAAGGAGAATCACTCCAAGACACATATTAATCAAACTATCAAAAATAAAATACAGAGAAAATATATTAAAAGCAGCAAGGGGAAAAAAAACCAAATAATACACAAGGGAATCTCCATAAGGTTAACAGCTGATCTTTCAGCAGAAACTCTGCAAGCCAGAAGGGAGTGGCAGGACATATTTAAAGTGATGAAGGAGAAAAATCTATAACCAAGATTACTCTATCCAGCAAGGATTTCATTCAGATTTGATAAAGAAATTAAAACATTTACAGAAAAGCAAAAGCTGAGAGAGTTCAGCACCACCAAACCAGCTTTACTACAAACGCTAAAGGAACATCTCTTGGCAAGAAACACAAGAGAAGGAAAAGACCTACAATAACAAACCACAAACAATTAAGAAATTGGGAATACGAACATACATATCGATAATTACCTTAAATGTAAATGGATTAAATGTTCCCACCAAAAGACACAGACTGGCTGAATGGATACAAAAACAAGACCTGTATATATGCTGTCTACAAGAGACCCACTTCAGACCTAGGGACACATACAGACTGAAAGAGAGGGGATGGAATAAGATATTCCATACAAATGGCCATCAAAAGAGAGCTGGAGTAGCAATACTCATATCAGAAAAAAATAGACTTTAAAATAAGGACTATTAAAAGAGACAAAGAAGGACACTACATAATGATCAAGGGATTGGTCCAAGAAGAAGATATAACAATTGTAAATATTTATGCACCCAACATAGGAGCACCTCAATACATAAGGCAAATACTAACAGCCATAAAAGGGTAATCAGAAGAAACACAATCATAGTAGGGGACCTTAACACCCCACTTACACCAATGAATAGATCATTCACAATGAAAATAATTAAGGAAACACAAGCTTTAAATGATACATTGAACAGGATAAACTTAATTGATATTTATAGGACACTCCATTCAAAAACAACAGAATACACATTTTTCTCAAGTGCTCATGGAACATTCTCCAGGATAGATCATATCTTGGGTCACAAATCAGGTCTTGCTATTTTTAAGAAAATTGAAATCGTACCAAGTATCTTTTCCGACCACAACACTATGATACTAGATATCAATTACAGAAAAAGATCTGTAAAAAATACAAACATATGGAGGCTAAACAATACACTACTTAGTAACTAAGGGATCACTGAAGAAACCAAAGAGGAAATCAAAAAATACCTAGACACAAATGACAATGAAGGGATAATGACCCAAAAGCTATGGGATGCAGCAAAAGCAGTTCTAAGATGAAAGTTTATAGCAGTACAATGCTTATTTAAGATAGGAAACAGCTCAAATAAACAACCTAACCTTGCACCTAAAGCAATTAAAGAAAGAAGACCAAAAAATCACCAAAGTTAGCAGAAGGATAGAAATCATAAAGATCAGATCAGAAATAAATGAAAAAGAAATGAAGGAAACTGTAACAAAGATCAATAAAACTAAAACCTGGTTCTTTGAGAACATAAACAAAATTGATAAACTGTTAGCCAGACTCATCAAGAAAAAAAGGGAGAAGACTCAAATCAATAGAATTAGAAATGAAAAAGGAGATGTAACGACTGACACTGCAGAAATACAAAGGATCATGAGAGATTACTACAAGCAACTCTATGCCAATAAAATGGAAAACCTGGAAGAAATGGACAAATTCTTAGAAATGCACAACCTGCCGAGACTGAATCAGGAAGAAATAGAAAATATGAACAGATGAGTCACAAGCACTGAAATTGAAACTGTGATTAAAAATCTTCCAACAAACCAAAGCCCAGGACCAGATGGCTTCACAGGCGAATTCTATCAAACATTTAGAGAAGAGCTAACACCTATCCTTCTCAAACTCTTCCAAAATGTAGCAGAGGGAGGGACACTCCTAAACTCATTCTACAAAGCCACCATCACCCTGAAACAAAAACCAGACAAAGATGTCACAAAGAAAGAAAAGTATAGGCCAATATCACTAACGAACATAGATGCAAAAATCTTCAACAAAATACTAGCAAACAGAATCCAACAGCACATTACAAGGATCATAAACCATGATCAAGTGGGTTTTATCCCAGGAATGCAAGGATTCTTCAATAAACGCAAATCAATCAACGTGATAAACCATATTAAAAAATTGAAGGAGAAAAACCATATAATCATCTCAATAGATGCAGAGAAAGCTTTTGACAAAATTCAACACCCATTTATGATAAAAACCCTGCAGATAATAGGCATAGAGGGAACTTTTCACAACATAATAAAGGTCATATATGACAAACCCACAGCCAACATCATCCTCAATGGTGAAACCATTTCCATTAAGATCAGGAACAAGACAAGGTTGCCCACTCTCACCACACTTATCCAACATAGTTTTGGAAGTTTTAGCCACAGCAGTCATGGAAGAAACAGAAATAAAAGGAATTCAAACTGGAAAAGAAGAAGAAAATCTGTCACTGTTTGCAGATGACATGATTCTCTACATAGAGAATCCTAAAGATCCTACCAGAAAACTACCAGAGCTAATCAATGAATTTCGTAAAGTAGCAGGATACAAAATTAATTCACAGAGATCTCTGGCATTCTTATACACTATTGATGAAAAATCTGAAAGTGACATCAAGAAAATACTCCCATTTACCCTTGCAAAAAAAAAATAAAATATCTAGGAATAAACCTACCTAAGGAGACAAAAGACCTGTATGCAGAAAACTATATGACACTGATGAAAGGAATTAAAGATGATACAAACAGATGGAGAGACATGCCATGTTCTTAGTTGGGAAGAATCCACCTTGAGAAAATGACTCCACTGCCCAAAGCAATCTATAGATTCAATGCAATACCTATCAAACTACCAATGGCATTTTTTGCAGAACTACAACAAAAAATTTCACAATTTGTATGGAAACACAGAAGTCCCCGAATAGCCAAGGCAATCTTGAGAATGAAAAATGGAGCTGGAGGAATCAGACTCCCTGACTTCAGACTATACTACAAAGCTACAGTAATAAAGACAGTATGGTACTGGCACAAAAACAGAAATATAGATCAGTGGAACAGGATAGAAAGCCCAGAGATGAATCCACGCACATATGGTCACCTTATCTTCGATGAAGGAGGCAAGAGTATACAGTGGAGAAAGAACAGCTTCTTCAATAATTGCTGCTGGGAAAACTGGACAGGTACATGTAAAAGTATGAAATTAGATCACTCCCTAACACCATACAAAAAAATAAACTCAAAATGGATTAAAGACCTAAATGTAAAGCCAGACACTATCAAACTCTTAGAGGAAAACATAGACAGAACACTCTCTGACGTAAGTCAAAGCAAGATCCTTTTTTACCCACCTCCTAGAGAAATGGAAATAGAAAGAAAAATAAACAAATGGGACCTAATGAAACTTCAAAGCTTTTGCACAGCAAAGGAAAACATAAACAAGACCAAAAGACGACCTTAGAATGGGAGAAAATATTTGCAAATGAAGCAACTGACAAATAATTAATCTCCAAAGTTTATAAGCAGCTCATGCAGCTCAATAACAAAAAAAACAAAAAACCCAATCTAAAATGGGCAGAACACCTCAATAGACATCTCTCCAAAGAAGATATACAGAGTGCCAACAAACACATGAGAGAATGCTCAACATCACTAATCATGAGAGAAATGCAAATCAAAACTACAATGAGATATCATCTCACACCAGTCAGAATGGCTATCATCAAAAAATCTAGAAACAATAAGTGCTGGAGAGGGTGTGGAGAAAAGGGAACCCTCTTGCATTGTTGGTGGGAATGTAAATTGATACAGCCACTATGGAGAACAGTATGGAGGTTCCTTAAAAAACTTGAAATAGAACTACCATATGACCCAGCAATCCCACTACTGGACATATACTGTGAGAAAACCATACTTCAAAGAGAGTCATGTACCAAAATGTTCATTGCAGCTCTATTTACAATAGCCAGGACATGGAAGCAACCTAAGTGTCCATCAATAGATGAATGGATAAAGAAGATATAGCGCATATATACAATGGAATATTATTCAGCCATAAAAATAAATTAAATTGACTTATTTGTAGTGAGGTGGATGGACCTAGAATTTGTCATACAGAGTGAAGTAAGTCAGAAAGAGAAAAGCAAATACCATATGCTAACACAGATATATGGAGTCTAAGAAAAAAAAATCATGAAGTACCTAGGGGTACGACGGGAATAAAAATACAGACCTACTAGAGCATGGACTTGAGGATATGGGGAGGGGGAAGGGTAAGCTGTGACCAAGTGAGAGAGTGTCATGGACATATATACACTACCAAACATAAAATAGATAGCTACTGGGAAGCAGCCGAATAGCACAGGGAGTTCAGCTAGGTGCTTTGTGACCACCTAGAGGTGTGGGATAGGGAGGGTGGAAGGGAAGGAGATGCAAGAGGGAAGAGATATGGGAACATATGTATATGTATAACTGATTCACTTTTTTATAAAGCAGAAACTATCAGACCATTGTAAAGCAATTATACTCCAATAAAGATGTTAAAAAATATTTTATAAAGAATAAAAAAATAGTGTTACAGGAAAGTTGCAAAAAAAATTCATATTTCTATTTGTGAAATTGTTTTAATTTCAAATGTAATTTTACTGCTTATAATTTCATATTTATATGGATATAACATATATTGATGTAATTTATCTTATATCATATTAGAGAGGATCTACCATATAAATTACTTACAGGAGTGTCTGAATTTCTTTTTTATGTCCCTCCTAAAGTTTTTGTTACAAAAGTATAGTAATCAACTTAACATGTACTGGTGTAAAAAAGACATATAGACCAATGGAATAGAAATAAAAGCCCAGATATAAAGCTTTTCATATACAGTCAACTAATACTTGACAAGGGAGCCAAGAACACTCAATGGGGAAAAATTATTTCTTCAATAAATGGTGCTGGGAAAACTGGATAATCACTTGCAGGAGAATGAAGTCAGAATACTGTCTTATACCACTCACAAAAATTAGCTTGAAATTGATTAAATACTTATATAAAAGAGCTGAAACCGTAAAACCTTTAGAAGAAAACATAGGGAAGAAGCTCCTTGAGCATGATTGTTCGGTTATGACACCAACAGCACAAACAACAAAAGCAAAAATAAAACAACTGGGGCTACATCAAAATAAAAGTTTTATCATAGCAATAAAATAAAATAAAAATCAACAAAATGAAAATGGATCTTACAGAATAGGAGTAAATTATAGTGAATTATATATATGATACAGGATTAATATCCAAAATATACAAGAAACTCATGTAACTCAATAGCCTCAAAAAATCATTTAAAAATGTGTAGAGGAATTGAATAGATATTTTTCCGAAGTACAATGACAACAGGTACAGGAAAAGTTGCCCTACATCACTAATCATCAGGGAGATGCAAATCTAAACCACAATGAGATACTGTTACACACGTTAGAATGGCTATCATCAGAAAGACAAGAAATAACAAGAGTTGAGGAGTATGTAAAAAAAGGGAAGACTTTTGCACTGTTGGTGGGAATGTACATTGGTACAGCCACTATGGAAAATAGTATGGAGGTTCCTCAAATAATTATAAATATAACTACCTTATGATCCAGCAATCCCACTTTTGGTTATACATACAAAGTAAATTAAATTAGGATCTCAAAGGTATATCTTCATTCCCATGTTCATTGCAGCATTATTCACAATAGCCAAGGTACGGAAACAACCTAAGAGTCTGTTTAAGAATGAATGGATAAAGATATGTATATATATATATATAGATAGATATAGATATAGATAGATAGATAGATAGATAGATCAAGACACTATTAAGCCATGAGAAATAAGGAAATCCTGTTATTTACAACAACATGGATGGAACTTGAGGGCATTATGCTAAGTGAAATTAGTCAGACAGAAAATGACAAACCCTGTATGATATTACTTATATATGGAATCTAAAAATCCTCACATTAACAGAGAGTAGAATAGTGGTTGGCAGGGGTTAGAGGATGGGAGAAATGGGGAGATGTTTGTCAAAGGGTGCAAACTTCCATTTATAAGATGTAAGCTCTGGGGATCAAATGTACACCATGATGATTATAGTTCACAGTAGTAAATTACATACTTGAAAGTTAGAGAATAGATCTTAAATGTTCTCACCACAAAAAAGAAATGATAATTAAGTGATGATGGTGGTGTTAAAATATTACTGTGGTAATCATTCACAATATAGAAGTGTATGAAAGCTTTGAACATCTTAAATTTACACAATGTTACATTTCAGTTATATCTCTATAAAGTTGGAAAACAAGTTGTTTTATATTTTTCAAGGCACAGACTTACTGCTTCTCTGTATTTACTATTTTCTATGTTGACTCAAGTTTAACTTTGATTTTTAATACTTTACTATTTGTGAATCAGTGATGAATTCCAGAATCTATAGTTCAAGACATATGAGAGGACATGAAAGAAGTGAATAGATATAGCTTATATTGAGCTTCTTTTTTTTTTATTTTTTGCTTTCATTATCCTCCATACGAATCCATATGTTTAGGTAATATTTCTCCTCAAAATTGTTTTATATGAAGATAAGCTACTCAAGACTCAGTCCATAGTGCCAAATTGAGCTGTTAAAACATTGCTTTGGGGCTTCCCTGGTGGTGCAGTGGTTGAGAGTCCGCCTGCCGATGCAGGGGACACGGGTTCGTGCCCGGTTTGGGAAGATCCCACATGCCGCGGAGCGGCTGGGCCTGTGAGCCATGGTCGCTGAGCCTGTGCGTCCGGAGCCTGTGCTCAACAACGGGAGAGGCCACAACAGTGAGAGGCCCGCGTACTGCAAAAAAAAACAAAAAACAAAAAACAAAAACATTGCTTTGTCTAGATTGTTCTCCAAAATGTAACAATTTTTCCAGTAGAAGTATATGTAAACTTTCAAGCCAGAATGCCATTTATAAAACTACAAGAAAATATAGTGAATGTATGATATAATTTTTCAAAACAAAAATGCCAAATATAAAATTATCCTTTGTTAAGCTTGATTGAAGTCATCTATATTTGTTTTCTATCTTTTTAAATTAATTACTTAATTAATTAATTTACTTTTTGGCTGTGTTGGGTCTTCATTTCTGTGTGAGGGCTTTCTCTAATTATGGCAAGTGGGGTCCACTCTTCATCACAGTGCGTGGTCCTCTCACTATCGCAGCCTCTCTTGTTGTGGAGCACAGGCTCCAGTCACGCAGACCCAGTAGTTGTGGCTCACGGGCCCAGTTGCTCCGCGGCATGTGGGATCTTCCCAGACCAGGGCTTGAACCCATGGCCCCTGCATTGGCAGGCAGATTCTCAACCTCTGCGCCACCAAGGAATCCCTGTTTTCTATCTTAATAAAACAGAAAAAAGCTTATTATCATAATCTCAAGCACTCTCTTAAATTATATATATATAAATAAACATTACTTGTAGTTCTTATTTTAGCTTTTTAGCTAAAGCAAATTAAACATTCATTGTTTTCTAAGCTTTACTGACTTTGAAATAGATTTTACATTTAAGTAACTTTATTAGGTCATCAATTTGTCCAAAAAATTAAAATAAAAAATACTAGTTGTCATGATAAATATCTGTTTTGTTTGTTTGTTTCTTGAAACTTTTTTTTTCTTTATCATATTGAAGTCTGCCCTTCTTTTTAACTGCCTACTTTCTTTTCCCTGATGGAAAATAACATGGTACTGAAGGTGTTTTAAAAAGTGAAAGAAGTTTTAATATAATAGAAACAAAAAGTAGCACCTTACTTGTCTGAAAGAGATATGTTTCTTGAAGATTATCATTATTCTGAGAAATTTAGAATACATATACACATAGGGTGATAATAAGATTGTTAGCATGTAGCCTCTGTATCACTTACATGCAAATGTAACTGAATGGCACTAAGTAATCTTTGTTTAGTCATGGACTAATCTGAAACTCAAGTTGCCAAAAGGTCCCACACTTTAATGCTCTGTTTAATGCTCCATTGTCATCATCTTGAAAGTATTAATAATTTTTGAACAATAGGCTCCACATTTTCCATTCTGTGCTGGACCCCATAAATTATGTAACAAAATTTTCTGTAGGTTCTAATGGCCAAGGGCCTAAAGTCGAGGACAGAATAACTATATAGACTTACCTACAGTACAAGCTAGGTTTATACAGAAACTCTGGATAGATCAGGTTAGTAAGAAAAGCAAGAAAGAAGGTAAGCTAGGAGAATAATCGAAGAAAGGGATTTTATAAATATTAGGAGATATACCTTCTTGAAAGAAGTAGAGTGAATTTAATACTCACATGAATTATGATAACAATATAAGTAAAACTGAAATGGAATTTCCTCTCATATGCCCAAATTGAATCTTTAAATTTGATGCAGATATTTAATGACCCATATATAGAGATGCCTGAATAAGCTGTGGAGTGTTAAAGCACTTTGTGGTAGTGTCATATTCTTTAGCATGTATCAACACAAATGACATTAGTGTTTGATTTTTTGGCAGCAAGTATTGCTATATGGTTCCTAATAAGTTACAGCCAAAGACTTTCTTTATATTTTAAATACGTACCAAATAATTTAAAATAGTTCAATATAAAAGATCACTTGGTAGCTTTATACCAGCTTTCACAATTATTGATGACTGAACATTTTATTTTTTAAATTTTTTGTCTTTTTTTTATTGAGGTATAGTTGCTTTACAATGTTGTGTTAGTTTCTACTGTACAGCTAAGTGGAGTTCCCTGTGTGCTATATAGCAGGTTCTCGTCAGTTATCTGTTTTATACACATTAGTGTATATATGTCAATCCCAATCTCTCAATTCATCCCTTTATCCCTTTCCCCCCCTTGGTGTCCATACATTTGTTCTGCACATCTGTGTCTCTACTTCTGCCTTGAAAACTGATTCATCCATACCGTTTTTCTAGATTCCACATATATGCGTTAATATACAATATTTGTTTTTCTCTTTCTGACTTACTTCACTCTGTATGACAGTCTCTAGGCCCATCCACGTCTCTACCAATTACCCAATTTCATTCCTTTTTATGGTTGAGTAATATTTCATTGTATATATGTACCACATCTTCTTTATCCATTCATCTGTCGATGGATATTTAGGTTGCTTCCATGACCTGGTTATTGTAAATAGTGCCGCAATGAACATTGGGGTGCATGTATCTTTTTCAATTATGTGTTTCCCCAATATATGCCCAGGAGTGTTTTTTCTGGATCGTATGGTAGCTCTATTTTTAGTTTTTTAAGGAACCTCCATACTGTTCCCCATAGTGGCTGTATCAATTTACATTCCTACCAACAGTGCACCCTCCACACCTGCTCCAGCATATATTGTTTGTAGATTTTTTGAAGATGCCCATTCTAACCAGTGTGAGGTGGGTGATACCTCACTGTAGTTTTGATTTGCATTTCTCTAGTAATTGATGATGTTGAACATCTTTTCACGTGTCTCTTGGCCATCTGTATGTCTTCTTTGGAGAAATGTCTATGAACATTTTATCAAGCATAGAATGTTAGCCTTGTATATAAAATAAAATAGAATAATTTCCAAACTACAACCTAACTATTAAAAGATATCTACATTTACTACAAATGAGCACAATCTACTTCACTTCTTTCAACCTGTTTCCTCAAATAAAAATGGGGGAAATAATCTATAATTTACAATGCCTTGAACAGCATGTGACTCTTAAGTGACAGCTCTTGCTATTATTTCAAGATTCTGTATTTTTCTCTGTTGTTTGTGCATGAAAACTCCTGATTTACCAATTTAAATGCCACTCCAGCTTCAAGGGTTCAGGGTTTCACATAGAATGTAAACTTCTTTGCTTTTGACTTGTGTTTATTTTTAAATACAATCTCTTGTATAAAAGTTTAAAAAGTGTGGGGGTAAATTGAGCATAAATAATTTTATACAACATTCTTTTGAAAAGTTGTCTAAGGCAGTCAGAAACATATGGTGTCATTTTTCAAGCCCCAACACACAATGAAACCCAGTAAATGCTAATTTGAGAGAATAAAATTTCCAGCTTGAGTTTCAAGTTCCAATTAGGTTTTGCAAAACATGTGTTCTGAATGACTGCATTTTTTAAATCTTGTAGATCTAAAAGTAGGGCAAATATTAATGCCAAACCTCAATCAGGATTATTTGCATAGCATAGACCTTCATTTAGTTATAATAGCATACAGAGAAATTTCATCTGAGATAGAACATCAAGAAATCCCATTAAAGACAATAGATTTGCAAGTATGTATCTGAGGACTGATTTTGGTGAAGTTTGACTAAGCTACTGTGAAAAAAAAGGAACAAAGCTGTATAAGGACATTTTGAAAAATATATCAAAAATTACAAATAACCTAGGTTAATAAATGTACAAAAATATTTTCTGTTGCTCTCAGTGGCTATTCAGTCAATGAGTTGAGTATTTCTGTTCAAAGCTGTTAAAAAGCTATTTTAACTAGGAAGTGTAATAAACTCAACATCATTTCATTCACCTGTTGCAAGATTAGTTTTGTCTTTTCTTTCCTCTTTGGATCCAGGAAGAGAGTATGTGTGTAACATTCTGCTCATTATGGAAAAAGCTTAAATTTATATTGACCTATTAGCATTTGTCTCTTCAAAGTGAATTGACATAATATTCACCTCAAATTTGGAAAATATATAGTGATTTTTTTTCAAGCATTATGGGCAGCTAATTAACCTGACTCAGGTTATTAGGGAACTGTTTCAGCCTCTTACACTTATACACACACACCACATTCAATACACATGACAAGCTGACAATAAAATTCTATCAATAAACCTTGTCATAAATAGGAATTATTACACCCTTGAAACAGTTTAATATTTTTATTTAAAGTAATGAGAATCATCACACACACTTCTCTACATACGGGGGAGGGAAACAGAAAGAAAATCTAATCTTCTTCAGTTAATTCTGAAGTTTATTCATCACAATGAATATTCCCCTATTGAATGTTCTCTGACATACAGTGGGTTTGCATATATATGCTGCAGAGGAGAAGAAAAATGTAGAAGGGGATAAGGTGATTAAGGGTTCTGAGACTTTTAAATGCTTTCAGAAACTATGTATTATGAAAATTCCCTAACTTCAAAACTGGTAGAATAAAGTGTGTCCCGTGATTGACCCACTTAAACACTTTAATTATTTTGTATGTAAATGTTACCAAATTACCCATGAGCAAATTAATTCTTTCAATTGGGAGGTGAACATGTGAATGCCTAACCAAGAACTCCTGAAGTATGTGGCCATCTATGGTAGTGCATATATGTCCTAAAAATATTAGTGTTTCAAAACCTAAAGTTAAAGCGTCAATATTACAAGTGCCAAAAACTCACTTCAGCATGAATATCAAAACTGTCTTCCCAAAAAAGAAAAATTAATTATACAAATATTCAGTGAATTTTGAGAGTGGTTTAAATATTTCCATATGGAGATATCTTATAAATTAATAGTGCACATGAGCTTTTTACTAAATCTTATTTCTGATATTAATATAGCCTCACATACTTTCTTACATTTGTTTTTTTTATGGTATATCTTTTTCCATTTTTTACTATCACCTACTGGTACATTTATACTTGAAATATATAAGCAGCATGTATTTAGTTGAGTCCACTATTAATCTCTTCTGATACTTAACTATATTTCTGCTTCACCAATATATATTAAAAAAATAATTTTGATCTGTTTGTTGCTTGGTAAGTTGAATTTTTTAAAAAAGAGAAAGTCAGTTGGAACATAATTTCATTTTATTAATTTTGTTGTATTATTCTATATTAAACATCTGTTGTACAGTGTAAATGACACTAGATTTGAAATAAGAAGAATTAAGATCCACCACCACCGGGTGGTGTTACAAGAACGTGCAGCGACTAAGGACTGAATCTCTGGCAGACTGTCCATGGGCAGTAATATGCAGTGGTTTGTTTCCCAGGAAGACTGCCCCAGCTCCGCCCACTCCACACCACAGCTTAGTGATAGATCTGAGGCAGACAGGTCCTGGGAGAGAGAGCTCATCAACAGAGGCAGCCCAGATCTCAGGCAGCAGCACAGTCACCTCAGTCCTGCAGCCAATCATGATCCCTCCAGCTCCAGCTTACTCCACATTAAAGCTTTGCACTAGATTTGGGACAAACAAAACAGAGAAAGGGATGAGATTTTTGGCTGCTTCTGAGTGAAATTGCAGACGTCTACACAGGTGATGCTTAGGTTTGCTGTGACTGCATGGGCCTGAATTGTTTCATCAATTCACTTCTTTTGGGATAGGGCACACACTGACAGCCATAGAGCAGAGAGGAAGCCCTACCTCATATCCAGTACAAGCTCTAGACACTACAACACCAACCCACTCCCTGCCAAAGGGATGGTGGCCAGCACACTCTGAGGAAAGATGTGGCTGGCATTCATACCAAAACCAGACTTTGCCCAAAAATATTGGACAAACATAGTCTACAAAGGGATGCTCCCACATAAAACCACCCCTTCAAGACCACAGTAGAGAATGGTTCCTCCTAAATTCATAGAGACAGAGAAAGTTAAGTAAAATGAAAAGACAGAGGAACTACTTCTAATTAAAAGAACAAGAAAAATCCCCTGAAAAAACAATGAAAGATACCTCACCAGTCTACTAGACTTCAAGTTCAAAAAGACAGTAATAACAATGCTGAAGAAACTAAGAAAGATTATCAACAGGAATGCAGATCACTGTAATGAGGAACTAGAAACTATAAAGATGAACCAATCAAAAATAGACAATTCAATTGCTGAGACTGAATGAGAGACTAAGTGACACCAAAGAATGCATAAGTGATATGGAAGAGAGAATAATGGAATTCACTGAATCAGAACAGCATACAGAATGACAAATTAATCTTTTACAAAGGAGGCAAGAATATACGATGGAAAAAAGACAGTCTCTTAAACAAGTGGTGTTGGGAAAGCTGGACAGCTACATGCAGATCAACAAAATTAAAACACACTCTCACACCATATACAAAAGTAAATTCAAAATGATTTAAAGACCTAAATATGAGACATGACACCATAAAACTCCTAGAAGAGAACATAAGCAAAATATTCTGACATAAATTGTAGCAATATTTTCTTAGATCAGTCTCCAAGTACAAAAGAAGTAACAGCAAAAATAAACAAATGGGACCTAATCAAACTTAAAAGCTTTTGCACATAATCCAGCTATTCTGTTTCTGCATATTTATCCAAAGAATATAAAATTACTGATTTAAAAGATATATGCAGCCCTATGTTCAACACAGCATAGCCAAGATATTGAAACAACCTAAGTTCCCATCAATGAATGAATGGATAAAGATAATGTGGTACACACACACAGACACACAAAGGAATACTATCCAGCCATATAAAAGATGAAATCATGTGATTTGTGACAGCATGGATGGACCTTGAAAGTATTATGCTAAGTGTAATACTTAAATGAAACAAACAAAATTTAAAAAACAAAACAAACACAAACAATTAGATACAGAAATCAAGGTAGTGGTTACCAGAGTGTAAGTGGGGGAAAGGTTAAAAGGGTAAAGTGGATCAACTATATGGTGACAGATGGAAACTAACTTTGTGGTGGTGAGCTCACTGTAGTGTATACAGAAGTAGAAATATAATGTTTTACACATAAAACACATAATGTTACAAACCAATGTTCCCTCAATAAAAAATGAAATAAAATAAAATACATTATTGAGAGTCATACAAAAAATGCAAAGCCTTTGTACTAATGCTCTACTGGGAGCGAGGGTAATGGTGGTGAAGTTGGTGGTATAATTTCAGGACAGTGAGAGTTTAGGAAAAGGCAAACAATGCTGAAAAAAAGTGAACCTGATTAAGTTGGCCATGACTTAATGAGAAAATTCAGATGCTTGCTTGAACACAATTTTTCAGATGTCTCTGAAAAAGCCATGATGAATCATCATGCCTTAAAACTTAATCTTCAAGAGATTAGCAGAGAGAGAGATTGATCAAGATGGTGAAGAGGAGGACATGGATCTCACCTCCCTCAATAAACACTTCAAAAATACACCTACATGTGGAACAATTCTCAATTAAACCTAACTAGAAACTGGCAGAAAAACTGCTGTACACTGAAGGCTCTAAGAAAGATTTACATAGAATTGGATAGGAAGGGAAGAGAACTGATCCCGTGCTCAGAGGGGACTCAGAGGAAAAGGCAGACTGCATGGGCAGAGATTCATCTCAGGGAGTGAGCAGTTTGAACCATTTATTGGGTACCCCATCCTTGGGGTCCTAAATAAGGAAGATGAATCTCCTTGTCTAGTTGGAGGGCAACTGGGACTAAAAGAAGTGTTGTAGGAAGCCTGGACTCCTCTAATGAAAAACACACATGTCCTGGATTACCCCCGAGGCAGGGTGGAGAGGGCAGACTGAAGACTGCTTCAGTGGTGGCCTGGATTCCCATGACCTCCCAGGAACATGCCACAGCCTGAGCTGTGCAAATGCTCCAGCCATGCTTACTTCACATTGAAGCATGGCACAGGATCTAAGGCTGCCAAGACCAGGGAGGAAACTTGACCTTGGGATGCAGAGGATACTGTGTCCTTGGGCAGAGCATGGGTAGGGCAGTGTGGCCATTGTTAGTGCTTACTGAAGCAGTGAATCAAAATCATCTCAGTACTCTGATGGCAGCCACTACTCCACAGCTCATGCCCTGATATACACTGAGAATCCCCTTGGGCACCAACTGTTCTGTGGTGTGGCCCCACAACAAGGCAGGGGCAGCAGATGATGGGGCCAGTGATCAGCTGTGAGAAACACAGGGAACCTGCACCTGAGGCTGCATCTTAGCAGTGTGAGGGAAACAATTGCTGGCACCTGCACAGACAGTGCATTTGTGGCAACTTCAACTTCTGTCTGTGGCTGACATGAACAGAGAACCCATACTGGACCCCTTTGGTACAGCTTTCCCTCCCTAAGGGGCAAGGGTCCTGTCCTTGGAGAGAGGAAAATAAATACACACTTAAAGGGAACAGAGGCAGCCTGGACCCAAACCTCAGGGCTTCTGCTCCAGCAACTTAAGGTCAGATTCTGCCCTCAATATAGTAGTGACAGCCAATGAGCAGAGGGGAAGTCCCATCTCACACCCAGATACAGCTCTAACCCCTCCAACTCTAACCCACCCCCTACGAAGGTGATAGCTGCCAGCACACCCTGAGGAAAGAGGTGACTTGCATCCATGTCAAATTCAGCTCTCCAACCAAAGGCATTGGCCACATGCAGTCTGTATCAGGATGCTCCCACATAAGAACACCCCTTCAAGAGTTAAATAGGTAACTCTTTCACCTAAATTCATAAAGTCAGAGAAAGTTAAGCAAAATGAAAAGGCAGAGGAACTGCTCTCAATTGAAATAACAAGATAAAAATCCCTAAAAATAAACAATAAAATAAGAATAATTTTCCAGATAAAAATTCCAAACCTTAGTAATAAGAATCCTAACTGAATAAAGGAAAATAATAGATGAACACAGAGAGAATTTTAACAAGAAATCAGAAAATATTAAAAAGACCCAATCAGAAATGAAGAATTTGATAACTGAAATTAAAAAGCACTTAAAAGGAATGAATAAACAGACTAAACTGATACATGAGAATGCATAAGTGATCTGGAATATACAATAATGGAAATCACACAATCATAGCAGCAAAAAGAAAAATAAAATTTAAAAACAATGAAAACAATTTAAGAAATCTTTGGGATAACATCAAGCATACCAACATTCACATTATAAGAATCCTAGAAGAAGAAGAGGGAGAGGGATCAAAAATATATTTGATGAAATTATGGCTGAAAAATTCCCAAATCTGAAGAAGAAAACAGATACCCAGGTACAGAAAACACAGAGCATCTCAAACATGATGATCCCAAACAGACCCACACTTGACATATCAATTAAAATGGCAAAAGTTAAAAATAGAGAATTCTAAAGGCAGCAAGTGAAAACAAAAAGTCATTTACAAGGGAAACCCCAGAAGACTATCAGCTAATTTCAGAAATTTTGCAGGCCAGAAGGTAGTGGCATGATATATTCAAAATCCTGAAAGGGAAAACCCTGGAACCTAGGATACTCTACCCAGCAAGATTATCATTTAGAATCAAAGGAGAGATAAATAAATTCTTAGACAAGCAAAATCTAAAAGAATTAATCAATACTAAACTGACCCTAAAGGAAATGAAAAAAAGGACTTCACTAAGTGGAAGAGAGGTAAAAATCTATAGGAAAGGGAAAATCCCACTAGAAAAAGCCAATATAGCAAGAGCTCAGATTCAAACACTTAAATAAGCCAGTACAAAAGTTAAAAGACAAAAAATTGTAAAAACAACTATAATTGCAATAAACAATAACTAGATAAACATGAAGATGTAAAGTATGACATCAAAAACACAATATGATGGAGAGGAGAGTAAAGAATATAGATGTCCTAAAATGTGTTTGAACTTAAATGGCTACCAGTTTAAAATAAGTAGATACAATTATGGATCAACATATATGAACCCAATGGTAACCACAAATCAAAAGCCTACAATAGATACACAAAAACTGGACAGAAATGAACACAAGCATACTACTAAATAAAAGCAACAACCCAAAGGGAATAAACAAAAAGAAAAAGAAATGAACAGAGAACTACAAAAACAACCAGAAATCAAACAATAAAATGGCAATAAGTACATACCTATTAATAATTACTTTAAATGTCAATGGATTAATGCTCCAATCAAAACACATAGGGTGGCTGACTGGATTAAAAAAAAGACCCTTTCATAATCTGCCTGTAAAAGACTCATGTCAGAGCTAAAGACACACACAGACAGAAGTTGAGGGGAAAAAATATTTCATGCAAATGAAAATGACAAGAAGGCGGGGGGTAGGAATATTCATATCAGAGAAATAGACTTTAAAACAAAGACTATAACAAAAGACAAAGAAGGGCATTATATGATGATAAAGGGATTAATAAAAGAAGATATTACACTCATTAATATATATGCATCCTATAGATGAGCACCTAAATATATCAAGTAAATACTAACAGATATAAAGAGAGAAATTGACAGTAATAAATAATAATAGGAGACTTTAATACCCCACTTACATCAATGGACAGGCCATCCAGAGTATCAATAAGGCAACAGTGGTCATAAATGACACAGTAGACCAGATGGACTTAAGAGATACCTACAGGTCTATATATTAATAATGAAATATCAGAAAGAGAATGCAAAAAAAGTCTTGTTTAAGATTGCAACAAAAAGAATAAAATACCTAAGAATAAAATTAAGCAAGGAGGTGAAAGACCTATACTCTGAAAATTATAAAACATTGATGAAGGGGATTGAAGACTATTCAAAGAAATGGAAACATAGCCCATGTTCTTGGGTTGGAAGAATTAATGTTGTGAAAATGTCCATACTACTCAAAAGCAATCTACAGATTTAATGCAATCCATATCAAAATACTCATGACATATCTCACAGAACTAGAACAAATAATCCTAAAATATATATGGAACCACAAAAGACCATGGGTTGGCAAAGTAATCTTGAGAAAAAAAGAACAGAGCTGGAGATATCATGCTCCATGACTTTACACTATACTACAAAGCTACAGTAAAAAAAAAAAAAAAAAAAAAAAACAGCATGGTACTTACACAAAAACAGATGCATAGATCAATGGAACAGAATACAGAACCCAGAAATAAATCCATGCACCCATGGTCAATTTATCTAATAGAAATTTGGCAAGAATATACAATGGAAAAAAGACAGTCTCTTCAGTAAGAGGTGCTGGGAAAACTGGACAGTTACATGTGAAAGAATGTGATTAGAACACATGTACAAAATAAACTCAAAAAGGGTTAAAGACACAAGTGTAATACTGGAAACCATAAAATGTCTAGAAGAGAATATAGTCAGAACATTCTGATATCCATCATAGCAATATTTTCTGGATCTGTTTCTTAAGAAAAAACAAATAAAAGCCCAAATAAACAAATGGGAACTAATTAAACTTAAAAGCTCTTGCACAGCAAAGGAAATGATTGACAAAATGAAAATACAACCTATGGAATGGGAGAAAATATTTGCAAATAATATGACTGACAGAGGGTTAATATCCAAAGTATATAAGCAGCTTATAAAATTCAATATCAAAAAAATCAAACAACCCAATTAAAAATGTGCAGTAGACCTTTCTTTCTTTCTTTCTTTCTTTCTTTCTTTCTTTCTTTCTTTCTTTCTTTCTTTCTTTCTTTCTTTCTTCCTTCCATCCTTCCTTCCTTCCTTCCTTTCTCTCTTTCTTTCTTTCTTTCCTTCTTTCCTTCTTTCCTTCTTTCTACTTTTTCTACCTTTTATTATGAGCCAAGTGCATGAAAGGCTCATGCTCCTGCAGCCAGGAGTCAGTGCTGTGCCTCTGAGGTGGGAGAGCCAACTTCAGGACACTGGTCAACAAGAGACCTCCCAGATCCACATAATATCAAATGGTGAAAATCTCCCAGAGATCTTCATCTCAAAAACAGCACCCAGATTCACTCAACAACCAGCAGGCTACAGTACTGGACACCCTATGCCAAACAACTAGCAAGAGAGGAACACAACCCCACCCATTAGCACAGAGGCTGCCTAAAATCATAATAAGTCCACAGACAAACCAAAACACACCATCAGATGTGGACATGCCCACCAGAAAAAGAATATCCATCCTCATACACCAGAACACAGGCACTAGTCCCCTCCACCGGGAAACCTACAAAACCCACTAAACCAACTATAGACACTGGGGACAGACACCAAAAACAACGGGAAATACGAACCTGCAGTCTTCAAAAAGGAGACCCCAAACACAGTAAGATAAGCGAAATGAGACGACAGAAAAACACACAGCAGATGAAGGAGCAAGATAAAAACCCACCAGACCTAACAAATGAAGAGGAAACAGGCAGTATACCTGAAAAATAATACAGAATAATGAGAGTAAAGATGAGCCAAAATCATGGAAATAGAATAGACAAAATGCAAGAAACATTTAAAAAGGACCTAGAAGAACTAAAGTTGAAACAAACAATGATGAACAACACAATAAATGAAATTAGAAATACTCTAGAAGGGATCCATAGCAGAATAACTGTGTCAGAAGAATGGATAAGTGACCTGGAAGATAACAGAGTGGAAATACCTACTGCAGAGCAGAATAAAGAAAAAAGAATGAAGAGAACTGAGGACAGTCTCAGAGACATCTGGGACAACATTAAATGCACCAACATTCGAATTATAGGGGTTCCAGAAGAAGAAGAGAAAAAGAAAGGGACAGAGGAAATATTTGAAGAAATTATAGTTGAAAACTTCCCTAATATTGGAAAGGAAATAGTTAACCAAGTCCAGGAAGCACAGAGAGACCCATAAAGGATAAATCCAAGGAGAAATATACTAAGAAACATGTTAATCAAACAGCCAAAAATTAAATACAAAGAAAACATATGAAAAGCAGCAAGGGAAATCCAACAAATAACACACAAGGGAATCCCCATATGGTTATCAGCTGATCTTTCAGCAGAAACTCTGCAAGCCAGAAGGGAGTGGCAGGACGTATTTTAAGTGATGAGGGAGAAAAACCTGCAACCAAGATTACTCTAACGAGCAAGGATCTCATTCAGATTTGATGGAGAAATTAAAACCTTTACAGACAAGCAAAAGCTGAGAGAGTTCAGCACCACCAAACCAGCTTTACAACAACTGCTAAAGGAACTTCTCTAGGCAAGAAACACAAGAGAAGGAAAAGACCTACAATAACGAGCTCAAAACAATGAAGAAAATTGGAATAGGAACATACATATCAATAATTAACTTAAATATAAATGGATTAATGCTCGCACCAAAAGACACAGATTGGCTGAATGGATACAAAAACAAGACCCATATATATGCTGTCTCCAAGAAAACCACTTCAGACCTAGAGACACATATAGACTGAAAGTAAGGGGATGGAAAAAGTTATTCCTTGGTAATGGAAACCAAAAGAAAGCTGGAGCAGCAATTCTCATATCAGACAAAATAGACTTTAAAATAAAGACTATTAGAAGAGACAAAGAAGGACACTACTTAATGATCAAGGGATTTATCCAAGAAGAAAATATAACAATTGTAAATATTTATGCACCCAACATAGGAGCACCTCAATACATAAGGAAAATACTAACAGTCAAAAAAGGGGAAATTGCCAGTAACATACTCATAGTAGTGGAATTTAATACTCCACTTTCACCAACGGACAGATCATCAAAATGAAAATAAATAAGGAAACACAAGCTTTAAATGATACATTAAACAAGATGGACTTAATTGATATTTAGAAGAGATTCCATCCAAAAACAAGAGAATACACTTTATTCACAAGTGCTTATGGAACACTCTCCAGATCATATCTTCAGTCACAGATCAAGCCTGGTAAATTTAAGAAAATTGAAATTGTATCAAGTGATTTTTCTGACCACAATGCTATCAGAGTAGATATCAATTACAGGAAAATATCTGTAAAAAGTAAAAACACATGGAGGCTAAACAATACACTACTTAATAACGAAGTGATCACTGAAGAAATAAAAGAGGAAATAAAAAAAAATACCTAGAAACAAATGACAATGGAGACACGATGAACCAAAACCTATGGGATGCAGCCAAAGAAATTCTGAGAGGGAAGTTTATAGCAATACAATCATACCTTAAGAACAGGGAACATCTCAAAAAAACAATCTAACCTTGGACCTAAAGCAATTAGAGAAGGGAGAACAAAAACCAAGAAAGTTAGCAGAAGGAAAGAAAACATAAATATCAGATCAGAAATAAATGAAAAAGAAATGAAGAAAATGATATCAAAGATCAATAAAACTAAAAGCTGGTTCTTTGAGAAGATAAACAAAATTGATAAACCATTAGCCAGACTAATCAGGAAAAAATGGGAGAAGACTCAACTCAATATAATTAGAATTGAAAAAGGAGAAGTAAAAACTGACACTGCAGAAATACAAAAGATCATGAGCGATTACTACAAGCAACTCTATGCCAATAAAAAGAACAACCTGGAGGAAATGAACAAATTCTTAGAAATGCACAACCTGCAAAGCCTGAATCAGGAAGAAATAGAAAATATGAACAGACCAATCACAAGCACTGAAATTGAAACTGTGATTAAAAATATTCCAACAAATAAAAGCCCAGGACCAGATGGCTTCACAGGCGAATTCTATCAAATATTTAGAGAAGAGCTAACACCTATCTTTCTCAAACTCTTCCAAAATATAGCAGAGAGAGGAACACTCCCAAACTCATTCTATGAGGCCACCATCACCTTGATACCAAAACCAGACAAGGATGTCACAAAGAAAGAAAACTACAGGCCAACATCACTGATGAATATAGATGCAAAAATCCTCAATGAAATACTAGCAAACAGAATCCAACAACACCTTAAAAGGATCATGCACCATGATCAAGTGGAGTTTGTTCCAGCAAGGTAAGGATTCTTCAATATACGCAAATCAAACACCATTTTAACAAATTGAAGGAGAAGAAGCATATGATCATCTCAATAGATGAAGAGAAAGCTTTCGACAAAATTCAACACCCATTTATGACAAAAATCCTGCAGAAAGTAGGCATAGAGGGAACTTTCCTCAACATAATAAAGGCCATATATGACAAACCCACAGCCAACATCATCCTCAAAGGTGAAAAACTGAAATCATTTCCACTAAGATCTAGAGCAAGACAAGGTTGCCCACTCTCACCACACTTATTCAACATAGTTTTGGAAGTTTTAGTCACAGCAATGAGAGAAGAAAACGAAATAAAAGGAATCCAAATCAGAAAAGAAGTAAAGCTGTCACTGTTTGTAGATGACATGATACTATACATAGAGAATCCTAAAGATGCTACCAGAAAGCTACTAGAGCTAATCAATGAATTTGGTAAAGTAGCAGGATACAAAATTAATGCACAGAAATCTCTGGCATTCCTATACACTAATGATGCAAAATCTGAAATTGAAATCAGGAAACACTCCCATTTAGCATTGCAACAAAAAGAATAAAATATCTAGGAATAAACCTACCTAAGGAGACAAAAGAACTGTATGCAGAAAATTATAAGACACTGATGAAAGAAATTAAAGATGATACAAATAGATGGAGAGATATACCATGTTCTTGGATTGGAAGAATCAGCATTGTGAAAATGACTCTACTACCCAAAGTGATCTACAGATGTAATGCAATCCCTATCAAACTACCACTGGCATTTTTCACAGAACTAGAACAAAAAATTTTGCAATTTGTATGGAAACACAAAAGACCCCAAATTGCCAAAGCAATCTTGAGAACGAAAAACCGAGCTGGAGGAATCAGGCTCCCTGACTTCAGATTATACTACAAAGCTACAGTAATGAAGACAGTATACTACTGGCACAAAAACAGAAAGATAGATCAATGGAACTGGACAGAAAGCACAGAGATAAACCCACACACATATGGTCACCTCATCTTTGATAAAGGAGGCAGGAATGTACAGTGGAGAAAGGACAGCCTCTTTAGTAAGTGGTGCTGGGAAAACTGGGCAGGTACATGTAAAAGTATGAGATTAGATCACTCCCTAACACCATACACAAAAATAAGCTCAAAATGGATTAAATACCTAAATGTAAGGACAGAAACAATCAAACTCTTAGATGAAAACATAGGTGGAACACTCTACGACATAAATCACTGCAAGATTCTTTTTGACCCACCTCCTAGAGAAATGGAAATAAAAACAAAAATAAACAAATGGGACCTAATGAAACTTCAAAGCTTTTGCACAACAAAGGAAACCATAAACAAGACCAAAAGACAACCCTCAGAATGGGAGAAAATATTTGCAAATGAAGCAACTTACAAAGGATTAATCTACAATATTTATAAGCAGCACATGCAGCTCAATAACAAAAAAACAAACAACCCAATCCAAAAATAGGCAGAAGACCTAAATAGACATTTCTCCAAAGAAGATATACAGACTGCCAACAAACACATGAAGGAATGCTCAACATCATTAATCATTAGAGAAATGCAAATCAAAACTACAATGAGATATCATCTCACACCAGTCAGAATGGCCATCATCAAAAAATCTAGAAACAATAAATCCTGAAGAGGGTGTGGAGAATAGGGAACACTCTTGCACTGCTGGTGGGAATGTGAATTGGTACAGCCACTATGGAGAACTGTATGGAGGTTCCTTAACAAACTACAAATAGAACTACCATATGACCCAGCATTCCCACTATTGGGCATATACCCTGAGAAAACCATAATTCAAAAAGAGTCATGTACCAAAATGTTCATTGCAGCTCTATTTACAACAGCCTGGAGATGGAAACAATGTAAGTGTCCATCATCGGATGAATTGATAAAGAAGATGTGGCATACATGTACAATGGTATATTACTCAGCCATAAAAAGAACCAAAATTTAGTTATTTTTAATGATGTGGATGGACCTAGAATCTTTCATACAGAGTGAAGTAAGTCAGAAAGAGAAGGACAAATACCATATGCTCACACATATATATGGAATTTAAGGAAAAAAATGTCATGAAGAACCTAGGCGTAAGAAAGGAATAAAGACACAGACCTACTAGAGAATGGACTTGAGGATATGGGGATGGTGATGGGTAAGCTGTGACAAAGTGAGAGAGTGGCATGGACATATATACTCTACCAAACGTAAAATAGATAGCTAGTGGGAAGCAGCTGCATAGCACAGGGTGATCAGGTCGGTGGTTTGTGATCGCCTAGAGGGGTGGGATATGGAGTGTGGGAGGGAGACGCAAGAGCGAAGAGATATGGGAACATATGTATATGTATAACTGATTCAGTTTTTTTATAAAGCAGATACTAACACACCATTGTAAGGCCATTATACTCCAATAAAGATGTAAGAAAAAATAATAAAAAAAGAAGCATAGAGAGAAATCATAGGTGACTCTGAGATTTCAAATATGGTTTAATGATTGATGATGATGACATTTATAAATATAGCAAGTTATCAAGGACATCTCTCTTAAGCACTTTATGGAAAGGTTTCTTCCTTTCTTTTTATGTTATTCTCTGAAAGGGAAGTTTCTTTAGTTAGTTAGTTAGTGTTTCTTTGCTTGGTATTGTCGTAGTTGTTAGTGTTCTTTAAAGATCTACAACAATATAAATTTTCCCAGTCAATCATGAGGCACCCCTTCATAAAGTCTAACATTTTGCTCTATTAACCCTAAATGGAAACCGTATTCCTTATCTTTAAATTCTGGCGATACTAATTCATGCTTTTGAAATGTTATACTTGCCCACACTTTTTTCTAAGTGAATCTTCTTCTAAATTGTCCACATTTCAAATAAGAGGCCAATTATAATACTTACATTATAGAGTTGTACATATTTAGGAATTATTCTTCTGAATGCTTTTAAATTTTAAAATACCATAGTTAGCCCACTATTCTTCACCAACCACAGCTCAATAGGAAAGTAAAGGCATTGCACTGAGAAGAATTTAAGGTAGATTCAAGTATAAATTTTCCAACAATGGAAACTGCTAAATACTTAAATTTTTATTGGGAAAATATGAAACATACCCATGCATGAAATCTTTATTTTATTTTTTTAACATCTTTATTGGGGTATAATTGCTTTACAATGGTGTGTTAGTTTCTGCTTTATAACAAAGTGAATCAGTTATACATATATATATGTTCCCATAACTCTTCCCTCTTGCGTCTCCCTCCCTCCCACCCAGATCCTGTTTTTTTTTTTTTTTTTTTTCTGGTATGCGGGCCTCTCACTGCTACGGCCCCTCCCGCTGCAGAGCACAGGCTCCGGACGCTCAGGCCCAGCGGCCATGGCTCACGGGCCCAGCCACTCCGTGGCATGTGGGATCCTCCCAGACCCGGGCACGAACCCGTGTTCCCTGCATCGGCAGGCAGATTCTCAACCACTGCGCCGCCAGGGAAGCCCCCATGAAATCTTTAATATAGAATTGATGTAATAATTGGACATAGTTACTGAAAGTTCAGTCTTTTCTAACAACACTCAGTGGACCTTAGACTATGTTCACTAATCCGTAAATGAAATTTACAAGTAACAGTGCACCTACGTAAAAGAAAAGCCTTGCCACAGCAATGACTAACAAATAACAAATTAACAAATTATTTCGAGTTTTGATCATTTCCATGATCTCCTTGCCTTGCTTGTGCCTGTGTATAGAGTACCTATCTTGCTGTCATAATCTAACATTTCCCATAATACAAAGGCAATCATTTACATGCTAAAAAGTAACCATCATTGTTTGAGATAGAATGACAAAACCAAGCATACAGAGACTAGTATAGCACATTTCTTTATCCTTTTCTTTCTTTATTTCCTTCTTTCTTTTTATTTTAATTTTGCTAAGAAGATTTCTCATGTTGAAAAGTCAAATACTTTCTAACCTGACAAGAAAAAAAAAAACAAAAAAAAGCCACCATGAAATTTCAGCTTTAGCCCTTCACTCCATGCATTGGAAACATATTCCAAAATAATTGAATCAGAGCCAATCATTTGGGAATAATTTAAACATTTTGATGGGGTCAACAATGCTAAAAGCTTGTGCAAATTTGCCACACTGTGCTGTTATCCAGGTGTAAGATTCAAAATCCTATGATAATCGTGCCATCCCAGGATCTGTAGCAATAAAAGGATCTTACAGAGCCATGCATAATTACAATCTAAAGAGGAGTGAAAGAAGAAATATCTGCTACACACAAAATAAATACAAGAGAAGCAAGCAACATGGTCTCATAGATAGATGCAGTAGTAGTTCCAGGTGCTGTAGAGTTTGAAACTTATAAAATTTGTGGGAAGTCTCTTTAATTAAAAGAATGAAAAATTAGATATAGAAGTGAGTGTTTCTTTAGAATGAGAAAAATAAATAACATGAAATTACAAATTTATAAAAGCTGACAATTATCACAAGCATCATAACATCCAGAAAAAATATATTTTTAATTAACTGTCTAATGTGTCACTTTTATATCATTTTTGCTACATACTCTTTGATCATCTCTTCATAGGATAAAGATTTTGTGACATCATTTTCTATAGAGAGAAGAGACTGACAATTCAGTCTTTCCTCTAGCATAGTTTAGAAAAATTTCTTTCAGCTTTACAACTCATAGTTGGTAATGTCAAACTCTGGAATTGTAGTCAAACTTCTACAAACAGCTATCAAGTCTCTTTCCTACATAAAAGGTAAGATTTGGAATAAGTTTCCAGAGCTTAAATTCTGGGTACACACAATTTGAACCTTGCTTCTCCTTCACTACTCAGGTACATCCAGTATCGAGTATCTTGGGACAGAATCATAGTGTGATATGACCTCTGACACTGAAACTTTAGGTCATGACCACAGTGAATTGGCACAGTAGGAAGGAGATATATTCTTGAAAGCTGATCATATTGTGCATCGACTAGCAATAATTTAATTATATAAATAAATGACCACCATCCATATAAATATGTCTAAATGTACCCCCAAATCTTATTCCTCTAAATCCAAAACTATCTGTGGCTTTTCTAACATCACCTGGTATGAGAGGGAGTGTAACAGAGAGGAACATGGAGTGGAAAGATACAGCAGTCTTAAGTAGTTATGGTTAAAATATTTTACTGTTAAAATATTTACAAAAACACAAGACCTATGGGAACATATCAGTAAGCCCTTTCCAGGGCCTTAGAAGTGGCCAGTGAAGTGAGTGGTTCTGATGTTAAGCTTCATAATCTTTACAGTAAATTCACCTCTGGTAGAATGGCAGACTCATAGCAGAATTGCAGAAATGCAGAGTTCTTTCTTTCAGGCATCACTGTGTGTGTGTGTTTGCATGTGTGTGGTAATGGGAAGGGATGAGGTACATGGCAAGGGAATTGGGTGTGTTCAATTCAGGAAGAGCTGGTAAACACAAGCTGGGAATCTACAATGGTCACCCATTAAGCCATCTGAAGGTAAGATTCTTTCTACAGTCACATCTCCCATTCCAAGTTGTTTGTCATCTCTGGTCCTTTCCTGAATACTGGGTTCAAGAAGAGGTAAGAAAGAGTCAAGAGATTTTGATCCAAGATGCCTAAAAAGTAGTCACATAAGTAGGAAAACCATTCTATACCTGCCTGCCGCCAGGACTGTGCTGCTACAAGAGTTGACTCTGGCCTAGTCAATATGATATGGGTAGTTCCTTTGTCTGAAAACTAATTATAAAATGAGAATTTTCATGAAATTGAGTTATTTGTAGTGAGGTGGATGGACCTAGAGAATGTCATACAGATTGAAGTAATTCAGAAGGAGAAAAATAAATACCATATGCTAACACATATATATGGAATCTTAAAAAAATGGTCATGAAGAACCTAGGGGCAAGATGGAAATAAAGACACAGACCTACCAGAGAATGGACTTGAGGACACGGGGAGGGGGAAGGGTAAACTGACAAAGTGAGAGCGTGGCATGGACATATATACACAACCAAACGTAAAATAGATAGCTAGTGGGAAACAGCTGCATAGCACAGGGAGATAAGCTCGGTGCTTTGTGACCACCTAGAGGGGTGGGATAGGGAGGTTGGGAGGGAGGGAGACGCAAGAGGGAAGATATATGGGGGCATATGTATATGTATAACTGATTCACTTTGTTATAAATCAGAAACTAACACACCATTGTAAAACAATTATACTCCAATAAAGATGTTAAAAAAATGAGAATTTTCAGATCTTATAAATCTAACACTCATGGGTAGTGTCATGTATTCTCGGTAATCAGAAAACCAAACAGATATCTACTCCAAACCATGCAACCACAAGAATGATCTCTATATAAAAATGAAAAAGAACGCTGCCAAGAACTTGAATAAAATAATGTGCTTTACATCCGTTTCTTTTGTTATCGAATATTCAGAGCTTCACAAAGGTACCTGATGCTCTACTGTTAAGACTGATCATAAATATTACTGCTTCAGATTCTAAATTTCATATATATATATACTAAAGCATCAAGGAGGACTCAAAATAGTAAAACTTCAGAAAATTTTTTCTAGTTATAAATTCAGAAAACAGAATGGTAAAATATATATTTGAAATATAACAAAAAAACAATATGCTTTGAAAAAGCTCAGATGGTCTAACCCATTGTCTTTGCACTCATAAAAATAGGAACCTGGAGTTTCAAGTTTTGAAAGTGACTAGATCACTGACCTATCATGTTTCCATAGCCAATTAATTCCCTAAATTTGTGTCCTTCATCTGCAAATCTTAAGCAATTTACTGTATGATGAGTATACTTAATATAAAATATTTCCCCCTATATCAAGGCAGATATTAAACTTTAAAAAATAATAATCATTTCCCCGTGAAGACGGGTAATAACCATGCATGTGAGAAAAAAAAAACATAACTTCTAATTAAGGAGGTGGCTTTGGCATAAGATGATATTCCTTTTAAGGATTTAGTTTCATCCCTATTGTTAAAGATTTATCTCTACCCAAATATGTTCAGACATAAAAATCTTTATATTCTCCAGAAACCATTATATTAAATACTCTCAATAATCCTATTTTGATTAATGACTACCATTCTAGTGCTTTGGGAGTCAAATTTTCTATAAAGTCGCCCCATATTAGAAGGTTCTGCATCTGTGGATTGTTTGAACCAGATCATTTGTTGGTTAAATCCGAGGATGTGGAACCCGTGGATAAGGAGGGTCTACTGTACTATGCCATTTTACATAAGGGACTTGTGCATTCGCAGATTTTTGTATTTGGGGAGTATCCTGGAAGCAATCCCTTGTGGATACTGAGGGATGACTGTACGTGTATATTTTAATTTGGGATTAGGAAAATTTGTGCCTGATCATTTACACAGAGATTGAATTGTATAGTAAATAAGTCATCTTCAACTATTCCATCTACAATATAATTACTTTTTCAAACTAAAATTTTTATTCTTTCACTTTCTTTGAATCATTTTCAGAATGGTCAGGAATTATGATCTTTGCATCTTTGTCTTTGCTCTTGTAGGAAATGTGGGGGTAGATTACAAGCTGATAAATATCCTAAACTATCATCTTACTATCTCTGATTATTAACTCAAGTTGACAACAATGCTGATAATGACTGTGATTGGATCAAAATTGAAATAAGGTGCTCATAGCACATAATTCACCTTTACAGTTATTTCAAAAGAGATGATGTACAAATTATAAAGAGGACAAATTGGGTGATGTTTTGCTATGATAGCAGTTCTACTGACAATGGCTCAGTCTGTCATCTTGTTGAGTAAGAGAAATACAAAATTCTGTGTGACAAATGTTGTAAATCCCGGGGTTGTCCCTCCCCCTTACTGGTATTAAAGAATGGAAAAAACATCTATGCATTTCAAGAGACAGAAAAATTTGTAAGTTCTAGATCTCAGATTTTCTTCTATCAGTGTCTATGTGAAGACTGGAGGGCATCAGGGAAGAGACAATAAAGAAGAAAAGCAAACAGTTAGGCATTGAGAGATGTTGAAACATACAGAATATGCCCTACAGAATATCATAAGTATTGAAAAGGATAGATGATTGATTAGACTTATGCTACAGTCTCAATGCAGTGAATAGCCAATAATACATAGCACAAAATAAATGCACATTAATTTAGCACATTTAGCAATAAATGTTAACTAAATGAATGAAGCTTACCTGTACAATAATCATGCTTATGGATATTTGTTGGCCTCTAAAATCTAAAATCTTTCCCAGGACACAAACCAGAATGTTCCCTGTCTTAATTAATTTCTGAGTCCATTGAAGAAAGAGCAAGCAGATCTAAATTTTGATTTAAGTTAAAAAAGTTTGGAGCAAGTAGGGTGATAAGGAAAAGATCATGGTTTCAGTTCTAGAAATGTTGACTTTTTGGTGTCTTTGAGATGTCAAGGTAGAGATGCCAAGTAAATATTTGGACATATGTAAGTGAAGTTCAGAAAAAATTTGATCTTATGATATAAAATTGGAAGTCTTGTGCATTACTCTAAAGTCTTAGATATGAATAAGTTTTCCAAGGGAAATAATAACTCTTCATTATTATCTAGTCATGTGTGTCCAGGACTAAACCCAAGTCAAAATGCAACATCTCTATTTTATTATTTATACTGGTTGGTTCTTTCACCTTGATATCTTACAGTATATAAAAAACAAAATAATGGAGAAGGAAAGGACCATAAAGGGTACCTAGATCAAGTTATTAATCATTTTAAGATCACGGATTTATTTTTAAATATGTGAAAAATATATATTCTTTCCACAGGAAAAAAAAACATGCATATGGGCATGCACACAAAATGGAAGTTCATGTGCCATCCCTAGATTTACTCATATCCAATTTAAAACACTTTCTAGTTTAACATTTTCATTTCATAGCTGAGGATACTGAGTCCAATAAGAGAAATTCCCTGCTCAAGGTCATAAATATAGTAGATGAATATAACCAGGTAGTTAAAAATTATAAGAATATTTTTTAACATCTTTATTGGGTATAACTGCTTTACAATGGTGTGTTAGTTTCTGCTTTATAACAAAGTGAATCAGTTATACATATACATATGTTCCCATATGTCTTCCCTCTTGCGTCTCCCTCCCTCCCACCCACCCTATCCCACCCCTCCAGGCTGTCACAGAGCACTGAGCCAATATCCCTGTGCCATGCGGCTGCTTCCCACTAGCTATCTACCTTACGTTTGTTAGTGTGTATATGTCCATGGCTCTCTCTCGCCCTGTCACAGCTCACCCTTCCCCCTCCCCATATCCTCAAGTCCGTTCCCCAGTAGGTCTGTGTCTTTATTCCTGTCTTACCCCTAGGTTCTTCATGACATTTTTTTCTTCTTAAATTCCATATATATGTGTTAGCATATGGTATTTGTCTTTTTCTTTCTGACTTACTTCACTCTGTACGACAGACTCTAGGTCTATCCACCTCATTACAAATAGCTCAATTTCATTTCTTTTCATGGCTGAGTAATATTCCATTGTATATATGTGCCACATCTTCTTTATCCATTCATCCAATGATAGGCACTTAGGTTGTTTCCATGTCCTGGCTATTGTAAATAGAGCTGCAATGAACATTTTGGTACATGACTCTTTTTGAATTTTGTTTTTCTCAGGGTATATGCCCAGTAGTGGGATTGCTGGGTCATATGGTAGTTCTATTTGTAGTATTTTAAGGAACCTCCATACTGTTCTCCATCGTGGCTGAACCAATTCACATTCTCACCAGCAGTGCAAGAGTGTTCCCTTTTCTCTACACCCTCTCCAGCATTTATTGTTTCTAGATTTTTTGATGATGGCCATTCTGACTGGTGTGAGATGATATCTCATTGTAGTTTTGATTTGCATTTCTCTAATGATTAATGATGTTGAGCATTCATTCATGTGTTTGTTGGCAGTCTGTATATCTTCTTTGGAGAAATGTCTATTTAGGTCTTCTGCCCATTTTTGGATTGGGTTGTTTGTTTTTTTGTTATTGAGCTGCATGAGCTGCTTGTAAATTTTGGAGATTAATCCTTTGTAAGTTGCTTCATTTGCAAATATTTTCTCCCATTCTGAGGGTTGTCTTTTGGTCTTGCTTATGGTTTCCTTAGCTGTGCAAAAGCTTTGAAGTTTCATTAGGTCCCATTTGTTTATTTTTGTTTTTATTTCCATTCCTCTAGGAGGTGGGTCAGAAAGGATCTTACTGTGATTTATGTCATAGAGTGTTCTACCTATGTTTTCCTCTAAGAGTTTGATAGTTTCTGGCCTTACATTTAGGTCTTTAATCCATTTTGAGCTTATTATTTGTGTATGGTGTTAGGGAGTGATCTAATCTCATACTTTTACATGTAGCTGCCCAGTTTTCCCAGCACCACTTATTGAAGAGGCTGTCCTTTCTCCACTGTATATTCATGCCACCTTTATCAAAGATAATGTGTCCATATGTGCGTGGGTTTATCTCTGGGCTTTCTATCCTGTTCCATTGATCTATCTTTCTGTTTTTGTGCCAGTACCATACTGTCTTGATTACTTTAGCTTTGTAGTATAGTCTGAAGTCAGGGAGCCTGATTCCTCCAGCTCCTTTTTTTGTTCTCAAGATTTTTTTGGCTATTCGGGGTCTTTTGTGTTTCCATACAAATTGTGAAATTTTTTGTTCTCGTTCTGTGAAAAATGCCAGTGGTAGTTTCATAGGCATTGCCTTGAATATATAGATTGCTTTGGGTAGTAGAGTCATTTTCACAATGTGCATTCTTCCAATTCAAGAACATGGTATATCTTTCCATCTATTTGTATCATCTTTAATTTCTTTCATCAGTGTCTTATAATTTTCTGCATACAGGTCTTTTGTCTCCTCAGGTACGTTTATTCCTAGATATTTTATTCTTTTAGTTGTAATGCTAAATGGGAGTGTTTTCTTGATTTCACTTTCAGATATTTCATCATTACTATATAGGAATGCCAGACATTACTGTGCATTAATTTTGTATCCTGCTACTTTACCAAATTCATTGATTAGCTCCAGTAGTTTTCTGGTAGCATCTTTAGGATTCTCTATATATAGTATCATGTCATCTGCAAACAGTGACAGCTTTACTGCTTCTTTTCTTATTTGGATTCCTTTTATTTCCTTTTCTTCTCTGATTACTGTGGCTAAAACTTCCAAAACTATGTTGAATAAGAGTGGTGAGAGTGGGCACCCTTGTCTTGTTCCTGATCTTAGTGGAAATGCTTTCAGTATTTCACCATTGAGGATGATGTTTGCTGTGGGCTTGTCATATATGGCCTTTATTATGTTGAGGAAAGTTCCCTCTATGCCTACTTTCTGCAGGGTTTTTATCATAAATGGGTGTTGAATTTTGTCAAAAGCTTTCTCTGCATCTATTGAGATGATCATATGGTTTTTCTCCTTCAATTTGTTAATATGGTTTATCACATTGATAGATTTGCATATATTGAAGAATCCTTGCATTCCTGGAATAAACCCCACTTCATCATGGTGTATGATCCTTTTAATGTGCTGTTGGATTCTGTTTGCCAGCATTTTGTTGAGGATTTTTGCATCTATGTTCATCAGTGATATTGGCCTGTAGTTTTCTTTCTTTGTGGCATCCTTGTCTGGTTTTGGTATCAAGGTGATGGTGGCCTCGTAGAAGGAATATTGGAGTGTTCCTCCCTCTGCTATATTTTGGAAGTGTTTGAGAAGAATATGTGTTAGCTCTTCTCTAAATGTTTGATAGAATTCGCCTGTGAAGCCATCTGGTCCTAGGCTTTTGTTTGTTGGAAGATGTTTAATCACCGTTTCAATTTCAGTTCTTGTGATTGGTCTGTTCATATTTTTTATTTCTTCCTCATTCAGTCTTGGCAGGTTGTGCATTTCTAAGAATTTGTCCATTTCTTCCAGATTGTCCACTTTATTGGCATAGAGTTGCTTGTAGTAATCTCTCATGATCTCTTTTATTTCTGCAGTGTCAGTTGTTACCTCTCCTTTTTCATTTCTAATTCTATTGATTTGAGTCTTCTCCCTTTTTTTCTTGATGAGTCTGGCTAGTGGTTCCTCTATTTTGTTTATCTTCCCAAAGATCCAGCTTTTAGTTTTATTTATCTTTGCTATTGTTTCCTTCATTTATTTTTCATTTATTTCTGGTCTGATTTTTATGATTTCTTTCCTTCTGGTAGCTTTGTGTTTTTTTTTTTGTTCTTCTTTCTCTAATTGCTTGAGGTGCAAGGTTAGGTTGTTTATTCGAGATGTTTCCTGCTTCTTAAGGTGGGCTTGTATTGCTATAAACTTCCCCCTTAAAACTGCTTTTGCCGAATCCCATAGGTTTTGGGTCGTTGTGTCTCCATTGTCATTTGTTTCTAGGTATTTTTTAATTTCCTCTTTGATTTTTTCAGTGATCACTTCATTATTAAGTAGTGTATTGTTTAGCCTCCATGTGTTTGTATTTTTTACAGATCTTTTCCTCTAATTGATATCTAGTCTCATGGCGTTGTGGTCTGAAAAGATACTTGATACAATTTCAATTTTCTTAAATTTACCAAGGCTTGATTTGTGACCCAATATATGATCTATCCTGGAGAATGTTCCATGAGCACTTGAGAAAAATGTGTATTCTGTTGTTTTTGAATGGAGTGTCCTATGAATATCAGTTAAGTCCTACTTGTTTAATGTAACATTTAAAGCTTGTGTTTCCTTATTTATTTTCATTTTGGATGATCTGTCCATGGGTGAAAGTGGGGTGTTAATGTCCCCTACTATGAATGCGTTTCTGTCGATTTCCCCTTTTATGGCTGTTAGTATTTGGCTTCTGTACTGAGGTGCTCCTATGTTGGGTGCATAAATATTTACAATTGTTATATCTTTTTCTTGGATCGATCCCTTGATCATTATGTAGTGTCTTTCTTTGTCTCTTCTAATAGTCCTTATTTTAAAGTCTATTTTTTCTGATATGAGAATAGCTACTCCAGCTTTCTTTTGGTTTTCATTTGCATGGAATATCTTTTTCTATCCCCTTACTTTCAGTCTGTATGTGTCTCTAGGTCTGAAGTGGGTCTGTTGTAGACAGCATATATAAGGGTCTTGTTTTTGTATCCATTCAGCCAATCTGTGTCTTTTAGTGGGAGCATTTATTCCATTATTCAATAATGGATAATTAATGGATATTCAATAATGGATAATAATTCAATTCAATCAATTCAATTCAATTTATTCCATTTATTCCATTATTCAATAATTAAGGTAATTATTGATATGTATGTTCCTATTCCCATTTTCTAAATTGTTTTGGGTTCGTTATTATAGGTCTTTTCCTTTCTCTTGTGTTTCTTGTCTAGAGAAGTTCCTTTAGCATTTGTTGTAAAGCTGGTTTGGTGGTGCTGAACTCTCTCAGCTTTTGCTTGTCTGTAAAGGTTTTAATTTCTCCATCAAATCTGAATGAGATCCTTGCTGGTTAGAGTAGTCTTGTTTGCAGCTTTTTCTCCTTCATCAATTTCAGTATGTCCTGGCACTCCCTTCTGGCTTGTAGGGTTTCTGCTGAGAGATCAGCTGTTAACCTTATGGGGATTCCCTTGTGTGTTATCTATTGTTTTTCTCTTGCTGCTTTTAATAGGCTTTCTTTGTATTTAATTTTTGACAGTTTGATTAATATGTATCTTGGCATATTTCCCCTTGGATTTATCCTGTATGGGACTCTCTGTGCTTCCTGGGCTTGATTAACTATCTGCTTTCCCATATTAGGGAAGTTTTTAACTCTAATCTCTTCAAATATTTTCTCAGTCCCTTTCTTTTTCTCTTCTTCTTCTGAAACCCCTATAATTCGAATGTTGGTGCGTTTAATGTTGTCCCAGAGGTCTCTGAGACTGTCCTCAGTTCCTTTCATTCTTTTTTCTTTCTTCTGCTCTGCAGTAGTTATTTCCACTCTTTTATCTTCCAGGTCACTTATCCGTTCTTCTGCCTCAGTTATTCTGCTATTGATCCCATCTAGAGTACTTTTCATTTCAATTATTGTGTTGGTCATCGTTGCTTGTTTCATCTTTATTTCTTCTAGGTCCTTGTTAACTGTTTCTTGCATTTTGTCCATTCTATTTCCAAGATTTCGGATCATCCTTACTATCATTATTCTGAATTCTTTTTCAGGTAGACTGGCTATTTCCTCTTCATTTGTTAGGTCTGGTACATTTTTATCTTGCTCCTTTATCTGCTCTGTGTTTTTCTGTCTTCTCATTTTGCTTATCTTACTGTGTTTGGGGTCTTCTTTTTGCAGGCTGCAGGTTCGTAGTTCCTCCTGTTTTTGATATCTGTCTCCAGTGGCTAAGGTTGGTTCAGTGGGTTGTGTAGGCTTCCTGGTGGAGGGGACTAGTGTCTGTGTTGTGGTGGATGAGGCTGGATCTTGTCTCTCTAGTGCGCAGGTCTACGTCTGGTGGTGTGTTTTGGGGTGTCTGTGGCCTTATTATGATGTTAGGCAGCTTCTCTGCTAATGGGTGGGGTTGTGTTCCTGTTTTGCTAGTTTTTTGGCATAGGTTGTCCAGCACTGTAGCTTGCTGGTCGTTGAGTAAAGCTGGGTCCTGGTGTTAAGATGGAGGTCTCTGGGAGATTTTCACCATTTGATATTATGTGTAGCTGGGAGGTCTCTTGTTGGCCAGTGTCCTGAAGTTGGCTCTCCTACCTCAGAGGCAGAGTCCTGACTCCTGGCTTGAGCACCAAGAGCCTTTCATCCACACCGCTCCTCAATTTGGGATGACTCATTGTCTATTCATGTTTTCCACAGATGCAGGTACATCAAGTTGATTGTGGAGCTTTAATCCACTGTTTCTGAGGCTGCTGGGAGAGATTTCCCTTTCTCTTCTTTGTTCTCACAGCTCACAGGGGCTCAGCTTTGGAGTTGGCCCTGCCTCTGCGTGTAGGTCCTGGAGGGCGTCTGTTGTTTGCTCGGACAGGACGGGGTTAAAGGAGCGGTTGCTTCAGGGGCTCTGGTGCACTCAGACCGGGGGAGAGGGAGGGGCACTGTGTGTGGGGCGGGCCTGCGATGGCAGAGGCCGGCGTGACGTTGCACCAGCCTGAGGCCCGCCATGCGTCCTCCCGGGGAAGTTGTCCCTGGATCCTGGGAACCTGGCAGTGGCGGGCTGCACAGGCTCCGTGGAAGAGGGGTGTGGATAGTGACCTGTGCTTGCACACAGGCCCCTTGGTGGCGGCCGCAGCAGCCTTAGCGTCTCCCGCCCATCCCTGGGGTCCGTGCTTTATCCGCGGCTCGCACCCATCTCTGGGGTTCGTGCTTTTAGACGCAGCTCGCGCCCGTCTCTGGAGTTCCTTTAAGCAGCGCTCTCAAACCCCTCTCCTCGTGCACCAGGAAACAAAGAGGGAAGAAAAAGTCTCTTGTCTCTTTGGCAGGTGCAGACTTTTCCCAGGACTCCCTCCTGGCTAGCTGTGGTTCACTAACCCTTTCAGGCTATGTTCAAGTCGCCAACCCCAGTCCTCTTCCTGTGCTCCCTGAGCCGCAGCTTGCAGCCCCACCCGCCCCGGCCTGTGAGCAGACAAGCCTCTGGGGCTGGTGAGTGCCGGTCGGCACAGATCCTCTGTGCGGGAATGTCCCTGCTTTGCCCTCTGCACCCCTGTTGCTGTGCACTCCTCCGTGGCTCCAAAGCTCCCCCCTCTGCATCCCGCAGTCTCTGCCCGCGAAGGGGCTTCCTAGTGTGTGGAAACTTTTCCTCCTTCACAGCTCCCTCCCACTGGTGCAGGTGCGGTCCCTATTCTTTTGTCTCTGTTTTTTCTTTTGCCCTACCCAGCTATGTGGTGAGTTTCTTGCCTTTTGGGAGGCCTGAGGTCTTCTGCCAGCCTTCAGTAGGTGTTCTGTAGGAGTTGTTCCACGTGTAGATGTATTTCTGGTGTATCTGTGGGGAGGAAGGTGATCTCCGCGTCTTACTCTTCCACCACCTTCAAGGTCCCTGTCTATAAGAATATTTTTGAGATGGGTACAAGGCTATTTTTCTAGGCATATCTACATTTATGTTCACAGATAGAAGAGCAGTGGAGAATATAAACTCTTGAACAGACCTGTTGTGTTCACATCCAGGATCCATGATTTTTTGTGTCAGGGTTCTATCAGAGAAGCATAACCACTAGGACAGATAGAAAGATAAATGATGATGATGGTAGATTGATTAATCAATGAATCAATAGATATAAAGAGAGATAAATAATGGTAGATTTATTATGGAATTTAACCGTATATGATTATGGAAACAGGCTATTGTTTTTGCAGCTGATGCTGGAGCTTGAATCCATAGGGCTAGCATTTGGGAAAGGAAGATGGATGTAAAATGGGGGAGACCAAGAGTAAATTGGAACTCATGAATCCAGCAGGGATCACATGACGACAGACTGAAACCCATGTCAGTTCTTGTTTTCTCTGACCTTGATAATATGGATGTTATATAGAAGCCATTTCTGTTTGTTATGGAGATAAATACACCATCTAGCTCAGGATTTGGAATAGCCAAAGAAAGATCCATGAGAAAGTGGAGCTCTTACAGGCCAACTGATACCTCATGTCAACAAGCTGAGTTAGAAGACCAGCAGCAGTGTGTGCAAAATACAAAATAGCTGCTACTTCACATCTGCTCTCTAAATTTCCCAAGAATCTCGCTGTGGTGTACCCTATCAAGCAACATACATAAAAACAATTTCTGAGAATTGTAGTTCAACCTAGCCAAGTAGGCACATTCAATGACCCCACAAAGACTTATAAGCTATGTGTCTTGGGGCAATTAATTTTAGTATCCTACTCTTTAAAAAATGAAAAATTATCAGATTAATCCCATAGGATTGCTGCAAGGATCAAATGAAAATATGTAAAGAGTGTAGCACAGTGCCTAGAATATAGTTTACACTCCATGAATATTAATGTATGGGGTTACAAGTTCACTAGATATTACCTAAGAATTTATCTTTGCATTTTGTCCATAATCAAGTCTGATTTCACCCTATGCCCTTCTAGATGGATGCCTCAGGCTTTAGCTAAAATTTCATATTTAGAAAGACAAGAAGGAAAACATTAATCATGTTCAAAGTATTATCTATTTTATTAAATATTATTTTTTTGTTTTTTTATGCTACTGTCCTTTTTTTGTGTTATTGCTATACTGTCATTGTTGTTCTTATTACCATTGCCTGAAATGTCTTCTCTTTTGTTCTCTCTGTCTGCTCAAAGCCTTCCCAGTTTTCAAATTATCACTTTTCATGCCTAATGCAGCTCTCCCTCACTGTGTCAGGCTTCTCTGAACTCATAGACCATACTTAAATGTTTGCCACATGCATTAACATTTTGTTGTATACCTACATATGTAATTTATTAATTGACTTTATATTAGTGTTGGATCTCCAATCTGGGTTTTAATTTTCTGGAGAGCAGAGACAAAATCTAAGATCTCTAGTATTTCTGTGCACTAAATTCAAGGACTATAAATTATAGACTGAGATAAACATATTTTATAATAGAGCAAAGAGAGTAGAAAGAAAATTCAGTATATGAAAAAAATTCATATGATTCTAATTGCAAACATCATAACAAATGGTGCAAATATAATATAACAATATAATAAAGAGATTATAACCCTTGAAGAAGAAGCTATCAATTTTAAAGAGTCTGCATTTAGGGAACAAGAAGGAGCCACAATTTTTTAAGAAATATGTTCTTAAGGCAACAACCATGTATAGACCAAGGGTGCCAGTGGAAGACAAATATTTTGTTGTTATTTAGAGATGCTTTTATATATTTTGGTTACACTTAAATATTTCATTTTAACTGTCTTTGGAAAAACCATAAATACTGAATCATATAGAAACAGAACATAATTTATACAATTTATTTTTAGCTGACAAGTTTTAAAGATGAGGTGAATAAGACAAAAATATAAATATCTAAATTAAATGTTATTTTTAAAGATCTCAGTTCTGGCAAAGTACAAACAAAATGCTCCACTAGGAACATTCGTGTACTCTCAAAGCAACTTAAACTTTTTATCTCCCAAGTCACAAACTGTCAGATGTGTGTGTGTGTGTGTGTGTGTGTGTGTGTGTGTAAAACTCATGGCATACACAGTGTGAATTACTATGTTTCATTATCTCTAAGACAACATCAACTGTAATTTTACGGATCCCTAAGAACAAGAAAATATTGCCAGTTAAACTCATATCTCACTGATTATAAATATACACATTTTAAATTTAGAGATGATAAAGGTATTGAAAAATGTCTTAGAATCAATAAAATAAGTTACCTGTCCACCTTATAACACACCTTAAAGGATATCAAAAGTTTCTGGGACTGAGCTCCTCTAGGAAGATGTCAGAAGAGTAAGACGCGGGGATCACCTTCCTCCCCACAGATATATCAGAAATATATCTACACATGGACATGCTCGTATAGAACACACACTAAATGCGGGCCTCAGACCTCCCAATAGGCAAGAAACTCCCCACGTACCTGGGTAGGGCAAAAGAAAAAAGAATAAACAGAGACAAAAGAATAGGGATGGGACCTGCACAAGTTGGAGGGAGCTGTGAAGGAGGAAAGGCTTCCACACACTATGAAGCCCCTTCACGGGCGGAAAATGTGGGTGGTGGAGGGGGAAAGCTTCGGAGCCGCGGAGGAGAGCAGAGCAACAGGGGTGCAGAGGGCAAAGTGGAGAGATTCCCGCACAGAGAACCAGTGCCGACCAGCACTCACCAGCCCAAGAGGCTTGTCTGCTCACCCGCCAGGGCAGGTGGGGGCTGGGAGCTGAGGCTTGTGCTTCGATCGGATCTCAGGGAGAAGACTGGCAGTGTGAACAGAGCCTGAAGGCGTTAGTGCACCATGGCTAGCCGGGAGGGAGACGGAGAAAAAATCTGAACCTGCTGAAGAGGCAAGAGACTTTTTCTTCCCTCTTTGTTTTTTGGTGTGCAAGGAGAGGGGATAAAGAGCACTGCTTAAAGGAACTCCAAAGATGGGCGCAAGCCGCCGCTAACAGCGCAGATCCCAGAGATGGGCATGAGATGCTAAGGCTGCTGCTGCCGTCACCAAGAAGCCTGTGTGTGAGCACAGGTCAATATCCACACCTCCCCTCCCGGGAGACTGTGTAGCTGTGCAGCCCACCACTGCCAGGGTCCCGTGATCCAGGGACAACCTCTCCGGGAGAACGCACGGCGCACTTCAGGCTGGTGCAACGTCACGCTGGCCTCCGCCACCGCAGGCTTGCCCCATACACCTGCCTCCCCCCGGCCTGAGTGAGCCAGAGCCCCCAAATAAGCTACTCCTTTAACCCGGTCCTGTCTGAGCAAAGAATAGACGCCCTCAGGCGACTTACAAACAGAGGAGGGGCCAAATCCAAAGCTGGAACCTGGAGCTGTGTGAACAAAGAAGAGAAAGGGAAATTTCTCCCAGCAGCCTCAGGAGCATCAGATTAAATCTCCACAGTCAGCTTGATGTACCCTGCATCTCTGGAATACCTGAATAGACAACAAATCATCCCAAATTTAGGAAGTGGACTTTGAGAGCAAGATATATTATTTGTTCGCCTTTTCCTCTTCTTGTGTGTATGTGTATGCTTCTGTGGGAGATTTTGTCTGTATAGCTTTGCTTTCACCATTTGTCCTAGGGTTCTGTCGGTCCGTTATTTTGTTTTTTTACTTAATTTACCTTTTTCTTAATACTTTTATTTTATTTTAATAACTTTATTTTACCTTACTTTATTTTATCCTCTTTCTTTCTTTCTTTCTTTCTTTCTTTCTTTCTTTCTTTCTTTCTTTCTTTCTTTCTTTCTTTCTTTCTTTCTTTCATTTTTGTCCCATTTATTCTGAGCCATGTGGATGAAAGGCTCTTGGTGCTCCAGCCAGGAGTCAGTGCTGTGCCTCTGACGTGGGATAACCAAGTTCAGGAAACTGGTCCACAAGAGACCTCCCAGCTCCACATAATATCAAATGGCAAAAATCTCCCAGAGATCTCCATCTCAACAACAAGACCCAGATTCACTCAATGACCAGCAAGCTATAATGCTGGACACTCTATGCCAAACAACTAGCAAGACAGGAACACAACACCACCCATTAGCAGAGAGGCTGCCTAAAATCATAATAAGGCCACAGACACCCCAAAACACACCACAAGACGTGCACGTGCCCAGCAGAAAGACAAGATCCAGCCTCAGCCACCAGAACACAGGCACTAGTTCCCTCCACCAGGAAGCCTACACAATCCACTGAACCAACTTTAGCCACTGGGGAGAGACAACAAAAACAATGGGAACTACGAACCAGCAGCCTGCAAAACGAGACCCAAAACACAGTAAGATAAACAAAATAAGAAGACAGAAAAACACACAGCAGATGAAGGAGCAAGGTAAAAACCCACCAGACTTAACAAATGAAGAGGAAATAGGCAGTCTACATGAAAAAGAATTCAGAACAATGTTAGTAAAGATGATACAAAATCTTGGAAATAGAATAGAGAAAATTCAACAAACATTTAACAAGGCCCTAGAAGAATTAAAGAGGAAACAAGCACAATGAACAACAAAATAAATGAAATGAAAAATACTCTAGAAGGGATAAATAGCAGAATAACTGAGGCAGAACAATGGATAAGTGACCTGGAAGATAAAATAGTGGAAATAACTACAGCAGAGTAGAATAAAGAAAAAAGAATGAAAATAACTGAGGACAGTCTCAGAGGCTTCTGGGACAACATTAAATGCACCAACTTTTTATAATAGGAGTCCCAGAGGAAGAAGAGAAAAAGAAAGGGACTGAGAAAATATTTGAAGCGATTATAGTTGAAAACTTCCCTAATATGTGAAAGGAAATAGTTAATCAAGTCGAGGAAGCACAGAGAGTCCCATTCAGGATAAACCCAAGGAGAAACATGCCAAGTCACATATTAGTCGAACTATCAAAAATAAAATACAAAGAAAACATACTAAAAGCAGTAAGGGAAAAACAACCAGTAACACTCAAGGAAATCCCCATAAGGTCAACAACTGATCGATCAGCAAAAACTCTGCAAGCCAGAAGGGAGTGGCAGGACATATATTAAGTGGTGAAGGAGAAAAACCTACGACCAACATTACTCTACCCTGAAAGGATCTCAGTCAGATTTCATGGAGAAACTAAAACTTTACAGACAAGCAAAAGCTGAGAGAGTTCAGCACCACCAAACCAGCTTTACTACAAATGCTAAAGGAACATCTCTAGGCAAGAAGCACAAAAGAAGGAAAAGACCTGCAATAACAAACTCAAAACAATTAAGAAAATGGGAATATGAACATACATATCGATAATTAACTTAAATGTAAGTGTATTAAATGCTCCCACCAAAAGACACAGACTGGCTTAATGGATACAAAAACAAGACCTATATATATGCTGTCTACAAGAGACCCACTTCAGACCTAGGGACACATACAGACTGAAAGTGAGGGGATGGAAAAAAGGTATTCCATGCAAATGGAAATCAAAAGAAAGCTGGAGAAGCAATTCTCATGTCAGACAAAATAGACTTTAGAGTAAAGACTATTACAAGAGACAAAGAAGGACACTACATAATGAACAAGGGATCGATCCAAGAAGATATAACAATTGTAAATATTTATGCACCCAACATAGGAGCACATCAATATATAAGGCAAATACTAACAGCTATAAAAGGGGAAATCAACAGGAACACATTCATGGTAAGGGACCTAAACACCCCACTTTCACTAATGGACAGATCACCCAAAATGAAAATAAATAAGGAAACACAAGATTTAAATGATGCATTAAACAAGATGGACTTAACTCATATTTATAGGACATTCCATCCAAAAACAACAGAATACACATTTTTCTCAAGTGCCCATGGGACATCCTCCAGGATAGATCAAGTCTTGGGTCACAAATCAAGCCTTGGTAAATTTAAGAAAATTGAAATTGTATCAAGTATCATTTTCAAACGCAATGACATGAGACTAGATATCAGTTACAGGAAATGATCTGTAAAATATTCAAACACATGGAGGCTAAACAATACACTACATATTAACGAAGTGATCACTGAAGACATCAAAGAGGAAATCAAAACATTCCTAGAAACAAATAAGAGTGGAGACACGACGACCCAAAACCTATGGTATGCTACAATAGCAGTTCAAAGAGGGAATTTTATAGCAGTACAATCCTACCTTAAGAACAGGAAACATCTCAAGTAAACAACCTAACCTTTCACCTCAAGCAATTAGATAAAGTAGAACAAAAAAACCCCAAAGTTAACGAAAGGCAAGATATAATAAAGATCAGATCAGAAATAAATGAAAACGAAATGAAGGAAACGATAGCAGAGATCAATAAAACTAAAAGCTGGTTCTTTGAGAAGATAAACAAAATTGATAAACCATTAGCCAGACTCATCAAGAAAAAAAGGAAGAGCACTCAAATCAATAGAATTAGAAATGAAAAAGGGGACGCAACAACTGACACTGCAGAAATACAAAGGATCATGAGAGATTACTACAAGCAACTCTATGCCAATAAAATGGACAACCTGGAGGAAATGGACAAATTCTTAGAAATGCACAACCTGCCAATACTAAACCAGGAAGAAAGAGAAAGTATGAACAGACTAATCACAAGCACTGAAATTGAGACTGTGATTAACAATATTCCAACAAATAAAAGCCCACGACCAGATGGATTCACAGTTGAATTCTATAAAACATTTACAGAAGAGCTAACATCTATCCTTCTCAAACTCTTCCAAAATATAGCAGAGGGAGGAATACTCCTAATCTAATTCTACGAGGCCACCATCACCCTGATACCACAATCAGACAAAGATGTCACAAAGAAAGAAAACTACTGTCCAATGTCACTGATGAACATAGATGCAAAAATCCTCAACAAAATACTAGCAGACAGAATGCAACAGTACATTTAAGGATCGTACACCAAGATCATGTGGGGTTTATTCCAGGAATGAAAGGATACTTCAATATATGCAAATCAATCAACATGATACACCATATAAAAAAATTGAAGGAGAAAAACCATATGATCATCTCAATAGATGTAGAAAAATCTTTGACTAAATTAAATACCCATTTATGATTAAAACCCTGCAGAAAGTAGACATAGAGGGAGCTTTCCTCAACATAATAAAAGCCATATATGGCAAACCCACAGCCAACATCATCCTCAATGGTGAAAGACTGAAACCATTTCCACTAAGATCAGGAAGTGGACAAGGTTGCCCACTCTCACCACTCTTATTCAACATAGATTTGGCCATTTTAGCCACAGTAATCAGAGAAGAAAAGGAAATAAAAGGAATCCAAATCAGAAAAGAATAAGAAAAGTTGTCATTCTTTGCAGATGACTTGATACTATACATAGAGAATCTTAAAGTTGCTACCAGAAAACTACTAGAGCTAATCAATGAATTTGGTAAAGTAGCAGGATGCAAAATTAATGCACAGAAATCTCTGGCATTCTTATACACTAATGATGAAAAATTGGAAAGTGAAATTAAGAAAACACTCCCATTTACCATTGCAACAAAAAGAATAGTATATCTAGGAATAAACCTACCAAAGGAGACAAAAGATCTGTATGCCGAAAATTTATGGCACTGATGAAAAAAATTAAAGGTAAGACAAATAGATGGAGAAATATACCATGTTCTTGGATTGGAATAATCAACATTGTGAAAATGACTCTACTACCCAAAGCAATGTATAGATTCAATGCAATCCATAACAAAATACCACTGGCAGTTTTCACAGAACTAGAACAAAAAATTTCACAATTTGTATGGAAACACAAAAGACCCTGAACAGCCAAAGCAATCTTGAGAACAAAATATGGAGCTGGAGGACTCAGGCTCCCTAACTTCAGACTATACTATAAAGCTTCAGTAATCAAAACAGTATGGTACTGGCACTAAAACAGAAATATAGATCAATGGAACAGGATAGAAAGCCCATAGATAAACCTACACATATAAAAGGAGGCAAGAGTATACAGTGGAGAAAAGCCAGCCTCTTCAATAAGTGGTGCTGGGAAAACTGGACAGGTACATGTAAAAGTATGAGATTAGAATACTCCATAACACCATACATAAATATAAACTCAAAATGGATTAAATACCTAAATGTGAGGCCAGACACTATCAAACTCTTAGAGGAAAACATAGGCAGAACACTCTATGACATATATCACAGCAAGATCCTTTTTGACCCACTTCCTAGGGAAATGGAAATAAAAACAAAAATAAATAAATGAGACCTAATGAAACATAAAAAGTTTTGCACAGCAAAGGAAACCAAAAACAAGACCAAAAGACAACACTCACAATGGGAGAAAATATTTGCAAATGAAGCAACTGACAAAGGGTTAATCTCCAAAATTTACAAGCAGCTCATGCAGCTCAATAACAATGACAACAACAAAAAAACCCAATCCAAAAATGGGTAGAAGACCTAAATAGGCATTTCTCCAACGAAGATATATAAATTGCCAATAAACACATGAAAGAATGCTCAACATCATTAATCATTAGAGAAATGCAAATCAAAACTACAATGAGATATCATCTCACAAGGGTCAGAATGGCCATCATCAAAAATCTGGAAACAATAATGCTGGAGAGGGTGGGGAGAAAAGGGCACACTCTTGCACTGCTTTTGGGAATGTAAATTGATACAGCCACTATGGAGAACAGTATTGATGTTCCTTAAAAAACGACAAATATAACTACTATACAACCCAGCAATCGCACTACTGGGCATATACCCTGAGAAAACCATAATTCAAAAAGAGTCATGTACCAAAATATTCATTGCCTCTCTATTTACAATAGCCAGGAGACAGAAGCAACTAAATGTCCATCATCAGTTGAATATATAAAGAAGATGTGGCACATATATACAATGAATATTACTCAGCCATAAAAAGAAATGAAATTGAGTTATTTGTAGTGAGGTGGATGGACCTAGAGTATGTCATACAGAGTGAAGTAATTCAGAAAGAGAAAACAAATACCGTATGCTAACATATATATATATGGAATCTAGGAGAAAAAAATAGAAAAGTTCATGAAGAACCTAGGGGTAAGACAGGAATAAAGACACAGACTACTAGAGAATGGACTTGAAGATATGGGGAGGGGGAAGGGTAAGCTGTGACAAAGTAAGAGAGTGGCATGGACATATATACACTACTAAACGTAAAATAGATTGCTAGTGGGAAGCAGCCGCATGGCACAGGGAGATCAGCTTGGTGCTTTGTGACCACCTAGAGGGGTGGGATAGCAAGGGTTGGAGGGAGGTAGACGCAAAAGGGAAGAGATATGGGTACATATGTATGTGTATAACTGATTCACTTTGTTTTAAAGCAGAAACTAACACACCATTGTAAAGCTATTATACTCCAATAAAGTTGTTAAAAAAAAAGTTTCTGGGACTAAGTATTCTCAGTTATATACATTACTCTTTAGAAGTCTTCTGGCAATAGAAGTAAGAACCATATGACTTCCATAGCCTTATAATGAAATATGTAGTTATTAATATTTAACCTTAAATTATTTTCCTTTTTTGCCTATAAAGTGAAATATTTTTTATTCTTCCATTTCTATTCAAAAGTCCATTTTGAAGTGTGCTTTAAGCAGAAGGAGAATAATTGTCTAATCTCTCTTTTGACACTGACTTTCTCTTAGGGCAAGTGCCCTCAGATTCATTACTTAATCTTAGTGTTGCAGCTTCTCTCTGTAAGAAGAATAAAACAATGTGCCTCATTGTGGATTATCCACTACTTTGAGGAAGAGCAAATGCTCTCTATTTTTCTAATTATAATATTCATAATTCCAAAAAGAAATTGCATTTAAGAAGAATGAAAACAATTTTAATGATCCCTTTATCAGGCCCCAAAGAACTCACAAAACCAAAGTCGTTGAAAAGGTTGAACAGTTGTTTCCAAAACAAATATCTATCTGGTTGTCTTTGAATATACCTACCTTCTCTCAGATTTCAATATACCTCCATCTCTGCTATGCTTTTAAAGCCGAAAACTTATGGCCCTGTAAACTAATGTCATTTAAACATTTTAAGCATGAAATGGTATAAAGCATTTTTTGAGGAGAATTAAAAACTACATCCATTTTCCAGTCTTTGTTTGTCAAATGTTTCCTTTTTTTAAAACTATTTTTGAGACCATGGTTCACACTGAACAGAAGAGATTTGAATGTATACAGCAAATCTGTTCCCATTCTCCCTTTGGGCAAAAAGAAAACTTTAAAAACATTCTCTGTTTGGGTACTCACTATTTTCCACAATTTATCTAACTGAATGATTACCAGAAATAAATGACTCATTCTTTTAACAAGTCCATTTCGTTTTTCACATAATTATTTCACCACATCATTATAACTACTTCATCTTTTTTGTTTTTATAATAGATCTGCAACTTCATTTGAAGTAAAGGGCTTCAAATTACATAGTTTTTGAGACTCAGAAATGTGTAAAATGGCCTCTGAGCCTTCTCCCCTTTACAACATAAAAGCCTAAGATAATTATAAGTATATATAATATATAAATATATTTTTAATAAACACATATATGTTAAAGCATAAACATGTATTCACAGTGTGACAAGTTGGTGAATACTAAAGAAAATGAAAATGAGCCCTATAAGGTAACTCCAACTTTTGAAGGAAAAAATATATGTATATCATTCCCATCCTGGAATCATTTACTTGTCAGTTTTTCATACAGACTAATAAAGGGCTTCCAGTTCAATAAGCAGACTTGCATTTACATCTTTTTCTCCAGAATAAGAAATAAAATGCATAATAGTATTTGTAGAAGGGAAGAGTGTTTTACCAATAGGTGGCATATATCACACATTTCTGGAAGAGAGAATTTAAGAGAGGGTCCAGGATCTGAGGCATGTATGACAGAGGTCAAGGATGAATAGTGTTTTTGAAAACTAGGGAATTGATTGAAATGCTACAAACTGAAAAGTTGAGGTCATCAACACCTGCACACCCTTCCCTAAGAATACAGAGAACAGTTAGCCTAGTTATTCCCAGGCAAAGAAACACAACATTCTTCTCCCAAGAAATAGAATTGTCTGTGGAAAGTGAAGTCTATTTTGGGTGTTAAAAACCCAGAGTAAAATACTCCAGAATAAAATACACTAATCCTGGCTGGCATGGAAAATGTGGGGGAAATTGGTGAGGCCACAACCTGATATCCAGTTCCTCACTTTCTCATGGTTAATCAAAATCTGACTATTTATACACTATATTCATTGATTGAATGACCAGATGGATGTCTTACTTATGTGAGAAATCAGGCCTACATAGAAAATAGTAGAGGGAAACCATACCAGCTAACTAGACCTGTTGCTTAAATATGAACAGACAATCACAGATAGACAGGCAAAGAAAACAAACTCTCAGCATGAAAAATAAACATCAAGATGAACAAAAGCTATCCCCAGAGGAAACAGAAAATTTAAGGAAATTTTAAGGGAAAATAAAGTATATACTCAGAGCATTTTGTGAAGTTATTACATCCAAGAGACAATAACATGATATTTGTTTTAAAATATCAGAAATTGAGGAAAGTTCTTAGAGCTTAAATATAGAATTTATAAAACAAAATTTTAATATAAAATAATTATATTAAAATAATATAAAATATTTTTTATTTATGAAAATAAAGTTGGGGAAATTCCTTAGAATATAGGCTATAAAGAAAAAAATGAGAGGAAAGAGCCATAAATGACCACTGTACAAAGCCCAACATTTGATCAGTAGAATTCCCAGGAGATAGAAGAGAGGAGAGACAATTTAAAGGAAAAAGTAGAAGAAAATAAGTTATATAGACGAAAACTAATCTTCCGATTGAAAAATGCAAGTGTAGAATGTTCCTTTCTTAATATAATCATTCACAACTAACAATTTTCATCTTGTCACTGTTTTCTCTGCACCCCACAAGTAAGTGTATTGGGTACTCCAGAGAAACAGAACCAATAGGACATATATGATATGTATTACAAGAAATTAGATCATACAATTATGAAGCTGGTAAATCCAAAATCTGCAATGTGGTCAACAGATTGGAGACTCAGCAGAGCTGATGGTGCAGATAAATTCCAAAAGCAATCTTTTTATTTTATTCTATTCAGGCTTTCAACTTATTGGATGAGGTCCAGCCACATTATGGAGCATACTCTGCTTAATCAAAGTTAACTGATTTAAATGTTAATTTCATCCAAAATCATCCTCCAATTTGACAAATAAAATTAACCTTCCCCCAAAATTTTGATATGTTATGTTTTCATTTTCATTCAACTCAATGTATTTTCTAATTTTCTTAGTGATTTTTTCTATAGAACCAAACTAGATTGGAGTCAGTTATGTCAGGAATGAAATGGAGATGGTCAACACAGGTTTGAATAAAGGGAACTCAACCTAACCTTACAGGAATTTACGACTCTTCTCAGAAATCATCAGAGGACATCAGTCAATCCCCAAATGCCAGGTCTACTCACTCCATCTCTGAACTTCCTTGTTTTCCTGACTCGGCAACCCTGATCCAAACAGGAAAGAAGACCACTAGGTAATCTATAAACTGAAAAAGCTAAACAACTTCCAGATTTATTCCATAAAAAAACCCTTAGGCTGTGAGCAATTTGAAATTTATTGTTCCCGTAGTCTTGAGTTTCCTGGCTTGCAAGTCAAAAGTCTTGCAATAAACTCATCCGTATGCTTTGTTTTATTCAGTATTCAGAGGTTGGTTTTTAACACTTGACTCTTTAGTTGTTTAAGAATTAGCTATTTAATTTCTATATTTCAAATTTTCCAGTTTTGCTTCTTTTACTGATTTATAGCTTCATCCCACTGTGGTCAGAGATGATACTTTGTATGCTTTTGGTCTTTTAAAATTTATGACAATTGTCTTATGGCTAAACATATAATCTATCACAGAGAATGTTCCACGTTCACTTGAAAAACATGTATAAATTGCTATCATTGGTGGAGTGTTTGTATGTCTCTCAGGTCTAGTTGGTTTATAGGATTATTCAAGTCCTCTATTTCCTTACTGACTTTCTGTCTAGACATCCTGTTCACTGTTGAAAATAGGCTATTGAAGTTTCCAACTACTATTGTTGAACTGTCTATTTCTGCCTTCAATTATACCAATGTTTAATTCATATATTTTGGTGTTTTGGTGGACTTTTTTTTATAATTGTTATATCTTCTTGATAAATTCACCCTTTGTTATAAAGTGTCATTTTTTGTCTCACGCAAAAGTAAAGAGACAAAAAGTAAATTTTGTTACTTAAAATTAATTTTGTGCATTTTAGAGTATGTAGGTACCATTTAATTATTATCTTCATGTTATATCATTCTCCATCATTTCATTGTTCACCTAATAATGTTTATAAGTGTAAAGTGAGTCTCTTAAAAACAGCATATAGCTGGGGTTTTTTATACATTCTTCTACTCTATGTCCTATAAAATATGAAACTAATCCCTTTGCTTTTTGCTTTTTTTAACATCTTTATTGGAGTACAATTGCTTTACAATGGTGTGTTAGATTCTGCTTTATAACAAAGTGAATCAGATATACATATACATATGTCCCCATATCTCTTCCCTCTTACATCTCCCTCCCTCTGAACCTCCCTATCCCACCCCTGTAGGCGGTCACAAAGCACAGAGCTGACCTCCCTGTGTTATATGGCTGCTTCCCACTAGCTTTCTATTTTACGTTTGGTAGTATATATAGGTCCATGCCAATCTCTAACTTTGTCCCAGTTTACCCTTCCCCCTCCCCGTATCCTCAAGTCCGTCCACTAATAGGTCTGCAACTTTATTCCCATTTGCTCATAGGTTCTTCAAGAAAATTTTCTTTTTTCTTTTTTTTTAGATTCCATGTATATGTGTTAGCATACAGTATTTGTTTTTCTCTTTCTGAATTACTTGACTCTGTATGACAGACTCTAGGTCCATCCAACTAACTACAAATAACTCAAGCACATTTCTTTTGATGGCTGAGTAATATTCCATTGTATATATGTGTCACATATTCTTTATCCATTCATCCGATGATGAACACTTAGGGTGCTTCCATATCCTGGCTATTGTAAATAGAGATGCAATGAAAATTTTGGTACATGACTCTTTTAGAATTATGGTTTTCTCAGGGTATATGCAGAGTCGAGGGATTGCTGGGTTGCATGATATTTCTATTTTTAGGTTTTAAGGAACCTCCATATAGTTCTCCATAGTTGCTGTATCAATTTACATTCCCACCAACAGTGCAAGAGTGTTACCTTTTCTTCACACCTTCTCCAGCATTCATTGTTTCCAGATTTTTTGATGATGGCCATTCTGAACTGTGTGAGATGATATCTCACTGTAGTTTTGATTTGCATTTCTCTAATGATTAATGATGCTGAGCATTCTTTCACGTGTTTATGGCCAATTGGTATATCTTCTTTGGAGAAATGTCTATCTAGGTCTTCTGCCCATTTCTGGATTGTGTTGTTTGTTTTTTTGATATTGAGTTGAATGAGCTGCTTGTCACCCTGATACCAAAACCAGACAAAGATGTCACAGGGAAAGAAAACTACGGGCAAATACCACTGATGAACATAGATGCAAAAAACCTCAAAAAAATACTAGCAAACAGAATCCAACAGCACATTAAAAGGATCATACACCATAATCAAGTGGGGTTTATCCCAGGAATGCAAGGATTCTTCAATATACACAAATCAATCATTGTGATGCACCATATTAACAAACTGAAGAATAAAAATCATATGATCATCTCAATAGATTCAGATAAAGCTTTTGACACAATTCAACACCTATTTATGATAAAAACCCTCCAGAAAGTAGGCAGAGAGGGAGTTTACCTCAACATAGTAAAGGCCATATATGACAAACCCACAGCCAACATCATCCTGAATGGTGAAAACGTGAAACCATTTCCATTAAGATCAGGAACAAGACAAGGTTGCCCACTCTCTCCACTTTTATTCAACATAGTTTTGGAAGTTTTAGCCACAGCAATCAAGGAAGAAAAAGAAATAAAAGGAATCCAAACCAGAAAAGATGAAGTAAAGTTGTCACTCTTTGCAGATGACATGATACTATACATAGAGGATCCTAAAGATGCTACCAGAAAACTACTAGAGCTAATCAATGAATTTGGTAAAGTAGCAGGATACAAAATTAATGCACAGAAATCTCTGGCATTCCTATACACTAATGATGAAAAATCTGAAACTGAAATTCAGAAAACACTACCATTTACCATTGCAGCAAAAACAATAAATTAACTCAGAATAAACCTACCTAAGGAGACAAAAAACCTGTATGCAGAAAATTATAAGACAGCAATGAAAGAAATTAAAGATGATAAAAATAGATGGAGAGATACACCATGTTCTTGGACTGGAAGAATCAACATGGTGAAAATGATTCTACTATTCCAAGCAATCTACAGATTCAATGCAATCCCTATCAAAATACCACTGGCATTTTTCACAGAACTAGAACAAAAAAAGTTTCACAATTTGTATGGAAACACAGAAGACCACAAATAGCCAAAGCAATCTTGAGAACAAAATAATGCAGCAGGAGGAATCAGGCTCCCTGACTTCAGACTATACTACAAAGCTACATTAATCAAGACAATATGGTACTGTCACAAAAACAGAAATATAGATCAATGGAAAAGGATAGAGAGGCCAGAGACAAACCTACACACGTATGGTCACCTTATCTTTGATAAATAAGGCAAGAATATACAGTGGAGAAAAGACAGCCTCTTCAATAAGTGGTGCTGGGAAAAGTGGGCAGCTACATGTAAAAGAATAAATTTAGAACACTAATGCCATACACAAAAATAAACTCAAAGTGGATTAAAGACCTAAATGTAATGCCAGACACCATCAAACTCTTAGAGGAAATCATAGGCAGAACGCTCTATGACATAAATCACAGAAAAATCCTTTTTGACCCACCGCCTAGAGAAATGGAAAAATAAAACAAAAATAAACGAATGGGACCTAATGAAACTTAAAAGCTTTTGCACAGCAAATAATCCCATAAACAAGATGAGAAGATGACCCTCAGAATGGGGGAAAATGTTTGCAAATGAAGCAATTGACATAGGATTAATTTCCAGAATTTACAGGCAGCTCATGCAGCTCAATATCAGAAAAACAAACAATCCAATCCATAAGTGGGCACAAGACCTAAATAGACATTTCTCTAAAGAAGATATACAGATTGGCCACAAGCACGTGAATGAATGCTCAATATCATTGATCACTAGAGAAATGCAAATCAGAACTACAATGAGGTATCACCTCATTGTATCACCAGTCAGAATGGCCATAATCAAAAAATCTACAAGCAATAAATGCTGGAGAGGGTGTGGAGAAAAGGGAACCCTCTTGCACTGTTGGTGGGAATATAAATTGATACAGCCACTATGGAGAACAATATGGAGGTTCTTAAAAAACTAAAAATCGAACTACCATATGACCCAGCAATCCCACTACTGGGCATGTACCCTGAGAAATCCATAATTAAAAAAGAGTCATGTACCACAATATTCATTGCAGCTCTATTTACAATAGCCAGGACATGGAAGCAACCAAAGTGTCCATCAACAGATGAATGGATAAAGAAGATGTGGTACATATATACAATGGAATATTACTCAGTCATTAAAAGGAACAAAACTGAGTTATTTGTAGTGAGGTGGATGGACTTAGAGACTGTCATACAGAGTGATGTAAGTCAGAAAGGGAAAAACAAATACCGTATGCTAACACATATATATGGAATCAAAAAAAATGAAAAAAAAATGGTCAGAAGAACCTAGGGGCAAGATGGGAATAAAGATGCAGACCTACTAGAGAATGGACTTGAGGATATGGGGAGGGGGAAGGGTAAGAAGAGACAAATTTAGAGAGTCGCATGGACATATATATGCTACCAAACGTAAAATAGATAGCTAGTTGGAAGCAGCCACATAGCACGGGAGATCAGCTCAGTGCTTTGTGACCACCTAGAGCCGTGGGGTTGGGAGTGTGGGAGGGAGGGATATGCAAGAAGCAAGAGATATGGGGACATATGTATATGTATATATGATTCACTTTGTTATAAAGCAGAAACTAACACACCATTGTAAAGCTATTATACTCCAATAAAGATGTTAAAAAAAAAAAAAAGGTGCAAGAGCAAAAGAAAGTAATTAATGGATCAATGTCTTTGAAGAGACAAGAATGGGTCCAAATAAGCACTTCCACAATAACTATGAAGATCTAACTTTGTGATGTCTCTCAGTAGCAGTTCTTTTGTATCCTACCAAATGTACAGTTTACTGGAAAATCTTAGGAAAATTTTAATATCTAATTTTAAATTACATTTCCATAATTTTAGGATTTTTGCTTTTTAAATTATCTTATTTATCATTTAATTAGTTATGCTTGCAGAAATTGTTACCCATTATGTAAGGTCTATATTCAAATAACAGTATACACTAAAATGCAAGTAGGTCACTTCTACAAAAATAAGTGTTTCTTTCATTACTAGATGCAAAAAGAGCATTGCCTAGAGTATAGACAAACCACTGACTGCAACTCTGTCACACATTGTAAGAGATATGAACATTAGCAAAGTAAGCATAGGCACCATGTTGAGCTAATGTATTGTATAAAGAAATTATGCAAGTATTCCTAAAGATAATTGGTAACAGTTATGCCCCCCATTCTCTGATTATTCTACTGCACGTGCTATGACTCAATAATTATTTATATGTGTATAGTTACCACATACAGCCCCCACACAGCAGCCCAGTGATTGTGTTCATTCTTGTGATGAAGTCTATGTCTCCAAATTTAGAAGTTTCAGAATATCTTACAAGAATTGCTAAAAGGTAGAATAGACTAAAGAGTGTCAAGTACTGATCAAAATCTAAAGCTTACAAAAATGGAAAAACTATCCTCAATTTTAAACAGAACTAACATTGACATATGAAGGGTTATTTAGAAAGATAATATACACTAACCTATATTCATTGCACAACCTCTAGCTTTACTTTTATGGTCAATTATCATCCCTATTATTTTTTCTTGGATATTTATTTTCTATTAATAAATCCAGCATTTCAAGCTTTTGTGTTCTGCAACAAATGCTTTATTCCAGCCAATAGCCTTTCTTTCCCATTTTCATTAATACAACATATTTTACATTGTATTTTAAAAATCTTTATGATTCTTCCAAATGAAAAGTACTATATTCTATTGTACATGCTAAAAGCTGGCTTTTATCTTACTGCTTTGTTCCATTATCACAGAAGTTCACACTGTTTTTCTATCCCTGCAATAAACTACCAAGATGAGTTAATCTCCACACAGTAAAATAAAATGCTGCAGGCTAAATTCTGCCTGAAGCTACAACTCTAAAATTATCTGGAAAATTAAAGTAACACAGATAGATAGATGGAGAGAAAGATAAATGAAAGAGCGAGAGCGAGAGCGAGACCGAGAGCGAGAGAGAGAGAGAGAGAGAGAGGTGGGTTTGTCTCTATTAAGTAAGCATTATTTTGTTGATGACCTCAGCCTGAACACAGTTTGCCAATTAATTAATTAATTTACCAGTTTGTTTCTTGAGACATTCTAGTTTTAGGCAGTAAAAAATGGTATTGCACATATAAATGGTATTAGTTTTTGTTGAGATGCTTAATATATTTAAAAACTCCAAACATCTGTTAAATGTTTTGAAATGTAAGGCATTGGTCAGCAAATTATTTTTTCTTAACTGTCCAGATAGTAATATTTTTAGTTTTGCAGGCCATATAGGCTCTGTTGCAACTTCTCAACTCTTTGTATTATGAAAGCAGCAATAGATAATACAAAAACTAATGGGACACCTGTGTTCCAATAAAACTTTATTTACAAAAACAGGTGGATGGCACTCAGGCAGTGATTTACCAATCCCTGAAGGCATCATTATGATTGATCATCATTTAGTCTTCATCATTCCTATGTACTAGTACTCTTCCATTAAATTCAAATTTAAAATGCCTATTAGCTGTCTGCATGTCTATTATGTGAAGCGTTTTAATCTAGAATAGTTTCATGTATATATCCAAGACAATATGGTTATTAATAATGAAATAATTACTCATCACTTATGAGATTTTCAAAGAACTGTTGCAATGAATGTTTCATCCAAAAATGTGCAGAATGCCATTTATTGAAAAGACTATAGTTTATGTTAAAAACTGTTTGGTTTTGTTTCTATATAGCAGATATTCACAGTATTTAATATCTCTATGGGTCTATAATTAATATGCAGGAAAATAGGAAAATAATTGTAAAAGAATAAAATAAACAGTCTTTCCTGGAGCTGGTGGAGAGGCTTAGAGTCTTACCGTTAGCTACCCCCACCCTGTTCCTATGCTCTCTATAAAAAAATTGAATAAAATAAAGAAGCAAAAAGAAAAAAAAAAGAGAATGTGAAATGAATAGATAATTCATATACAAACAACAAGATAAAGAAGTACAGGGGCTTCCCTGGTGGTGCAGTGGTTGAGAGTCTGCCTGCCAATGCAGGGGACACGGGTTCGTGCCCCGGTCCGGGAAGATCCCACATGCCGTGGAGCGGCTGGGCCCGTGAGCCATGGCCTCTGAGCCTGCACGTCCGGAGCCTGTGCTCTGCAAGGGGAGAGGCCACAACAGTGAGAGGCCCGCGTACCACAAAAAAAAAAAAAAAAGAAGAAGTACAAATGGTCTATACACATATAGTCATAATGATACTGACCAGGGCTCTTGGCCTTCCCCTATCAATAGAAATTGACTAGAGGCCAGACAAGAAATTGAGGCAAGGCTTTATTGGGGAACCTGCTGCAGCTGGAAGGAGTGAGAACAAGTAACATGTTCCCTTGCTTGCTCTCTCCCTGACGGGGTCCGAGCTTGTTCCTTATATTGGGTGAGGGTAGGGGTGTGTCCAGGAGATGGGCTGGAGGGGTGCCTTTGGTGGTTTTCCCACCCCTTAGGTAGAGTTGCATGCAGGAGGCATGCTTAGTACCCTGCTTTTGCTTCTGACATCCTGTTTTTGCTCCAGGCTCTTCAGAAGTGGCAGTTGGGTTTTTTAAGTCTTTTGGATCTTTTTGTCCAGAATTTGCCCAAACTGCACATGCACACAGTTATTTTTAGTCCCATATAGTTTCTTTGTATTTTGTTGCTCGAGGAGAAGTTTGTCCAGGTGCAAGCACTGCAGCACTGCAGCAAAGGGTCCCAGGTCCCAGCCTGTCTCAATAACATCACTAAAATTAAAGAAAATGCTATTTAAAATCAAGAATTTTTTACTTGTCATATTGGCAAAATATAAAACAATCATTCTTATGATTGTTGGTGAGGATGTGAGGAAATGAGAAATTTCAAATAGATTTATAGGACAATAGGATATATCGATGACTATTGTAAATGTGCACACCATTAAATTCAGCATTTCCCACTACTTCAAGTTTATGCAAGTTAGGAAATTATTAATTACCCCATTATTTGCATTAGTGAATATCTGGAAGCAATCCAAATCCCCATTAATAAGGGGGTGGTTAAAGCAAACAAAATCAACATTTAAAACAAGATGCAGTCCACACAGCAGTACACTACAAAGACATTTAAAATAATTAGGGGGAAAAATGATAAATCATACTTCATCAAAATTGAAAGGTTTTTAAAAAAAAAAAAATTGAAAGGTTTTGCTCTTCAAAATATCTCATTAAGAGGCCCAAAAGTCCAGTCACAAACTGTGATAAATATATGCAACACATATATCAAAGGCCTTCTATCAAGAATATGTGATAAATTTTTACAAATCCATAATAGAAGACAAACAACCCATTAAGAAAATATGTAAAGATTTAAACAAGCACTTCATGAATGAAGACATGTTGACTGTCAATAAGCATTTGAAAACATGCTCTAAATCATTAGGCATCTAGGATATTCAAATTAAAACTATAATAAGATACACTATAAACCCATTAGGAAGACTAAAATTAAAACAAAAAGCAAAAAAACCTAAACTTATCAACTGTTGGTGAAAACAAAGAATAGTTGGGGCTCGGTTTCACTGCTGTTGGGAATATAAAATGGCACAACCACTTTAGAAAACCGTTTTGATAGTTTCTTAAAAATTTACACCTACATCTACTCCAACCATTCTACTGTTAGGTATTTAACCGAGAGAATACAAAACATGTCCACACAAAGACTTTTACACAAATATTCATAGCAGTTTTATTTATAACAAGCAAAAACTGAAAATATCCCAAATGCCCATCAACAGGTGAATGGACAAATGGTGACATAATCATGCAATGATACACCACTCAGCAATAAAAATGAATAAACTCTTTACACATAGAACAATGTTAATGAATCTCAAAATTTTTATGCTGATTAAAATAAGCCAGGCAAACAATGAGAACATAGTATATTGTTCTTTTCCTGTATAAAAAAATTATAAAGTATCTAAACTAATCTAGTGACAGAGAGCAAATCAGTTTTTGCCTAGTGGTGGGTTAAAGGGAGAACTAGATTACAAAAGGACACAAAGATATATTGACAGTGATAAAAGTAAATTGCAGAATAGTATATAGAATATTATTACATTTTTTCTTAAAAATAATCCAATAACATGAACATAGAAAAGTTGAAGGCAAACAAATCAACAAACATTATTTTATGTTTTCTCTGTTAGGAATTCAGGATATCATAGGTATTTGAAGAAGAATCAAATACTTTGATAAAACTCGTATCTGTACTATGTGGAATGGTTTATATGGCAGTGCTAATGTGAGTTAGGAATCTTATTAAAAAGTTTCAGCAGTCAGTTAAACATAAGCCTGAAGAAAGGCTTTGGTATAGGCATTGGAAAAATTGGATTAGTATTGATAATGAAGTCAATATAGAATGGGCTAAGCAGTCTAGGTATTTTATCTGTCTGAGTGTTATTGATTGCAGAAAACAAAATAACTATTTACGATGATTCAAAAGATGAGAACAAGTATTGTCTCATAGAAGAAGAGATCTGTAGGTTGTACATTTTCACACTTAGTTCATCTAGTCTCAAATATACTAGGGCTTTTGGTCAGCTTCTCATGGTTATAAGATGGCTACTGCAGTTAAATAAAATCCCCGAGACATCTTGCCCTTCTGTCTCTTTGGCCAGGATTCTGTCACATGCCACTGCCTCTACCAATAAGTAATCGAGGAAATGGAAATACCATGATTGTTTTAGAATTTTCCACATTTACCCAGGAATAAAGGGAAAGGGTCACCTTCCCTAGGTGCATGATAGAGTGGGCATTAAATCAAGATCAAAATCCCAAGCAAAGAAGTGAAGAAAATATGAAGGTGAAGAAAACATCTGTATGGTAGGCAACCAAGAGCATCTGTCACAGATATCAGTGAATGGAAGATGGAGTCCAGGAATTAGCTACCATTTCACTCAGATTTGATTCCCCTATTTATTGCATGATATTTTTCTCATTTGGGAAAATATCTCTTTAAATGTAAAAATGATTAGTAAAATCAGTATGCAGTGAAAATCTCATGTATCATACAGAGCAATAAAACTGGGACTCAGGAGACCCAGATTTCATTATTCTACTTTCCTACTGAATTTCTTTATGATGCAGGCTGTGTCTTTATTCAGGAAGTGTACAATAGGAAAACATACTATATGCCTCCTACTTTGCAGAAGATAACATGGAATTTAAATACATAAAAAGTCTAAGTTTTAAGCTGCTTAAAGGAAAATACAATGTAAACAAAGCATCATCCCAATCTTTTTTTTTTAATATGAAGACATGTTAAGTAATTCTTGAAAATGACCTTTGAAGATGGAATGCTGGAGGTCATTTTAAAAACATACTAACAATATTGGATTTAACATGCATAAAATTCTTGTTTGTTACACAGTTTGATAAGGAATAATTAACATAGAATGCAATAGTAAATATTCCATACCCTGTGTTTTTATGTGATATATAATGAAAACTATTACAACATAAAAGACATTTTTATTTTTAATAATGAAATTAAACTTTTTGAAATCAATTTATTTTAAGAAAATCACTTGAAAACAGAACCAATGCCAAACTAAAGCATACTGATGAGAATGCTTATTTTCCTCTCACTACTTGCACTTCTTTTCTCATGTAAAATGAAAAAAAAAGAAAATTCCTTTTTTTCAAAAAAGTATTTATTAAGAGGAACTCAAGCATTGCAAATAAATAAATAAATAAATAAATTTTAAAAAGAGAGAAATCATTACTCCAAATTCTATTTACCAGAAATAAACCATAAAGAGTCAAAATTTAGTGACTATCTTTGATATGTATCTTTTACAAATATTGCTAACAGATATAATAATAATTTAACATCCTTCAAACTCATCCCCAATCTCATGTGGGCTTAAACTCAGAAGATATAAAAGAAAATCTATAGGATTCCAGATAGATAGATTATTTTGTAAAGTATAATATAAATATGGGCTTACTTTTCATTAATAAAATCTGTTCAAGTTTGTGATGATCAAACTATGAAATGCATGCTAATTAGCTATGAAATGTTTATATTTATTAAAGCAGAGTCCAACCTGTTAAAATATTTTCAAATGCAGACTATTCTCACTATTTTCTCTATTCATACAACCATGACTCTCTTTTTCTCTAAGTTTTGCAAACTCCTGTAGCAAAGACATCAATAGAGGTTTGACTTGGAGATAGTTTGGGCCAGAGCCAAAGATCATTAGTTAGGGCAGTTGTTCTCACATTTAATATTTTTTCAAATAAATCACCTGTAGAATTTTTAAACAACTCAGATCCCCTTGGCATACTGCAGAGGGTCTGGTTTAGTAATTCTGAGAAGAGACCCAGGAATCTGAATATTTAATAAGCACTCCAAGTAGTTCTGGTACAGATGGCGGACGGGCCAAACTTTAGAAATACTGCTCTAATTTATTCTCACTAGTTTCTCCTATAAAGAAACCAGTGGGGTCTTTTCTGTCTGAATATTTTTGCCTAGATCTAGAATTAAAAATTATTCAAATATTTTTGCCTAGATCTTAAATATATCAGGCGTATTTAAGACTTTAAGAATTTGCAAGATTTTCCTACACTTAGGTCGCAATCATTCCATAACTAAAGTTATATTTGAGGTTGTGAGAGAAATAAGAAATATTGTAATATGGTCATGTAATTTGTAATTTTTTAATTTGGCCATGATCACTACACAGAAAAAAATATTTTAAAATAAGAGAGACAGTAATTCTTAAAAGTTGATTTAGAACTTATCATAGAGAAATTTATACAAATTCAACTTTTAGTTAGAGATATTATATTTTAAATGATAAATCATGTGTCAAACTCTCTCGCTTAACATATTATTGTAACTTAATCCGTCCAATCTTACATTGCATAGATCTGCATTGATTTTATATTCGTTGTTAAATAAAACAAACTTAAAATAGTTATTCATCACTCTGTCTATCCACATTATTTTTCAGGTATCCATCCACCACCACTGCTTCAGGTATTTCTGTTAAAAGTCTCCTTCATATCTCCTGATCCCCCACCATTGGCTCAATTATCGTACACACTTCTTTGTGTTGAATGTGGTTATTCATGATTACAATATGAGTGCCTTCTCAGAATCATAGCTTGTCCAAATTTAGCTTTGTTCAGCATAGGGAAAACCAAGGGATCAGGTTGAATCTGAAAGCATCTTCTAAACAAACACGGAGTGAAACTTAGTAGTTTCAGGCTGTTACCAGCCTCTATCACTTGTACAGGATATTTTGGCTGTCTTTTTGTTTTATTTTGTTTAGCTTCTTCTGTCCTTATATGGGTGGATCTGTACATTAGTTATGAATTCCTTGAAGGATGCTAGCATCAAAATTGCTACTCATTTCTATTTGTCCCATTCACACGGTTTTTTTCAACATCTTTATTGGAGTATAATTGCTTTACAAAGTTGAGTTAGTTTCTGCTTTATAACAAAGTGAATCAGTTATACATATACATATGTTCTCATATCTCTTCCCTCTTGCATCTCCCTCCCTTCCACCCTCCCTATCCCACCCCTCTAGGTGGTCACAAACCACCGAGTTGATCACCCTGTGCTATGCAGCTGCTTGCCATTAGCTATCTATTTTACGTTTGGTAGTGTATATATGTACATGCCACTCTCTCGCTCTGTCACAGCTTACCCTTTCCCCTCCCAATATCCTCAAGTCCATTCTCTAGTAGGTCTGTGTCTTTATTCTGGACTTACCCCTAGGTTCTTCATGAACATTTTCTTTCCTTTAGATTCCATATATATGTGTTAGCATAAGGTATTTGTTTTTCGATTTCTGACTTACTCCACTCTGTATGACAGACTCTAGGTCCATCCACCTCACTACAACTATCTCAATTTCATTTCTTTTTTTGGCTGAGTAATATTCCATTGTATATATGTGCCACATATTCTTTATACATTCATCCGATGATGGACACTTAGTTTGCTTCCATCTCTTAGCTATTGTAAATAGAGCTGCAATGAACATTTTGGTACATGACTCTTTTTGAATTATGGTTTTCTCAGGGTATATGCCCAGTAGTGGGATTGCTGTGTCGTATGGTAGTTATATTTGTAGTTTTTTAAGGAACCTCCATACGGTTCTCCATACTGGCTGTATCAACTTACATTCCCACTAACAGTGCAAGAGTGTTCCCTTTTCTCCACACCCTCTCCAGCATTTATTGTTTCTACATTTTTTGATGATGGCCATTCTGACTGATGTGAGATGATATCTCATTGTAGTTTTGATTTGCATTTCTCTAATGATTAATGATGTTGAGCATTCTTTCATGAGTTTTCTTGGCAATCTGTATATCTTCTTTGGAAAAATGTCTATTTAGGTCTTCTGCCCATTTTTGGGTTGGGTTTTTTGTTTTATTGTTATTGAGCTGCACGAGCTACTTGTAAATCTTGAAGATTAATCCTTTGTCAGTTGCTTCATTTGCCAATATTTTCTCCCATTCTGAGTGTTGTCTTTTGGACGTGTTTATGGTTTCCTTTGTTGTGCAAAATATTTTAAGTTTCATTAGGTCTCATTTGTTTATTTTTGTTTTTATTTCTGTTACTCTAGGAGCTGGGTCAAAAGGACCTTGCTGTGATTTATGTCATAGAGTGTTCTGCCTATGTTTTCCTATAAGACTTTGATAGTGTCTGGTCTTACATTTGGGTCTTTAATCCATTTTGAGTTTATTTTTGTGTATGGTGTTAAGGAGTTTTCTAAATTCATACTTTTACACGTACCTGTCCAGTTTACCCAGTATCACTTATTCAAGAGGCTGTCTTTTCTCCACTGTATATTCTTGTCTCCTTTATCAAAGATAAGGTGACCATATGTACGTGGGTATATCTCTGGGCTTTCTATCCTACTCCACTGATATATATTTCTGTTTTTGTGCCAGTACCATACTGTGTTGATTACTGTAGCTTTGTAGTTTAGTCTGAAATCAGGGAGCCTGATTCCTCCAGCTCCATTTTTCGTTCTAAAGATTGCTTTGGCTATTCGGGGTATTTTGTGTTTCCATACAAATTGTAAAATTTTCTGTTCTAGTTCTGTGAAAAATGCCAGGGGTAGTTTGATAAGGATTGCATTGAATCTGTAGATTGCTTTGGGTAGTAGAGTAATTTTCGCAATGCTGGTACTTCCATACCAAGAACATGGTATATCTCTCCATCTATTTGTCTCATCTTTAAGTTCTCTCATCAGTGTCATAATTTTCTGTATACAGGTCTTTTGTCTCCTTAGATAGGTTTATTCCTAGATATTTTATTCTTTTTGTTGCAGTTGTAAACGGGAGTGTTTTCTTAGTTTCACTTTCAAATTTTTCATCATTAGTGTATAAGAATGCCAGAGATTTCTGTGCATTATTTTTGTATCTTGCTACTTTACCAAATTCATTCATTAGCTATAGTAGATTTCTGATAACATCTTTAGGTTTCTCTATGTAGTGTATCATGCCATCTTCAAACAGTGACAGCATTACTTCTCCTTTTCCAGTTTGGATTCCCTTTACTTCTTTTTCTTCTCTGATTGCTGTGGCTAAAACTTCCAAAACTATGTTGAATAATAGTGGAGAGAGTGGGCAACCTTGTCTTGTTCCTGATCTTAGTGGAAATGTTTTCATTTTTCCACAATTGTGGATGATGTTGGCTGTGGGTTTGTCAAATAGGGCCTTTATTATGTTGAGGAAAGTTCCCCCTATGCCTACTTTCTGCAGGGTTTTTATCATAAATGGGTGTTGAATTTTGTCAAAAGCTTACTCTGCATCTATTGAGATGATCATATGGTTTTTCTCCTTCAATTTGTTAATATGGTGTATCACGTTGATTGATTTGCATATATTGAAGAATCCATGCATTCCTGGAATAAACCGCACTTGATCATGGCGTATGATTCTTTTAATATGCTGTTGGATTCTGTTTCTTAGTATTTTGTTGAGGATTTTAGCATCTATGTTCCTCAGTGATATTGGCCTGTAGTTTTCTTTCTCTGTGACATCTTTGTCTGGTTGTGGTTTCAGGGTGATGGTGGCCTTGTAGAATGAGTTGGGGAGTGCTCCTCCCTCTGCTATATTTTGGAAGAGTTTGAGAAGCATAGGTTTTAGCTCTTTTCTAACTGTTTAATAGAATTCACCTGTGAAGTCATCTGGTCCTGGGCTTTTGTTTGTTCGAAGATTTTTAGTCACAGTTTCAATTTCAGTACTTGTGATTGTTCTGTTCCTATTTTCTATTTCTTCCTGGTTCAGTCTCAGCATGTTGTGCATTTCTAAGAATTTGTCCATTTCTTCCAGGTTTTCCATTTTATAGGTATAGAGTTTTTTGTAGTAATCTTTCATGGTCCTTTGTATTTCTGCAGTGTCAGTTGTAACTTCTCCTTTTTCATTTCTAATGCTATTGATTTGAGTCTTCCTCTTTTTCTTGATGAGTCTGGCTAATGGTTTATCAATTTTGTTTATCTTCTCAAAGAACCTGCTTTTCGTTTTATTGATCTTTGCTATCATTTCTTCATTTGTTTCTCATCTATTTCTGATCTGATCTTTATGATTTCTTTCCTTCTGCTAACTTTGGATTTTTTTGTTCTTCTTTCTCTAATTGCTTTAGGTGCAAGTTTAGGTTGTTTATTTGAGATGTTTCCTGTTTCTTAAGGTAGGATTGTATTGCTATAAACTTCCCTCTTAGAACTGATTTTGCTTCATCCCATAGGTTTTGGGTTGTCGTGTCTGCATTGTCATTTGTTTCTAGGTATTTTTTGATTTCCTCTTTGATTTTTTCAGTTGTCACTTCATTATTATAGTAGTGTATTATTTAGTGTCCATGTGTTTCTATTTTTTACAGATCTTGTCCTGTCATTGATATCTAGTCTCATAGCGTTGTGGTTGAAAAGAGACTTGATATGATTACAATTTTCTTAAATTTATCAAGGCTTGATTTGTGACCCAAGATATGATCTATCTAATTTTATATAAGTGCTATAACAGCAGTGCTTGGTCTATACTAAGTGCTACATAAGTGCTAAATTTTATTGCATTCGTATTAATGTAAGAATGAGAACTAGTGTAAGAATTCATGCTATACTCACTTTCTTTCCTCTGGTTTACAATATGCAGGTAGATATTTTTTAAATGACATAAAGCTGCTTTAAATGTGATTAATGTACCTGAATGATGATGTGTAAAAATTTAAAATATAGGTACTACTAGGCTTCAAGTACATCAAACAAACGGTAAATTATTTGATCTGAACCTAGACATGGTGATTAAGGACTTATCTGTATCATGAAAATATCAGATAATGATGGCATTTCAAATCAGTAGGGAAAGAATATATCAGTAATTAAGTGATGTGGGAAAAATTGGTTAACCATCTGAAAAAGAATTTGATTTTATCATAACAGGGCAATTATAAAATCAAGATTGTGTGAAGTCTTAACAGCAAATGAAGTAAGCAATGATTAGAAAACAATATAAGTGAAAATTATAAATTTTAAAAATGATATATCTAACCCAAAGTAATAATTATAAAAACCAATAGCCAAATAGTAATCATTTGCTCTCCTATCAAGTTACAAATAATTATAACCATAATATTAGATTCATGTTTATAAGGATAACTAAATGAGCACACTCATGCACAATTGATGAGAGTATAAATGGTACATTCAGAGCAAGTTAGCACTATAACAATATGTAAAAGAAAAAAAAATAAATACTTCAAAAAGTCCTACTATTTCATGACCTACCTTAATATCTAGCATTTCCTCAGGAAATAATTAGAAATATTCACAGATATTAAGGTACAAGGCTCTTTACTGCAGTGTTCTTTATTTCTTAAAAAAATCATTTGAGTAGAGCAGGAAGATGACGGAAGAGTAAGACGCGGAGATCACCTTCCTCCCCACAGATACACCAGAAATACATCTACACGTGGAACAACTCCTACAGAACACCTACTGAAGGCTGGCAGAAGACCTCAGACCTCCCAAAAGGCAAGAAACTCCCCACGTACCTGGGTAGGGCAAAAGAAAAAAAGAAAAAAACAGAGACAAAAGAATAGGGACGACACCTGCACCAGTGGGAGGGAGCTGTGAAGGAGGAAAAGTTTCCACACACTAGGAAGCCCCTTCGCGGGCGGAGACTGCGGGAGGCGGATGGGGGAGCTTTGAAGCCGCGGAGGAGTGCACAGCAACAGGGGTGCGGAGGGCAAAGCGGGGAGATTCCCGCACAGAGGATCGGTGCCGACCGGCACTCACCAGCCCGAGAGGCTTGTCTGCTCACCCGCCGGGGCGGGCGGGGCTGCGAGCTGAGGCTCTGAGGCTCGGGTTTCGGTTTCCGAGGGAGCGCAGGGAGAGGACTGGGGTTGGCGGCTTGAACATAGCCTGAAGGGGTTAGTGCACCACAGCTAGCCGGGAGGGAGTCCGGGGAAAAGTCTGCACCTGCCGAAGAGGCAAGAGACTTTTTCTTCCCTCTTTGTTTCCTAGTGCGTGAGGAGAGGGGTTTAAGAACGCTGCTTAAAGGAACTCCAGAGACGGGCGCGAGCTGCGGCTGAAAGCGCGAACCCCAGAGACGGGCGCGAGCCGCGGCTGAAAGCGCGGACCCCAGAGACGGGCGCGAGCCGCGGCTGAGGGCACAGACCCCAGAGACAGGCGCGAGCCGCGGCTGAGGGCGCGGACTCCAGAGACTGGCGCAAGCCGCGGCTGGAGGCGCGGACCCCAGAGGCGGGCAGGAGACGTTGGGGCTGCTGCTGCCGCCACCAAGGGGCCTGTGTGCGAGCGCAGGTCGCTTTCCACGCCCCTCTTCCGCGGAGCCTGTGCAGCCCACCACTGCCGGGTTCCCGGGATCCGGGGACGACTTCCCCGGGAGAGCGCACGGCGGGCCTCGGGCTGGTGCAGGGTCACACCGGACTTTGCTGCCGCAGGCCTGCCCCGCATTCCGTGCCCCTCCCTCCCCGCCGGCCTCAGTATGCCAGAACCCCCGAATCAGCGGCTCCTTTAACCCCGTCCTGTCTGAG
>NW_020837998.1:4111154-4115434 GCF_003676395.1 Aethalodelphis obliquidens
ATTAAAGCTCCACAATCAACTTGATGTACCCTGCATCTGTGGAATACATGAATAGACAGCCAATCATCCCAAATTAAGGAGGTGGACTTTGGGAGCAAGATCTATGATTTTTTTCCCTATTCCTCTTTTTGTGAATGTGTATGTGTATGCTTCTGTGTGAGATCTTGTCTGTGTAGTCTTGCTTCCACCATTTGTCCTAGGGTTCTATCCGTCCATGTTTTTTTCTTAAAATTTTTTTCTTAATAATCAATTTTAATTTTAAGAACGTTATTATACTTTACCTTCGTCCTTTCTTTCTTTCTTTCTTTCTTTCCTTCCTTCCTTCCCTCCTTTAGACAATGAATCATCCCAAATTGAGGAGGTGGTCTCTGACAGCAAGATTTATGATTTTTCCCCCTTTACCGCTTTTGGTGAGGGTGTATGTGTACGCTTCTGTGTAAGATTTTGTCTGTATAGCTTTGCTTCCAACATTTGTCCTAAGGTTCTATCCGTCCCCTTTTTTTTTTTTTTCTAAATAAGAATTTTTTAATTCAATAACTTTATTATACTTGATTTTATTTTTACTGTATCTTCTTTCTTTCTGTTTTTCCTTCTTTCCCTCCTTCCTTCCTTCCTCCCTCCCTCCCTCCCTCCTTTCGTTCCTTCTTGCCTTCTTTCCTTCTTTGCTTCTTTCTTTCTTTCTTCCTTCCTTCCTTCCTTCCTTCCCTCCTTCCTTCCCTCCTTTCCTTCCTTCTTTCCTCATACTTCTACTAATTCCCCCTACTTTTTCTCCCTTTTATGCTGAGCCGTGTGGATGAAAGGCTCTTGGTGGTCCAGCCAGGAGTCAGGGCTCTGCCTCTGAGGTAGGAGAGCCAAATTCAGGACACTGGTCCACAAGAGACCTCCCAGCTCCACATAATATCAAACGGCGAAAATCTCCCAGAGACCTCCATCTTAACACCAGCACCCAGCTTCACTCAACGACCAGCAAGCCACAGTGCTGGAAAACCTGTGCCAAACAACTAGCAAAACAGGAACACAACCCCACCCATGAGCAGAGAGGCTGCCTAAAATCATAATAAGGCCACAGACACCCCAAAACACACCACCAGATGTGAACCTGCCCACTAGAGAGACAAGATCCAGCCTCATCCACCACAACACAGGCACTAGTCCCCTCCACCAGGAAGCCTACACAACCCACTGAACCAACCTTAGCCACTGGAGACAAACATCAAAAACAGGAGGAACTACGAACCTGCAGCCTGCAAAAAGGAGACCCCAAACACAGTAAGATAAGCAAAATGAGAAAACAGAAAAACACACAGCAGATAAAGGAGCAAGATAAAAATGCACCAGAGCTAACAAATGAAGAGGAAATAGCCAGTCTACCTGAAAACGAATTCAGAATAATGATAGTAAGGTTGATAAGAAATCTTGGAGATAGAATGGACAATAGAATGGACAAAATGCAAGAAACATTAAACAAGGACCTAGAAGAACTAAAGATGAAACAAGCAACGATGAACATCACAATAAATGAAATTAAATGTACTCTAGATGGGATCAATAGCAGAATAACTGAGGCAGAAGAACGGATAAGTGACCTGGAAGATAAAATAGTGGAAATAACTACTGCAGAGCAGAATAAAGAAAAAAGAATGAAAAGAACTGAGGACAGTCTCAGAGACCTCTGGGACAACATTGAACGCACCAACATTCGAATTATAGGGGTTCCAGAAGAAGAAGAGAAAAAGAAAGGGACTGAGAAAATATTTGAAGAGATTATAGTTGAAAACTTTCCTAATATGGGAAAGGAAATAGTTAATCAAGTCCAGGGGGCACAGAGAGTCCCATACAGGATAAATCGAAGGAGAAATATGCCAAGACACATATTAATCAAACTGTCAAAAATTAAATACAAAGAAAGCATATTAAAAGCTGCAAGGGAAAAACAACAAATAACACATAAGGGAATCCCCATAAGGTTAACAGCTGATCTCTCAGCAGAAACCCTACAAGCCAGAAGTGAGTGGCAGGACATACTGAAACTGATGAAGGAGAAAAACCTGCACCAAGACTACTCTACCCAGCAAGGATCTCATTCAGATTTGATGGAGAAATTAAAACCTTTACAGACAAGCAAAAGCTGAGAGAGTTCAGCACCACCAAACCAGCTTTACAACAATTGCTAAAGGATCTTCTCTAGACAAGAAACACAAGAGAAGGAAAAGACCTATAATAACGAACCCAAAACAATTTAGAAAATGGGAATAGGAACATACATATCGATAATTACCTTAAATGTAAATGGACTAAATATTCCCACCAAAAGACACAGATTAGCTGAATGGATACAAAAACAAGACCCTTATATATGCTGTCTACAAGAGCCCCACTTCAGACCTAGAGACACATACAGACTGAAAGTAAGGGGATGGAAAAAGATATTCCATGCAAATGGAAACCAAAAGAAAGCTGGAGTAGCAATTCTCATATCAGACAAAATAGACTTTAAAATAAGGACTATTAAAAGAGACAAAGAAGGACACTACATAATGATCAAGGGATCGATCCAAGAAGAAGATATAACAATTGTAAATATTTATGCACCCAACATAGGAGCACCTCAATACATAAGGCAAATACTAACAGCCATAAAAGGGGAAATCGACAGTAACACATTCATAGTAGGGGACTTAAACACCCCACTTTCACCGATGGACAGATCATCCAAAATGAAAATAAATAAGGAAACACAAGCTTTAAATGATACATTAAACAAGATGGACTTAATTGATATTTATAGGACACTCCATCCAAAAACAACAGAATACACATTTTTCTCAAGTGCTCATGGAACATTCTCCAGGAGAGATCATATCTTGGGTCACAAATCAAGCCTTGGTAAATTTAAGAAAATTGAAATTGTATCAAGTATCTTTCTGACCACAACGCCATGAGACTAGATATCAATTACAGGAAAAGATCTGTAAAAAATACAAACACATGGAGGCTAAACAATACACTACTTAATAATGAAGTGATCACTGAAGAAATCAAAGAGGAAATCAAAAAATACCTAGAAACAAATGACAATGGAGACACAACGACCCAAAACCTGTGGGATGCAGCAAAAGCAGTTCTAAGGGGGAAGTTTATAGCAATACAAGCCCACCTTAAGAAGCTGGAGACATCTCGAATAAGCAACCTAACCTTGCACCTCAAGCAATTAGAGAAAGAAGAACAAAAAAACCCCAAAGCTAGCAGAAGGAAAGAAATCATAAAAATCAGATCAGATATAAATGAAAAAGAAATGAAGGAAATAATAGCAAAGATCAATAAAACTAAAAGCTGGTTCTTTGAAAAGATAAACAAAATAGAGAAACCACTAGACAGACTCATCAAGAAAAAAAGGAAGAAGACTCAAATCAATAGAATTAGAAATGAAAAAGGAGAGGTAACAACTGACACTGCTGAAATAAAAGAGATCATGAGAGATTACTACAAGCAACTCTATGCCAATAAAAAGGACAATCTGGAAGAAATGGACAAATTCTTAGAAATGCACAACCTGCCAAGACTGAATCAGGAAGAAATAGAAAATATGAACAGACCAATCACAAGCACTGAAATTGAAACTGTGATTAAAAATCTTCCAAGAAAGAAAAGCCCAGGACCAGATGGCTTCACAGGCGAATTCTATCAAACATTTAGAGAAGAGCTAACACCTATCCTTCTCAAACTCTTCCAAAATATAGCAGAGGGAGGAACAGTCCCAAACTCCTTCTACGAGGCCACCATACCTTGATTCCAAAATCAGGCAAGGATGTCACAAAGAAAGAAAACTACAGACCAATATCACTGATGAACATAGATGCAAAAATCCTCAACAAAATACTAGCAAACAGAATCCAACAGCACATTAAAAGGATCATACACCATGATCAAGTGGGGTTTATTCCAGGAATGCAAGGATTCTTCAATATACGCAAATCTATCAATGTGATAAACCATATTAACAAATTGAAGGAGAAAAACCATATGATCATCTCAATAGATGCAGAGAAAGCTTTTGACAAAATTCAACACCCATTTATGATAAAAACCCTGCAGAAAGTAGGCATAGAGGGAACTTTCCTCAACATAATAAAGGCTATATACGACAAGCCCACAGCAAACATCATCCTCAATGGTGAAAAACTGAAACAATTTCCACTAAGATCAGGAACAAGACAAGGGTGCCCACTGTCACCACTCTTATTCAACATAGTTTTGGAAGTTTTAGCCACAGCAATCAG
>NW_020837998.1:4135434-4214769 GCF_003676395.1 Aethalodelphis obliquidens
CCAGTAGTGGGATTGCTGGGTCATATGGTAGTTCTATTTGTAGTTTTTTAAGGAACCTCCATACTGTTCTCCATAGTGGCTGTATCAAATTACATTCCCACCAACAGTGCAAGAGTGTTCCCTTTTCTCCACACCCTCTCCAGCATTTATTGTTTCTAGATTTTTTGATGATGGCCATTCTGACTGGTGTGAGATGATATCTCATTGTAGTTTTGATTTGCATTTCTCTAATGATTAATGATGTTGAGCATTCTTTCATGTGTTTGTTGGCAGTCTGCATACCTTCTTTGGAGAAATGTCTATTTAGGTCTTCTGCCCATTTTTGGATTTAGTTGTTTATTTTTTTGACATTGAGCTGCATGAGCTGCTTATAAATTTTGGAGATTAATCCTTTGTCAGTTGCTTCATTTGCAAATATTTTCTCCCATTCTGAGGGTTGTCTTTTGGTCTTGTTTATGGTTTGCTTTGATGTGCAAATGCTTTGAAGTTTCATTAGGTCTCATTTGTTTATTTTTGTTTTTATTTCCATTTCTCTAGAAGGTGGGTCAAAAAGGATCATGCTGTGATTTATGTCATAGAGTATTCTGCCTATGTTTTCCTCTAAGAGTTTGATAGTTTGTACCCTTACATTAGGTCTTTAATCCATTTTGAGCTTACTTTTGTGTATGGTCTTAGGGAGTGATCTAATCTCATACTTTTACATGTAACTGTCCAGTTTTCCAAGCACCACTTATTGAAGAGGCTGTCCTTTCTCCACTGTATATTCCTGCCTCCTTTATCAAAAATAAGTTGACCATATGTGCATCAGTTTATCTCTTGGCTTTCTATCCTCTTTCATTGATCTATCTTTCTGTTTTTGTGCCAGTAGCATAGTGTCTTGATTACTGTAGCTTCGTAGTATAGTCTGAGGTCAGGGAGCCTGATTCCTCCAGCTCCATTTTTCGTTCTCAAGATTGCTTTGGCTATTCGGGGTCTTTTGTGTTTCCATACAAATTGTGAATTTTTTTGTTCTCGTTCTGTGAAAAATGCCAGTGGTAGTTTGATAGGCATTGCATTGAATCTATAGATTACTTTGCGTAGTAGAGTCATTTTAATAATGTTGATTCTTCCAATCCAAGAACATGGTATATCTCTCCATCTATTTGTATCATCTTTAATTTTTTTCATCAGTGTCTTATAATTTTCTGCATACAGGTCTTTTGTCTCCTTAGGTAGGTTTATTCCTAGATATTTTATTCTTTTTGTTGCAATGTTAAATGGGAGTGTTTTCTTGGTTTCACTTTCAGATTTTTCATCATTAGTGTATAGGAATGCCAGAGATTTCTCTGCATTAATTTTGTGTCCTGCTACTTTACCAAATTCATTGATTAGCTCTAGTAATTTTCTGGTAGCATCTTTAGCATTCTCTATGTATAGTAGCATTTCATCTGCAAAGAGTGACAATTTTACTTCTTTTCTGATTTGTATTCTTTTTGTTTCCTTTTCTTCTCTGATTGCTCTGGCTAAAACTTGCAAAACTATGCTGAATAAGAGTGGTAAGAGTGGACAAGCCTTGTCTTCTTCCTGATATCAGTGGAAATGCTTTCATTTTCTCACCATTGAGGAGGATGCTGGCTCTCTGTTTGTCATATATGACCTTTATTATGTTGAGGAAAGTTCCCTCTATGCATAATTTCTGCAACGTTTTATCATAAATGGGTGTTGAATTTTGTCGAAAGCTTTCTCTGCATCTATTGAGATGACCATCTGGTTTTTCTCCTTCAATTTGTTAATATGGTCTATCATGTTGATTGATTTGCGTAAACTGAAGAATCCTTTCATTCCTGGAACAAATCTCACTTGATTATGGTTTATGATCCTTTTAATGTGCTGTTGGATTCTGTTTGCTAGTATTTTGTTGAGGTTTTTTGCATCTATATTCATCAGTGATATTTGACTGTAGTTTTCTTTCTTTGTGACATCCTTCTCTGGTTTTAGTATCAAGGTGATGGTGGCCTCGTAGAATGAGTTTGGGAGTGTTCCTCCCTCTCCTATATTTTGGAAGAGTTTGAGAAGGATAGGTGTTAGCTCTTCTCTAAATGTTTGATAGAATCCGCCTGTGAAGCCATCTGGTCCTGGTTTTTTGTTTCTTGGAAGATTTTTAATCACAGTTTCAATTTCAGTGCTAGTGATTGGTCTGTTCATATTTTCTATTTCTTCCTGATTCAGTCTTGGCACGTTGTGCATTTCTAAGAATTTGTCCATTTCTTCCAAGTTGTCTATTTTATTGGCATACAGTTGCTTGTAATAGTCTCTCATGCTCTTTTGTATTTCTGCAGTGTCAGTTGTTACTTCTACTTTTTCATTTCTGATTCTATTGATGTGAGTCTTCTCCCTTTTTTTCTTGAAGAGTTATCTAATGGTTTATCAATATTGTTTATCTTCTCAAAGGACCTGCTTTTAGTTTTATTGATTTTTCCTATTGTTTCCTTCATTTGTTTTCCATTTATTTCTGATCTCATCTATATGATTTATTTCCTTCTGTTAAATTTGGGTTTTTTTTGTTGTTGTTGTTCTTCTTTCTCTAATTGCTTTAGGTGCAAGGTTAGGTTGTTTTTTCAAGATGTTTCCTGTTTCTTAAGGTAGGATTTTATTGCTATAAACTTCTCTCTTAGAATTGTTTTTGCTGCTTCCCATAGGTTTTGTGTCGTCATGTCCACATTGTCATTTGTTTCTAGGTAATTTTTTAATTTCATCTTTGGTTTCTTCAGTGATCACTTCATTATTAACTAGTGCATTGTTTAGCATCTATGTGTTTGTATTTTTTACAGATCTTTTCCTGTAATTAATATCTAGTCTAATAGCGTTGTTGTCAGAAAAGATACTTGATACAATTTCAATTTTCTTAAATTTACCAAGGCTTGATTTTTGACCCAAGATATGATCTGTCCTAGATAATGCTCCATGAACACTTGAGAAAAATGTGTATTTTGTTCTTTTCGGATGGAATTTCCTATAAATATCAATTACGTCCATCTTAGTTAATGTACCATTTAAAGCTTGTGTTCCCTTTTTAATTTTCTTTTTGGATGATCTGTCCATTGGTGACAGTGGGGTGTTAAAGTCCCCTACTAAGAATGTGTTACTGCTGATTTCCCCTTTTATGGCTGTTAGTATTTTCCTTCTGTATTGAGGTGCTCTTATGTTGGGTGCATAAATATTTACAATTATTATATTTTCTTCTTGGATCAATCCCTTGATCATTATGTAGTGCCCTTCTTTGTCTCTTCTAATAGTCTTTGTTTTAAAGTCCATTTTGTCTGATATGAGAATTGCTACTCCAGCTTTCTTTTGGTTTCTACTTGCATGGAATATCTTTTTCCATCCCCTTACTTTCAGTGTGTATGTGTCTTTAGGTCTGAAGTGGGTCTCTTGTAGACAGCATATATATGGGTCTTGTTTTTGTATCCATTCAGCCAATGTGTGTCTTTTGGTGGGAGCATTTAGTCCATTTACATTTAAGGTAATTATAAGTATGTATGTTCCTATTCCCATTTTCTTAATTGCTTTGGTTTCATTATTTCTGGTCTTTTCCTTCTCTTGTGTTTCTTGTCTAGAGAAGTTCCTTTAGCATTTGTTGTAAAGCTGGTTTGGTGGTGCTGAACTCTCTCAGCTTTTGCTTGTCTGTAAATGTTTTAATTTCTCCATCAAATCTGAATGAGATCCTTGCTGGTTAGAGTAGTCTTGTTTGCAGCTTTTTCTCCTTCATCACTTTAAATATGTCCTGCCAGTCCCTTCTGGCTTGCAAGGTTACTGGTGAAAGATTAGCTGTTAACCTTATGGTGATTTCTTTGTGTGTTTTTTCTTGTTTTTCCCTGGCTGTTTTTAATATGTTTTCTTTGTATTTAATTTTTGACAGTTTGATTAATATGTGTCTTGGCGTATTTCTCCTTGGATTTATCCTGCATGTGACTCTCTGTGCTTCTTGGACTTGAATAGTTATTTCCTTTCCCATATTAGGGAAGTTTTCAACTATAATCTCTTCAAGTTTTTTCTCAGTCTTTTTCTCTTCTTCCTCTGGAACCCTTATAATTCGAATGTTGGTGTGTTTAATGTCCCAGAGGTCTCTGAGACTGTCCTCAGTTCTTTTCATTCTTTTTTCTTTATTCTGCTCTGCAGTAGTTGTTTCCACTATTTTATCTTCCAGGTCACTTATCCTTTCTTCTCCCTCAGTTATTCTGCTATTGACCCTATCTAGAGTATTTTTAATTTCATTTCTTGTGTTGTTCATCATTGCTTGTTTCCTCTTTAGTTCTTCTAGGTCCTTGTTAAATGTTTCTTGCATTTTGTCTATTCTATTTCCAAGATTTTGTATCATCTCTACTATCATTATTCTGAATTCTTTTTCAGGTAGACTGCCTATTTTCTCTTCATTAGTTCAGTCTGGTGGGTTTTTATCTTGCTCCTTCATCTGCTGTGTGTTTTTCTGTCTTCTCATTTTGCTTATCTTACTGTGTTTGGGGTCTCGTTTTGCAGGCTGCAGGTTCGTAGTTCCCATTGTTTTTGTTGTCTGTCCCCAGCGGCTAAAGTTGGTTCAGTCAGTTGTGTAGGCTTCCTGGTGAAGGGAACTAGTGCTTGTGTTCTGGTGGATGAGGCTGGATCTTGTCTTTCTGGTGGTATGTTCCACATCTGTTGGTGTGTTTTGGGGTGTCTGTGGCCTTATTATGATTTTAGGCAGCCTCTATACTCATTGGTGGGGTTGTGTTCCTGTCTTGCTAGTTGTTTGGCATAGGTTGTCCAGCACTGTAGCTTGCTGGTCCTTGAGTGAAGCTCGGTGCTGGTGTTGAGATGGAGATCTCTGGGTGATTTTCGCCATTTGATGTTATGTGGAGCTGAGAGGTCTGTTGTGGACCAGTGTCCTGAAATTGGCTCTCCCACCTCAGCGACACAGCACTGACTCCTGGCTGCAGCACCAAGAGCCTTTCATCCATACGGTTCAGAGTAAAAGAGAGAAGAAGTAGAAAGAAAGAATTAGTAGAAGTAGAAAGAAAGAAAGAAAGAAAGAAAGAAAGAAAGAAAGAAAGAAAGATAGAAAGAAAGAAAAAGGAGGGAGGGAGGGAGACAGTGAGACAGGGAGAGAGGCAGGAAGGAAGGAAGGAGGGAAGAAAGGAAAAAAAAAGAAAGAAGATAAAGTAAAATAAAATAAAGTAAGATAAATATAATAAAGTTATTAAAATAAAAATAAAATAATAAAATAAAAAATAATTATTAAGAAACAAAACGAAATAATGGACGGATAGAACCCTAGGACAAATGGTGGCAGCAAAGCTATACAGACAAAGTCTCACACAGAGGCATACACATACACACTCACAAAAAGAGGAAAAGGGAAAAAAATCCTAAATATTGCTCTCAAAGTCCATCTCCTCAATTTGGGATGATTCATTGTCTATTCATGTATTCCACAGAAGCAGGGTACATCAAGTTGTTTGTAGAGTTTTAATCCACTGCTTCTGAGGCTGCTGGGAGAGATTTCCCTTTCTCTTCTTTGATCTCACAGCTCACAGGGGCTCAGCTTTGGATTTGGCCCCGCCTCTGCATGTAGGTCCCCTGAGGGCATCTGTTGTTAGCTCGTACAGGGCGGGGTTAAAGAAACCGCTGGTTCCGGGGCCACAGCTCACTCAGACCAGGGGAAGGGAGGGGTACGGATTACGGGGCTAGCCTGCGGTGGCAGAGGCCAGCATGACATTGCACCAGCCTGAGGCACACTGTGCGTTCTCCCGGGGAAGTTGTCCTTGGATGCTGGGATCCTGGCAGTGGTGGGCTGCACAGGCTCCCCGGAAGGGGGATGTGGATAGTGACCTATGCTCGCACACAGGCTTCTTGGTGGCAGCAGCAGCAACGTTAGTGTCTCATGCCCATCTCTGTGGTCCGCGCTTTTAGCCGTGGCTCGCCCCCGTCTCTGGAGCTCCTTTAAGCAGCACTCTTAATCCCCTCTCCTCACGCACCAGGAAACAAAGAGGGAAGGAAAAGTCTCTTGCCTCTTTGGCAGGTCTGGACTTTTCCCCGGACTCTGTCTCAGCTAGCCATGGTCCACTAACCCCCTGCAAGCTGTGGTCATGCCTCCAACCCCAGTCCTCTCCCTGCAGTCCGACCGAAGCCTGAGCCTCAGCTGCCAGCCCCGCCCGCCCCGGCAGGTGAGCAGACAAGCCTCTCGGTCTGGTGAGTGCCGGTCGGCACCGATCCTCTGTGCAGGAATCTCTCCGCTTTGCCCTCTGCACCCCTGTTGCTGTGCTCTCCTCTGCGGCTCCGAAGCTTTCCCCCTCTGCCACCCACAGTCTCCGCCCACGAAGGGGCTTCCTAGTGTGTGGAAACCTTTTCTCCTTCACAGCTCCCTCCCACTGGTGCAGGTCCCGTCCCTATCATTTTGTCTCTGTTTATTCTTTTTTCTTTTGCCCTACCCAGGTACGTGGAGAGTTTCTTGCCTTTGGGAGGTCTGAGGTCTTCTGCCAGCATTCAGTAGGTGTTCTGTGGGAGTTGTTCCACGTGTAGATGTATTTCTGGTGTATCTGTGGGGAGGAAGGTGATCTCCGCCTCTTTTTCTTCTGCCATCTTCCTCAATATATTCTTTTTTTTCTTTACAAGTTTGGTAAACCTTTCAGATAAATTTTATACATGGCCTATTTTCTTGTAGTAAATATTATGTTGGGAAAATTGGAAGCGAAAAAATAATGAATCATTTTCCCTAAGCTGACAGAAATTCTACAATAGTTTTGTGGAAAATATTAGAATAGAATCAGGGTCTGTGTTCTAGTCTTGGTTCTGCTAACTCTTAAATACGTAACCTGGGATAGTCACTTTTCTTCTCTCATTTCCACAATCTAGGACAGAAATTGACAGTAATAAGTCAACTCTGTACAAAAAAATTTGAAATGAGTCTGTTTTGGGGAAAAACACCCACATATCAGCTACACAAATAGCTTGATCTATGTATTTTAGTGTTCTGTGGGGAAAGAGATATAGCCTGGGAATTCTCTCACATACTCACTGAGTATAAGCCAAAGAAAATCTAGCACAGAAATAAAAATTTAACAGAAAATGAGGAGGCAAAAAGCAATACTTAGAACAATTGAAAAAGAAGTAGATCAAAATTATGTATTGTGGTAAAAAGATGTTCTTTTCTGATATAGCAAGTGAAGCTGTTATGTGGAAGTTACCGTTCAGAAGGAAACATCAGAGTGATGTTTATCATAGTTTGTGGAGGACTTAAATCTGTAGGAGTAATGCAAGTTTTATGAGAGCTGAAATTTTAGTGTGTTTTGTACACTGATGTATACCAAACACCCAGAATGAAGCCTGCAATACAAGTAGGTACTCAAGAAATACTTGTTTAATTAATAAGACATATCATTCTTATATGAGTATTGCATTGTAGAAGTAAATAAATACAAGGGAATTAAGAAACAAAATAAGTATCAAAACTACTGCTGTGTGGATCATCAGCCTGGAAGCTTAGGGCACCTGCCCAAAAAGGTTAGTGGGAACAAGAAAGCTAGACTAGTTATCTCAAATTTGTATTCAATTATAACAATATAAATTACTTTTTAATTCTCCAGAAAGAGATTTCTCCTGTTTTTTCTCTTTCTCCTATGACATGTCCCTGTTTCATTTATTTACCATTATATTGTCATTTATGCATTTTGATCTAAACTCACCTTGTAAAATTGCATTTTTCTCTTTTTCACAAATACTTAATTTTAAACCAGACTCAGTATTATGGAAAAATTGGATGGAGAGCACAAAATGTTCCCATATACCCACCCCTCCTCCCCCATAGTTTCCCCTTTATATACATTTTGCTTTAGGATGTAACATTGTTACAATTTATGAAGCAAAATCAATACATTACTAGTACTAAAGTTCAAAGTTTACATTAAGATTCACTCTCTGTGGTATAAAGTTCTATGGGTCTTAACAAATGCATAGTGCCATATGTCAACCATTACAATATCTGTGTGTGTGTGTCTCACATCATTTTTGTCCATGTATCCATAGAATGACATAGGTTGCATCCATGTCTTGGCTATTGTGAATAATGCTGCAATGAACATAAGAATACAGATTTCTCTGCAAAATCATGTTTGACTATATTATCCCACTCTCTTCTGGCCAATAATGTTTCTGTTGAGAATGCCACTCACAGTCTTATGAGGGTTCCTTTGTAATTTACAAGCTTCTTTTCTCTTGCTTTTTTACAGATTTATTTTTATTTTAGAAAGTTTTATTATAATATATCTTGGAGAGGATCTCTTTCTTATTTATTTAGTTATTTATTTAAGTATATTTGATGTATGATATTATATAAATTACAGGTGTACAATATAGTGATTCAGAATTTAAAGGTTCTACTCCATTTATAGTTATTGAAAAATATTGGCTATATTCCTTGAGTTGTACAGTATAAACTTGTAGCATATTTTATACATAATAGTTTGTAGCTCTTAATCCCCTATCCCTTTATTGCTCCACCCCACTTGCCTCTCTGCCCTGGTAACCACTAGTTTGTTCTCTGTATCTGTTAATCTGCTTCTTTTTTGTTATATTCACTAGTTTGTTGTATTTTTTGCATTCCACATATAAGTGATATCATACAGTATTCTTTCTCTATTTGACTTATTTCATTTTGCATAATACCCTCCCAAGTCCATCCATGATTTTGCAAATGGCAAAATTTCATTTTTTGTTTTTTGGCTGAATAACATTCCATTGTATGTATACACCACATCTTCTTTATCCATTTATCTCTTGATGGACACTTGGATACTTAGGTTGCTTCCATACCTTGGTAATGTCATCTGTAAATAATGCTGGTATGTACATTGGGGTGCATGTAGTTTTTCAAATTATTTATTTATTTTTTTCTTCAGGTATATACCCAAGAGTGTAATTGCTGGGTCATGTGGTAGTTCGATTTTTAGTTTTTGAAAAACTGCCATACTGTTTTCCACAGTGGCTGCACCAAGTTACATTCCTACCATCAGTGTGCAAGGGTTCGTTTTTCTCCACATATTCTCCAACATTTGTTATTTAAGTTTGTTTTGCTGATAGCCATTCTGACAGGTGTGAGGTGATTTTGCAGTTTTGATTAGCAGTTCCTTGATTATCAATGGTGAGCATCTTTTCATGTGCCTGTTGGCCATTGCCATGTCCTCTTTACAGAAATGTTTATTCAGGTCTTCTGTCCATTTCTTAATTTGGCTGTTTATTTTTATGATTTTGAGTTGTATGAGCTGTTTATATATATTGGATATTAACCCCTTCTTGGTCATATCATTTGCAAACATTTCCCCCATTCAGTAGGTGGCCTTTTCTTTTTTGCTATGGTTTCCTTTGCTGTGCAAAAGCTTTTAATTTTAATTAGGTCTCATTTGTTTATTTTGCTTTTGTTTCCTTTGCTTTAGGAGACAGATCCAAAAAAATATTGCAAATATTTATGTCAAAGAGTGCTCTGCCTATGTTTACTTCTAAGAATTTTATGGTTTCTGGTCTTACATTTAGGTCTTTAATCCATTTTGAGTTTATTTTTGTATATGGTGCTAGAGAATGTCCTAATCACATTCTTTTATATATAGCTGTCCAGTTTTCTCAGCACTACTTATTGAAGAGACTGTCTTTTCTGTTTTTATATTCTTGCCTCCTATGTCATAGATTAATTAACCATAAATGCTTGGTGTTCCATTGATCTATGTGTTGGTTTCTGTGTCAGTACCATACTGTTTTGATCACTGTAGCTTTGTAGTATAGTCTGAAGTCAGGGAGCATAATTCCTTCAGCTCTCTTGTCTTTTTCCAGATTGTTTTGGCTATTTGGGGTCTTTTTTTTTTTCGGTATGCGGACCTTTCACTGTTGTGGCCTCTCCCGTTGCAGAGCACAGGCTCCGATGCGCAGGCTCAGCGGCCATGGCTCATGGGCCCAGCCACTCCGCAGTATGTGGGATCTTCCTGGACCAGGGCATGAACCCGTGTCTCCTGCATCAGCATGCAGACTCTCAACCACTGCACAACCAGGGAAGCCCTCTTTTTTGTTTTTATACACATTTTAAAATTATTTTTTCTAGTTTTCTGGAAAATGCCACTGGTATTTTGAGAGCGATTGCATTAAATCTGTAGATTGCCTTGGGTGATCATCTTAACAATATTGATTCTTCCAATCCATGAACATTTTATATCTTTCCATCTGTTTGTATTGTCTTCAATTTCTTTTATCAGTGTCTTATAATTTTCCAAGTACAGGTCTTTTACCTTCTTAAGTAGGTTTATTCCTAGGTATTTTATGATTTTTGATATGGTGGTAAATGGGATTGTTTCCTTAAATCCTCTTTGATAGATTTTTATTATAGAAATGCAACAGATTTCTGTATATTGATTTTGTTTCCAGAAACCTTACCAAATTCATTAATGAGCTCTAGTCGTTTTCTGGTGGACTCCTTAAGATTTTCTATGTATAATATCATGTCATCTGCAAACAGTGGCAGTTTTTCTTCTTCCTTTCAATTTTGATTCCTTTTGTTTCTATTTCTTCTCTGATTGCATTGGCTAGGACTTCCAAAACTATGTTGAATAAAAGTGGGAAGAATGGGCATCCTTGTCTTCTTCCTGATCTTAGAGGATATGCTTTCAGCACTTCACAGTAAGTAGGATGTTAGCTATTGATCTGTCATATATTGCCTTTATTATGTCAAGGTAGTTCCCTCTATGTTAACTTTTTTTTTTTTTTTTTTTTTTGCTCTACGCGGGCCTCTCACTGCCATAGCCTCTCCCATTGCAGAGCACAGGCTCCAGATGTGCAGGCTCAGTGGCCATGGCCCACGGGCCCAGCCTCTCCATGGCATGTGGGATCTTCCCAGACCGGGGCACGAAACCGTGCCCCCTGCATCAGCAGGCAGACTCTCAACCACTGTGCCACCCGGGAAGCCCTATGTTAACTTGTGTAGAATTTTTATAAAAAATGTATGTTGAATTTTGTCAAAAGCTTTTTCTGCATCTATTGAGATGATCATATGATTTTTATTTTTCAATTTGTTAATGTGGTGTATCACATTGATTGATTTGTGAATAATGAAAAATTCTTGCATCCCTAGAATAAATCCCACTTGATCATGGTGTATGATCCTTTTAATGTATAATTAGATTATGTTTGCTAATATTTTGTTGAGTGTTTTTTGCATCTATATTCATCAGTGACATTGGTGTGTAATTTTCTTTTTTTGTAGTATCTTTGTCTGGTTTTGGTATCAAGGTGATGCTGGCCACATACAATGAGTACGGGAATGTTCCTTCCTCTGCAATTTTTTGCAATAGTTTAAGATGGATAGGTGTTAACTCTTCTCTAAATGTTTGGTAGAATTCACCTGTTAAGCCAACTGGTTCTGGACTTTCATTTGTTGGGAATTTTTTAATTACTGATTCAATTTCACTACTGGTAATTGGTCTGTTCAAATTTTCTCTTTCTTCCTTGATTAGCCTTTGGAGATTGTGCATTTCTAAGGATTTTCCCATTTCTTTTAGGTTGCCCATTTTATTGGCATACAGTTGTTTGTAATAGTCTCTTATGATCTTTTGTATTTCTGTGGTGTCAGTTTTAACTTCTCCTTTTTCATTTCTGATTTTATTGATTTGGGCCCACTCCCTTTTTTTCCTGAGTCTGGCTAAAGGTTTATCAATTTACTTAATCTTTTCAAAGAATTGGCTTTTAGTTTCATTGATCTAGTCTATTGTTTTTTTAGACTCTATTTCATTTATTTCTGCTCTGATCTTTATGAGTTTTTCCCTTCTACTAACTTTTGGGTTTTGTTTGCTCTTCTTTCTCTAGTTCCTTTATGTGTAAGTTTAGGTTGTTTGAGATTTTTCTTACTTCCTGAGGTATGCTATTATCCCTCTAGACTTCCCTCTTAGAACTGATTTTGCTGCATCTCACAGATTTTAGATCCTCATGTTTTCCCTTTCATTTTTCTCTAGGTATTTTTTTTTTATTTCCTCTTTGGTTTCTTCAGTGATCTCTTGGTTGTTTTGTAGCATGCTGTTTAGCCTCCACATGTTTGTGTTTTTTACATTTTTTTCTTGTTGTTGATTTCTAGTCTCATAATGTTGTGGTCAGAAATGATGCTCGATATGATTTCAATTTTCTTAAATTTACTGAGGCTTGTTTTCTGACCTAGCATGAGATCTATCCTGGAGAATGTTCCATGTGTACTTGAAATGAAAGTATATTCTGCTACTTTTGGATGGAATGCTCTCTATATATATCAATTAAGTCCATGTGGTTTAAAATATCATTTAAGGCCAGTGTTTTCTTATTGATTTCCTGTCTGGGTGATCTGTCCGTTGATGTACATAGGGTGTTAAAGTCCCCTACTATTATTGTGTTACTGTTGATTTCTACCTGTGAGTCTGTTAATATTTGCTTTATGTATTTAGGTGCTGCTATGTTGGGTGAATATATAATTACAATTGTTATATATTTTTCTTGGATTGATCCCTTGATCATCATGTAGTGTCCTTCTTTGTCTCTTGTAACAGCCTTTATTTCAAAATCTGTTTTGTCTCATATGAGTATTGCTACCCCATCTTTCTTTTGATTTGCATTTGCATTGAATACCTTTTTACATCGTCTCACTTTCTATCTGTGTGTGTTTAGATCTGAAGTGTCTATTGTAGGCAGCATACATATGGCTCTTGTTTTTGTATCCATTCAGACACTCTATGTCTTTAGATTGGAGCACTTAGTCTTTACATTTAAGGTAATTATTGATTTGTATGTTCTTATTTCTGTTTTCTTATTTGTTTTGTAATTGTTTTTGTGGATCATTTTTTCCCTTTCTTCTTTAGTTCTTTTCTCTTTTGATTTTATGACTGTCTTTAGTGTTACGTTTGGATTCCTTTTCCTTTTTTATGTATCTATTATAGATTTTTGATTTGGGGTTACCATGAGGTTTTTATACGGCAATATATATCCATGAATATTTTAAGTTGCTCATCTCTTAATTTTAAATGGATTTTAACAGCCCTGAATTTGTACTCTTCTCCACTCACAATTACCATTTTTGATATATTTTACATCTACGTGTTTTGTGTATCCCTTAACTGCTTATTGTGGAAATAGATGATTTTACTACTTTTGTCATTTAACCTTCCTGCTAGATTTGTGTGTGGAAGATTTCATACCTTTCTATATGTTTGCCTTTGCCTTTGACCTTTTTCATTTCATAATTTTCATATTTACAGTTGTGGCTTTTCTTTTTTGTTTTGAGAAATTCCTTTAAGATTTCTCACAAAGCTGATTTGGTGGTGCAGAACTCTTTTAGCTTTTGCTTGTTTATAAAGCTTTGGATTGCTCCATCAAAGCTGAACAAGAGTCTTGCTGGGTAGATTATTTTTGGTTGTAAGTGTTTCCCTTTCATCACTTTAAAGGTATGATGCTACTGCCTTCTGGCCTGCAGAGTTTCTGCTGAAAAATCAGCTGATAGCCTTATGAGAGTTCCCTTGTATATTTTTTGTTGTTTTTCCCTTGTTGCTTTTAATATTCTCTCTTTCTCTTTAATTTTTGTCATTTTAATTACAATGTGTTTTAGTGTGTTCCTCTTTGGATTAATCCTGTGTGCTACTCTACACTTCCTGGACATTGATGTCTGTTTCCTTTTCCCAGGTTAGGGAAATTTTCAGCTATTATGTCTTCAAATATGTTCTCTTCCCCTTTCTCTCTGTCTTCTCCTTCTGGGATCCCTAAAATATAAATACTCATGTGCTTGATATTGTCCCAGATGTGCCTTAAACTGTCCTCATTTCTTTGCATTCTTTTTTTTCTTTTTCTCTGTTCAGCATTAGTGATTTCCACTACTGTGTATTCTAGCTCACTGATCCATTCCTCTGTATCCTTTAGTATAATGTTGCTCCCTTCTAGTGTATTTTTCATTTCAGTTTTTTATTCTTCATTTCTGTGTGGTTGTTCTTTATATTTTCAAATTTTGTTTAAAACTTCTAACTTCTTGCTCTGTGCAACCATTCTTCTCCTGACTTCTTTGATCATCTTTATGATCATACTCTGAACTCCTTCTTGGGTAATTGCCTATCTCCATTTCACTTAGCTCTTCTTCTGGGGTTTTAATCTTGTTCCTTTGTCTGGAACATGTTCCTCTGTCACCTCATTTTGCCTAAATTGCTGTTTTTATTTTTATGTATCTGGTCAGTTTGTTATGTTTCTTGACCTTAAAGAAGTGGCCTTTGTATGAGATGTTCTATGTATCCCAGCAGCACACTCCCCTCTTGTCACCTGAGCTATATGCTCTAGGGTTTCTGCCTTTGAGGACTACGTGTGTCACTCTGTTGTGGCAGGATAACTACATGGGTGGTTTGGTAGGTTTTTTTGACCCCCAGTCCAATTGGTTGCCAGGCCCTGCCTTGTGCAGAGGGTGCCAGCTGCTGGTTGGCAGAATGGTTCATGAAGTGGCTGACTGTGGAGCCCTGTGGGCATCTGGGGTTTATGGTAGCTCATTGGTGGGCAGAGTCAGGTCCAGAAGACTCCAGGAATGTTGTCCTGCCACTGGTGAGTAAAGCCAGGTTCTGGGTTTAGTACTGGCTTACTGGCAGGCAGAGCTGGGTCTTAGAGTCTGATTTCAGGGCCTAGGAATACCAGAGTTGGTGTCAATTTGCTGGTGGGGGTGTCAGTTCCTGACATAGTTGGGTCTGAGTCCAGGGTGTCCTTAAGCTTGTGTTGGCCTGTTAGTGGGCAGTACCAGGGCTCAGCTAGTATCAGGGTGGGGTCTGACCTGCTGTGGGCAGGCTGGTTCCACAGACTGCAGGATTGCTGTTTTCTTGTGTCTGGTGTCTTTCCCCTGGTGGGAGAGTCTTGTCTAAAGCCTAGAGCAGGCTTCCTGGAGGGCAGTGTGGGGGCACAGGTGATCCTGGGGCTGGTTCCTGCCCACTGGTGGGTGTAGCCGAGTCCTGCACTCTCTGGTGGGAGGGATTTTAGCTAGGGGTGTGTCTAGAGGTGACTGTGGGCTCAGGATGTCTTTAGGCAGCCTGACTTCTGATGGCTGGAACTGTGTCCTCACCCACTTCATTGCTTGGCCTGAGGCACCCCAGCACTAGCACCTACATGTTGTATGGTGGGGTCAGGTCTTTGTGTTAATGAGCTAGAGGGAGGATCCCTCAACGGTGCCTGCCAGCACCAGCATTCATGTGGTAGAAGGAGTGCCCAAGAATGGCTTCTGCCAGTGTCTATGCTCACAGGGTAAGCTGCAGGTGCCCCCTGCCTCTCTGGGAGGCTCACCAAGACCAGCAGGTAGGTCTGGCCTAGACTCCCATCAAGTTAAAGCTTTTGCCCTGGGTTCCACTGTGTGTGAGATTTTGTGTGAGCCCTTTATCCTGTCTTGTGGGACTCCCAAATTTAAGCCCCAGTGACCTTCAAAGCCAAATGCTCTGGGGGCTCTTCTTCCCAGGAAAAGACTCCCAGGCAGGGGAGCCCCATGTGGGACTCAGAGCTCTCATTGCTGCAGAAGAAACTTTGCAATATAATTATTCTCCAGTTTGTGGGTTACCCACCTGGGTGTATAAGACTTGACAATATCACAAGTCTGTCCCCCCTACCCATCTCACTGTGGTTCCTTCTTTAAGTCTAGTTGTAAAATATCTTTTCTGGTATGTTCTGGTCATTTTCATTCATTGTTGTTCTGCAGATAGTTGTGATTTATCTGTGTTCATGAGTGGAGATGAGCCCGGGGTCTTCCTACTCTACATCTTTTCCCAACTCCCAAAGATCTCTTTAAATTGAATTTTTCTTGGTGACCTATGAGCTTCATAAATTTAGAAATCCAAATCTCTCCCCAGATTTGGGGAGTTCTCAACCATTACTCCTTTAAATTTGTTTTCTGCCTACTTCTCTCTCTCTTCTTCTTCTGGGATTTCAATAATTTGCAGATTGTTTCTTTTAATGGTATCACATAAGTTTTCTTCACTCTTTTGCATTCTTTTTATTTGTTTTCTTCTGATTTGATAATTTCAAATTTCCTCTATTCTAATTTTCAGAGTATCTTTTCTGTTGATTCAGTCTGCAGTTGATTCATTCTACTGCATTTTTTACTTTATTCATTATATTTTTCACCTCTAGAATTTCTGTTTATTTTTTTATGATTTCTATCTCTTTGTTAAACTTCTTATTGGTTCATATATTGTTTTCCTGATTACATTGAGTTGTCTTTCTGTGTTTTCTTATAGCTTCTTAATCTTCCTTAAAAGAGCTATTTTGAATTACTTATCAGGTAAATCACAGATCTCCATGTTTTTGGGGTTGGTTGCTGGAACAATATTGTGACCCTTTGGTGGTGTTATGTTTCCTTGATTTTTCAAGTTCCTTGCATTGCTCTCTCACATTTGAAATAACGGTCACCTCCTTCAATATTCACTAACTGAATTTTGGAGAGAAACATCTTCTGTTAGCCCTTATAGCGATCCTGAATCTTTCACAGACTTTCTATGGATATGCTTTCTCCATGCTTCTTGCTCCCTCTTGTGGTAGAATTCTTAAGCTTGTGTGCCTTTTGGTCCTCCATGCAACAGGTGAGGTGCTGACACCCTCCTATTTGCTTTCCCAAGGGCAGAGCTAAAGCTCAAGTTGTGGTTTCTCCTTGACCCACAGATTCAGGCCACTTTTCTGCATGTGCTCACTATCTGTCTGCCAAATCTGGCTCTTGCCACCATTGGGGATGCACACAGGGAGCCAGTCACATGATGGGGTGTGTTTGAGTAAGGTGTGCATATTACTGTGGGTGTCCTTGTGCCAGTTGGGGAGATCTCTTCATGAGGTATCCCCATTGGCTCATGTGTGGGCTTCTTGATGGGATTCACAATGCTGTTTGTAGGATCTGCATCCCTTTAATACCCTCCAAGAATCCAATATGCCACTATACCAGCCTCTTCTCACCCCCTAGTCGTGAAGCTCATGACTCAGTACTCTGGATTGGGTTTGAGAGAAATGGGCCTCTTTGGCAGTGTCCTACATAACTAGGGAAGGTGGGCACTCACTCACATGCTCTCATTTTCCCCCACAAGGGAAATCGTGGCCCAAGAAAGTATCTCTTGGCACTGAATTGTGATGTCTTGGGAGAGGGGTGACACTGGTAAAGTCAAACTGTTTCTCTTGCCCTCTGCAGTGCATCCAAACACATGCACACACACATGCACATACATGCACACACACACACTCACATATGCAAGTATATATATATGTATATGTATGTGTATATATTACATATCTATCTATCTATCCATCTATCTATCTATCTATATACACACACACATACATTCTGTTGTTGTCATTGTTGTTGTTATTCCAACAACGTGCTGGAAATTTTCTGCTGGAAACATGGACTTCCACAATGGCTCTCTCATCCATAGATGATTGTCCAAGACAAGTCCTGTCTAGGGGCTCCCAGAGCATGGCCAAGAGGTGCTAGAGCTGGTTCCTGGGCCTCTGCAAGGTGCCCAGGCAAGATAAGACCTGTATGCCTATTACCTGATGCATGGGTGGCTGAGATTCCTCCTGCGTCCCTTAGCATATTGTGCTGGATCCCACAACTCCATAAAGAAACTTTTATCAATGGATGGATGTCAAATTGTTGCTTTTGAGGTGTGATACAATGAAGGACTTCTTATTCAGTCATTTGGCTGACATTGCTAGCTCATGCTTTTTATCACTGAATAATATTCTTCAAATTGCTGAATAATATTCTATTGTATGGATGTACCACAGTTTGCTTTTCCATTCACCTATTATAAATTTTGGTAATTATGAATAATTCTGCTCACTTCATTTTTTATAGATGCATAGAAAAAAGAAAAGTTTAGTAGGTTTGCTATGACAAAGGCAAAATCTGGCAGAAGCAAACACTAAATAAAGCCAATTACGCATCATTTTTAACCTTTGGCATTATACTCTTATGAAAATTTACCAATGGTTAACTTCACTGGATAAGAATATTTGATATAAGGTAAGCAGAAAGAATTAATAAGTGATCCAGTTTACTATCACAGTGCCTTACAAGGGCAAGGTAAGACATTTTGTGAATTGGTGACTTGGGCTATTTCCAAGAATGCGCTAGTCATTAAAGCCATGTTACTCTTAGTGAAATTGATAAATTAAAACAAATAACACTTATGAATTACAATATATTCTTACTTTTATTAGCTAAGTCAGTAAGGGACAGATGCTAACTAAGCTTCTGATAGTGAAGCTGTTTGAATATAAAATATATACATATAATAACCCACATAATCAAAATTAGGAGTCAAAAGAAAACTGGTATAGCTAATACTTCAGGGTCAATATCTTCTACAATTTCAAGTTTAGTTAGGAAATTAGAACTTGAACCTCTGAAAATAGTAAACAGACACATTGGCTTGGCATAGGCTACTCAATAGATTTGATGAGAAAAAAAAAGAAACTCATGAGCACACATAAGCATTAGAATTACATAAACATGTATTTTGAGATTACATAGTATTGATAAAAACAAAGCACAGCACAAAACCTCAGCTACAATGCACCATATAAAAATTCACAGCATTATACACCTAAAAATGAAATGGAAGATAAAAAACAAAAATTTTAAATTCAACTTGATTTCTTGGTACTTTATTGTTTATATCTTTACCACCACCACCCTGAGCAAAGCTACCAATCATATTTTACCTAGACGACAATATATTTTTCCCTATCCCATTCACTTTTATACTGCTTTTCCCTGAAAGCAGAGTAATCTGCTAGACATTTGTGAGAAGTTCCTGTGGTAGAGTTTATATGAAAGGCATCAACAACAAACTTTTAAAAGGTAAAGTGTAATAAGAGTCATCACATATTGATTTATTTTATGAAAAATGCTCTGTAGTTTACTTTGTTGTAAGCGGACACCCTTATACCACACACAGCTTCCAGAATGATGTTTTCAAACTGAAAATATAATCACCTCATTTCCCAACTTAATTTATGTCTCAATTCCAGATCTCTCTACTAAGATCCTGATCTATATGGCCAATTGCCTATGGGATAAAATGAGCATACTAAGACTGACAAACTCAGCTTGTCATCAGCAAGATTCACCATCTCCTCTCTCCTTTTCCCCATGCCCCACCTAAGCTGCTCCTGGTCCTAGGTCCTATATCTCCGTTAAAGCTTTCAACCATCCAGTTGCCCAAAGCATAAAATTTAAGAAGCATCTCTGACTTCTTTCTGTCCTCTCCCTACATATCCAGCCAGCCATAAAGTCTTGGTGATTTTGCTTCTAAAACATCCCTCATATACTTCCATTTAACTCTCTCTTTACAATCCACCATCAAGCCTTGACAATTGTGAAAAGCTCTTAACTAATTTCCTTATTATGAGTCCTATTTTGAACTAATCCATTATCAATAGGAAAGTCAGATTAATTTCTCTAAAATACAAATCTGATCATGATTTTTTTCCCCTCTGTTTAAAACATTTCAGTAACTTCCACCTTCTTTAAAAAAGAAAGCCTATCAAAGTGGTGAATGGTGTAGGCTGACATCCCAACTCTGCCACTTATTATTTGTGGGATATTGGGAAGGTTACTTAAATATTTGTCCTCAGTTTGCTCATCTGTAATATGGAACACTAATAATAGTATCTTCTTCCAAGGTTGTTATGAGAATTCAATGAGATAATAAAGAAAAGCATTTAGAACAGTGATTGGAACAGATGTGCTCTATTAGCCCAAGTTAGCTAAATGTTTAGGAAAAAATCCAAATACATAGGATGTTTCAGTGCCCTGTGTAAACTGGAAAGAACACATCTGACATCTCTCCATTTTGATACAATCATGGCCCTTAAGAATATTTCATGTCATAATCCCAGGGACTATGAATATGGTAAGATATCATATCTGTGAATGTTACTTTATATGGCAAAGGGAACTTGGCAGATATAATTAAAGTTATGAATCAGTTGATCTTATGATAGAGATATTATTCTGGATTATCCCATGGGAGCAATGTCATCACATGAGCCCTGAAAAGCAGGGTAAAAAAGGGGAAGTAAGAGAAATGCTGCAGAAGGGGAAGTCAAAGAGATCTGAAACAGAAAGTTTCAATGATTCTTCGTTGCTCACTTTGAAGAAGGAAGGAGTTATGAGCCAAGGAATGTGGGTTGCCTCTGGAAGGTGGACCAACCCCCAGTCAAAAAGCAGCAAGGAAACAGGGACCCTAAGCCCACAACTGAACTGAATTCTGCCAAAAACCAGAAAAGGCTTATAAGCAGTTTCTTCCACAGGATCTCCCTATAGATAACAGCCCAGGTTGGCAGACAGCTTGGCTTTAGCATTGTGGGACACTAGACAGAGAACCCAGTCCAGACACTGGAACTTCTAAACTACATAAATGTGAGCTGATACATGGATGCTGTTTCAAGCCACTAAATTTGCCATAATGTGTTACTCAGTGATAGAAAACTCAGACAATAATCTCCCCCAATCTCTCCCTCCTCTCTCCCATGTAATCTATAATCCAGCCATTTAAAATTCCTAGAGATAAAAATACCAGTTTCTTTTAATCGCTCTCTCTTTTCCCTCCCTAGGATTTGTTATATAATGTTACTACTGTCTGGAATATCCACTCTCTCCTTTTCACCAGTTTCTCTAGATCTCAGAATAGATGCCATCCTCCAGTGAAGACAAAGTGAACTTATTATAACTACTTGACCCTTGAAAAACCCTATCGAACAGGATAACAACACCTGGCCTCTCTCACTGACAGCAATGCCATAGAAATCCATGTGGTCAGAGCTGAGAAAAAAGGTTTAAATTTTAAAAGAAAAATAACAAATATATGAAGCAAATTTACAGTATTATAAAATACTACAATCTCCCCAATCTCAACTGGTAACCCCAGCAAGCACACAATTTTCTGAGCCAGAAAACTAGCTCTCACTCTTGGCACTGCCCTTTCCCTCACTTTTGACAAACATAATCAATCACCAATCAGTACCTTTCAAAATTATTGAATTCATCCTCTTCTCTCAGTTCTCACTATCAATACCCTTTCTTAGATCACCATCATTTTTCATTTGAATTATTTAACAATAGTTTCCAACTGGCTTTCTTATCCTCTTATCTTCCCACTCCAATCCATCTTTGCATCAGGTGCAGACAAAACTCTTTCCCCAAAGTGAAAATTCAATCAGATCAAACAACATCATGTTTAAAACTCAGCAGTTTTTCTATTACTTGCAGAAGCAAGTAAAACACCTTGTAATTTGGTAAATTAACTTCTTCTAGGTCTCCTCCTCAAAATCTTGGCAAGTTGCCTTCCTATGAGCTTTCAAAATTTATTGTATACATCACTCAACATTGTAATTATAACTACCTGTTTACTTGTCCTTCCCTTTTCCTCCTCTCCCATGTAAAACCACCTACACAGATTGTGAATTCCTTTCCGAATATATCCCCAGCACCTAGAAATGTGTATAACACATTAGAAGTTTTATTTAGACAAAATTTTGAATGAATGAATGCAACCATAATATTAATAATCATGTTTCTTTAGCATACAACAAACCTAGTAAAGTAGTTAAAAGAGCTATTATTCCTTCTTTATGGACTAAAGAATGGTGTACAAGAAACTTGGGAATCTTCAGTTTCTCTGAGAAAATTTAATGAGGTATACAAATATTTAAAGTGGATTTCCTAGTTGGCAATAAAAACACTATTAAAACAGAAAGGAAGAAAACATTAAAATGTAAATAAAAAGAAAACCAGATTCAATTTCAGCAATTCAAACAAATACATCATACTGTATCACCTTGATTTTGCTGAACAAAATCCTAACCTTTGGCAACTCACTTAACATTTTCAGGTCTCAATTACTGATCCATAAACTGAGGACAAAGTTTTTAAATTTACATAGGTGTTGAGAGGCTTAAATCATTTTCAAGTAGAGCACTTGAGTAATAGGTACCACTTAAGGAAAATATTACCATAATTACAGTTAATAGTGGATATCTGCAACTGAGAAAAATAAAGGTGCATTTGAAAAAAGACTTTAAATGGATCATTTTTAAAAGTAGGCACTAAAAGGAAATTACAACCGGTATTCAAAGCAAAAAAGACTTCAGAGAAAAGGACAAGCTTTCAGAACCTCATATTTCATAGGTTAAAACCGGGTATAAATTTGACACCCCACTGTAGCTATATACACATGTAGAAAAGCAAGCATTTTTGTGATTCTCAGCAGCAAAAGGGAGAGATGGAAAGCAATATTCTGAGCAAATTTGGTTTGTGCAGAAATGTTCTTCTGTTCCCAATTTTTTAAATAGTCACACTCAGGAGGAAAACTACCTCTCAGAAGAATGTGGTGTGCTAGTAGGAATAGTTGCAATAAACATATTCTGATTATGATTTTAAAAATAATATTCACTGTAGAAAAGTTTAAAACTATAAACAACTGAAAAAAGAAATGATAGTCCCACTGTCAAGAGATAACAACTCTTACCATTCAGGTATGTAAGCATAGAGACTGTATATAAGGGTGTGTATGTGTGTAATGTATATATATTGTATGCTTGGTATTTAACTAAATATTAAACTCTACACATTTTTAGTACTATTAAAATTCCACAAAAATAATTTAAACTACTTATTCTTTTGTCTCATGTCTATATTCAATTTACTGTAGTCATAGAAAACATAAACTATTTAAATGTCCTGATTTTACAGCCCACAATTCCAAGAACAGTTCTTGACTAAAAAATATTTTGAACTAACCATCATTATGACCATTCACAATCCTCTTCATGCATTCCCAGACCCTTAGAAGAGAAGAACATTCTGTTGATTTCTGCATGTTTTGCCTAGTCAGAATCATAGGTGGCCTTTCCCAAGCTCACTTTGGTCATATCCTATGGCTTCTCTAAATATCTAAAATTATGCTTGTGCTAATCTAAAAATCAAATTCATTTCAATTTCCACTTATTGTTAAACATCTAATTGCATATTTATTACCATTATTGTTGCTTTGGTCTTGAATGAGCTCTGTGTAGGAAGAGCAGAAGGAGATAAGAAATCAAATAAATAATAAGAGTATGTCATAGTGCCAACAAGTTTTGGAATTTCTCCTATTTAGTTTCTCCTCTTCAGTGATTGAACTGCATAATGACATTTTCCATCCCTCATGTCAACTGTCTTAATTGCAGATGTATCCCAGGCAGTACCAAATATTTCTGAACATAGCAGGATTATATGGTGAATCTGTTATTTATTTAATTGATATAATTGTAGGTATGCTCAATGGTGCTGATGACGCATTCCCCACTATCTTCTACAGTTCTTTCATTTCTCCAAATTTCCATGGAACTCAATCCCATGGAAGCATTACCAAGGTCAATGTCAAATGCATTAGATAAATCAATGATTCCAAAAAGCTAGATATCCCTGCTTAATTAAGGGGCTTTTAAAAATAAAGTTGTCAGCTCCACACTAAATCTACTCCACATTAAGAATCTTTAGAGATTGCACCTGTTGTTTCTGGTGATCAGTCATGTGAAACCTAGAATTCTGTATTTTTTAAAGCTCCCCAGATATTTCTAGATATCTTTCAAATTGTGAAAACCATTGCTTTAAGTGATTTATTTAGCATTAGACAAAAATAATAAAGTGCTTTATTTTGTTTTAAACAAATATATTATAGTTATTTCTATATATGAATACCTCCAAATAAAATTAGGCTTCTAAGTCACAAAGTTAATGTGTACTTTCATTCACTTACACTAGTCATTCATTTAACAAATTCCTTGTGTTGTCAGATTTGTTGAATGCATACCTTATGCCAGGCACACTCTTCTAGAGTGATAGCACTGAGGACAAAAACTGTCCCTATCCACATTGCCTTTGCTTCTTTACATTCTACCAGTAGGGAAGAGAAAAAATTAGCAAATGAATGAATATCTATCTATCTAGAAGAACTACTATAGATAGATAGATATAGATAGTTAGTTAGATAGATAGATAGATGTAGTAAGAGGTGCCATGAAAAAAATATGAAAGCAAGATAAGTGTGTTAGGGAATATTAAGTTAGGTAAAGAGAGATGATCAAGGAAAAATTCTCTGATAAGATCATAATTGAGCAAAGACCTGAAGGAAGTGAGGGAATTGTCCAAGCCGATGTCTTTTATCTGGGAGTAGAATGCTTGGCAGATAGAACTGCAATTGCAAAATATCTAAAGTGGGAACATTCTTCATGTATTCATTGAACAACAGCAAAACAAGTGTGTTAGAGCATATTAGTAAGAGAGAGAACAGGAATCAAATCACATGGGGTTTGGACATCATTGTAAGGGTTTGGTGTTTACTCATAATGAGATGGAAAGGCATTTGAACATTTTAAGCAGAAAAGGACTATAATCTGACTTGTCTTAAAATTAATATTCTGGATGCTCTGTGAAGAAGAAAGAATAGTAGAGGCAAAGACAGGAGTAGAGAGATCAGATAACATACTCTTGCCTTCATCCAGGCAGGAAATGATGGTAGGCTGAACCAGGGTAGTAATAGCAAAAGTGGAGAGATGTAGTCAAGTTTGGGATACACTGAAAGGTAGAACTTAAAGAATGTGAAGGTGGGTTGAATGTGGAGTGTCAGAAAAATAGAGGAGTCAAGGGGGACCCCAAGGTTTTAGATGGAAAAATTAGAAGAAGGTAATTTTTTTAATAAAAATTATATATATTTAAGGTGAATAACATGATTTGATACACATAGTGAAGTAATTATTATAGTCAAGAAAATTAACATATCAACTCCTTGCATAGTTAACATTTTTTGTGTGCAATGAGTGTATCTGAAATCTACCCTTAGCATATTTCCAGAGTTCAATGCAGTATTACTAAGTGTAGTCATCGCGTCCATACATTGGCTCTCTAGACTTAATAGTGCTACAAAACTGAAACTTTGTACCTTTTGACCAATATCTTCCCATTTTTCTTACTCCTTCTTAACACCTGGAAGTCACTGTTCTACTCTCTGCTTCCATGTGTTTGACTTTATTTTTATTTTTTAAATACCACATATAAGTGAAGTCTTACAGTAATTTGTCTTTGTCTGGCTTATTTCACTGGGCATAATGTCCTCCAGGTCCATCCATGCTGTCACAAGTGGCAGGATTTTTTTTCTCATGACTGACAATATTATATATATATATATATATATATATATATATATATATATATATATTTGTATATACATTCATATACCAATACATATCTCACATCTTCTCTATTCATTCACTGGTCAGTGGACACAGAGTGTTTCCACATCTTGGCTGTTGTGAATAACACTGCAATGAACACTGGAGTACAGATATTTCTTCAAGATCATGATTTTATTTCCTTTGGAGGTATACCCAGAAGTGGTAGTTCTATTTTTAATTTTTAGTGGAATCTCCATGTTGTTTTCCATAGTGACTATACTAATTTACATTCCCACCAACAATGTACAAGGATTCCATTTTCTCACATCTTGGCCAACCCTTGTTATCTTTTATCTTTATGATAATAGTCATTTTAAGACGTTTGAGGTGATATCTCATTGTGGTCTTAATCTATATTTCCTTAATGATTAATGATGTTGGGTACTTTTCATATATCTGTTGACCATTTATAAGTTTTCTTTGGAGAAATATTTATTCAGGTTCTTTGCCCATTTTTTAATCAGATTTTTTGTTTACCTGCAATTCAGGTATTTGAATTCCTTATATAGTTTTAAATACTAACCCCTTACAACATGTATGGTTTACAAATATTTTCTCCAATTCCATAGATTATATTTTATCTTTTTTATTGTTTCATTTGCTGTGCAGAAGGTTTTTAGTTTGATGCCAATATAATCCCATTTGTCTATTTTGATTTTATTGCTTATGTTGAAGTCACATCCAAAAAATTATTCCCCAGGCCAATATCAAGAAAAAAAATTTCCCTATGTTTTCTTTGAATAGTTTTTATGGTATCAGGTCTTACATTTAAGTCTTTAATCAATTTTGAGTTGATTTTTGTATATGGAGTGAAATAAGCATGCAATTTCATTCTTTTACATGTAGAAAACAAGTTTTTCCCAACACCAATTATTGAAGCCATTAAAGATCAATTGACTGTAAATGCATGGATTCATTTCTGAGCTATTTATACTAGTCTCTTGGTCTATATGTATGTTTATATGTCAGTACGATGCTGTTTTGATTACTGTAGCTTTATACTATATTTTAAAACCAGGTACTGTGATGCCTCCAACTTTGTTCTTTTTGCTCAAGATTGTTTTGGCTCTTCAGTTTTCTGTAGTTCCATATGAATTTTAAGACTGTTTTTCTATTTCTATAAAATATTTCATTACTTTATTTCAAATAGAAGACTAAGCAATGTTGCCATGAACAGATATTTTCATGAAGCAGAAAGAAGAATAGAAACTCTGGGATTTGAAAAGGATTATCTTTCCTCATAAAATGGAAATATGAAGAAAAGGGGAAAAAGTCATCATAGTTCTCCATAATCCTCATTCAAACTTGAAGTTTGAAACACACTCTGAATAGAGAATACAACACAGAATTTCCTGATGACTTGAAATGGCTTTATCAGGGATGTCAATATGATATTTCCAAGATGTAGTATGTATTTTCTTGAAATTGGGTCCAAATATTTTGAAAGATCTATTCAACCTGTAGATATGTGAGGGAGCTGTTTTGCTGGTCATTCTTGTTTGTTTGTTTGTTTGTTTTAACTATATGATCCTGCTATCCCACTCCAACAGCTGGGCATATATCTGGAACAAACTATAATTCAAAAAAATACATGCACCGCGATGTTCATTGCAACATTATTTACAATAGCCAGGGCATGGAAGCAACCTAAACGTCCATCGACAGATGAATGGATAAAGAAGATGTGGTACATATAAAGTGGAATATTACTCAGGCATAAAAAGAATGAAATAATGCCATTCGCAGCAACCTGGATAGACCTAGAAATTATCATACTAAGTAGGTCAGACAGAGAAAGATAAATATCATATGATATCGCTTATATGTGGAATCTAAAAAAGAGGATGCAAATGAATTTATTTACAAAACATAAATAGATCCACAGACATAGAAAGCAAACTTAGGGTTACCAAAGGGGAAAGAGGATGGGGGATAAATTAGGAGGTGGGGTTAACATATACACACTATGATATTTAAAAATATTGGTGGGAAAACATTAATAAGCCTGCAAAAATGACTACCTCACTTGTCCCTCTTGTCTGAAGTACAACCCAGTGAAGCCTGTTCATATTGCTCCCAGATATTTTAAACTTCCTAATGGACCATTCAAAGTCTGGCAAATGGATTTCATATAAGTTCCTCCATTTCATGGATATAAATATGTTTTAGTCCTGGTCTGTATGTTTTCACACTAAACTGAAGCCTTCCTTTGTAGACAGGCTACTGCCTCTTCTGTGGCTAAAGTCCTTTTGGAAAAGATTACTCCTAACTGGGGAAGTTTTCTTGAACTTCACTGTGATTGAGGAACCTCTTTTACTGGTCAGGAAATTCAACATGTTTGTGCTGTTTGGCTGGCTTTTAAAACAACATTTTCACTGCTCTTACCCCCCTCAATCCTCTGGTTTAGTCCAACACAGTATTGATGTTATTACTATTCAATTGACCACCTGAAACTAACACACATTGTAAATCAACTGTACTCCAAAATAAATAAATAAATAAAAGAACAATAAAATAATAAAAGAAACTATACTCAAATAAAAATTTAAAAAAAAGACTCAATTGGCAACATTGTGAATGCCCGCTAAATACTTTGGTCAAAAACATTGCCACTGGTCCTTCTAAATCTTGATCCACCCCTTTTAGAACTCATATACTCTCACCATTTGAGATGGTCACATGATGCCCAATGCACTTGGATCATGCTTCTTTTGAAACACAAGTGATAAAAGGAGAGATACTCTAACACTGCAAGGCCTAATTGCTTCTATTAAAAATAACCATGTTTTGGTAGAGCAATCTTTTCACAGTGCACTCTCAGGAGACTAAGACCGTGAGCATCATATCTTGCAACCTGGAGATTTTGTCTATTGGAAAAGATACCTCCAGAACCATTCTTTTCAACCTTACTGAAAAGGCCAAATCAGGTACTGCTAATCAACCCCTGTGTCATCAAACTCCAGGAAATAGACTCTTGGATTCATGTGACACACCTATAGAAAGTGCTGGACCTGCACATCTGGTGCAGGTCCAGTCTGGTGACCTGAAATAAAGATTTCCAAGAATTGAAGCAGAAGACATCTGATGAGACAGCTTTCCCAAGATATCTGGACCAGGCCTGTTGGAAGTTTGTTGCCAAATCTTTGATGAGGTTATAACACTTCATATTATCTCTAATGTCTTTAATTTTAATAACAATTAACTTTAAATAGAAAGTGGCTGAGCGTTCTCTCTCCTATCCCTTCTTGTTACTTGAATGTGACCTCAATATGTTTCCAATCTGTTCACTTTCCCTCCAATGTGGGATACTATACCCAGGGAATTTTCTTTCTGGCATTGAAGAAAATAAGCTGCTGAAATCACAGAAAACCTGACTCTTGACCAGCAATGTTTTCCGAGAATGGGCTTGTTCAAAATGGTGAAATGTAAAAAAATTAATAAACAGAAACCTCAAGTAAGTAGAGTCAGGAGACCAGAAGGGGGAGTTCTCATGCCCTAAAATGATAGCAGAGCCCAACAAGAAGAAAATTTGTCTTCTTTCCTGGCAAGAGCTCAGCAAATGAGAGACAGTCACAGCTCAGCCATTGAAAAGCCACAGACTCTCTGTTTACTATAGCTCTCCCAACTTTCCTTTTTCCCTCTATAAAAAAGTTCTCTTCTCCATTTCTGCTGAGGACTAGCATGTGGATCACCATAGTTGCCGTCCCCAAACTGCAATTCTTATCTAATCCTGAATAACACATTTTGCTGGAGAAATAACTGGCTGTCTATTTGTTTCAGATTAACATTAGTAAATAACTCTCAAATATAAATTCTCTAGTCCAAAGTCCCAGTAGTCACTGCTGGAAAGTATTCACAGGCTTTTGCCATAAGCCCCAGTTTAGGCTGCATATAAGTATTTGCCCCCACTAGCATTCCAGCTTCTATGCTACATTGTGTATGCTCAGTTTTACTTGTTCACATTTAGCATGTCCAATTAATATTGCTTGAAGGGCAGATTTGCTTGTCTTCTGTTTTACAATACTAGGTTGGGAAAATATTCTCCAGTCAGATAAAATTTTCATTCCCATAAAACATTCAAATAAAGCTGGCACAACTTCTGTTTAAACATTCCAACTTTCACAATCCTATGAAGCATTGCATTTTTACATTCTCTCGTTCTAATTGTAGCCTGAATCAGAGTTTCGCCAATGAGTTTTGATACCACAGTTTATGAGATTCCTGTATCAAGGGACCTGTAAACTTCTCTTCTCCACCCTTTGACCACTTTACCCACTCTTGTACAAAAGGCTTTGTATCTCTGGTAAGGCATCAAGACAATTCACCCTGGCCTTTTGTAAATTTTTATCTTCATTAATCTACCTAAACTCAATTATGGCACTATCCACCTGAAGATAGCATCAGATTTCACAAGTTAAGGGTTCAGTCCTATAAGACTGCCCTCCACTTCAGACTGTTACCTATGCTTCTAACCAAATAGCTACAAATCAAAGATTCCCAAACCCCCCTCCTTGGGTTCAATTAATTTGCTGGAGTGGCTCATAGAAAATTCCAAGGGTTTTAGGAGCTCTGTGCCAGGACCAAATATATATTTCTTTTTGGTGTTGTTTAGCATTTCTTTCTGGTTCTTTCTTAGGATTTCCATCTCTTTGCAAACTCAGACTATCTATTCCTTCATGTGGTCTATTTTATCGATAAAAGTCCTTAGCGTATTAATTATAGTTGTTTTAAATTTTTGGCCTGATAATTTCAAAATCTCTGCCACGTCTGTTTCAGATACTTGTTCTGTTTCTTCAAATAGTGTTTTTTAACCTCTTGGAATGCCTTGTAATTTTTCCTTAATAGCAGGTCATGATGTATTGGTAAAATAAACTGCTATAAATAGGCATTTAGAAATATGATGGTGAAGTATGGAGAATGGAAAGCATTCTATATTCCCACAATTAGCTCTGAGCCTTTTTGTAAACATGTGCTTCTGAGCCATGATCTTCACTAGTCTTTCTCAGATTTTTTCCTCCACCCTTAGGTGGGAAAGGATAGCTAGTGTGGGTGGAGTTGGGTGTTTCCTTTCACTCAAATCTGTTTGGCTTTTATAATACCAGAAGGACTGGTATTACCCATGAAGGCAGACCTTATTAAGAATAACAGAATGCTTTGGCATATTTCATAATTATTTTTTCCGCCCCCTGCCAGAAGTCTGAAGGGACATTTCTTTTATATTTACTGTTGGAAGGAGCCTGTTTAAGTTCCTGCAGGTAAATCTCAGAATATTGTGAGGGCCTCCAATGACTGGTTCTCCATGACTTTCTTTTTTTTTAAACATCTTTATTGGAGTATAATTGCTTTACAATGGTGTGTTAGTTCCTGCTTTATAACAAAGTGAATCAGTTATACATATACATATGTCTCCACATCTCTTCCTTCTTGTGTCACCCTCCCTTCCACACTCCCTATCCCACACTTCTAAGTGGTCACAAAGCACTGAGCTGGTCTCCCTGTGCTATGCGGCTGCTTCCTACTAGCTATCTATTTTATATTTGGTAGTGTATATATGTCCATGCCACTCTCACACTTTGTCCCAGCATACCCTTCCCCCTCCCCTTGTCTTCAAGTCCATTCTCTAGTAGGTCTATGTCTTTATTCCCGTCTTGTCCCTAGGTTCTTCATGACCATTCTATTTTTTTTTTTTAGATTCCATATATATGTGTTAGCATACAGTATTTGTTTTTCTCTTTCTGACTTACTTCACTCTGTATGACAGACTCTAGGTCCATCCACCTCACTACAAATAACTCATTTTCTTTTCTATTTATGGCTGAGTATATTCCATTGCATATATGTGCCACATTTTCTTGATCCATTCATCTGTTGATGGACACGTAGGTTGCTTCTGTGTCTTGGCTATTGTAAATAGAGCTGCAATGAACATTTTGGTACATGACTCTTTTTGAATTATGATTTTCTCACGGTATATGCCCAGTAGTGGGATTGCTGGGTTGTATGGCAGTTCTATTTTTAGTTTTTTAAGGAATCTCCATATTGTTCGCCATAGTGGCTGTATCAATTTACATTCCACCAACAGTGCAAGGGGGTTCCCTTTTCTCCACATCCTCTCCAGCATTTATTGTTTGTAGATTTTTTGATGATGGCCATTGTGACCGGTGTGAGATGATATCTCATTGTAGTTTTATTTGCATTTATCTAATGATTAATGATGTTGAGCATTCTTTCATATGTCTGTTGCCAATCTGTATATCTTCTTTGGAGAAATGTCTATTTAGGTCTGCTGGCCATTTTTGGATTCAGTTGTTTGGTTTTTTTGATATTGAACTGCATGTAAATATTGTAGATTAATCCTTTGTCAGCTGCTCCAATTGCAAATGTTTTTTCCCATTCTGAGGGCTATCTTTTCATCTTGTTTACGGTTTCCTTTGCTGTGCAAAAGCTTTGAAGTTTCATTAGGTCCCATTAGTTTATTTTTGTTTTTATTTCCATTTATCTAGGAGGTGGGTCAAAAAGGATCTTACTGTGATTTATGTCATAGAGTGTTCTGCCTATGTTTTCCTCTAAGAGATTGATGGTGTCTGGCCTGACATTTAGGTATTTAATACATTTTGAGTTTATTTTGGTGACTGGTGTTAGGGAGTGTTCTAATTTCATTCTTTTACATGTAGCTGGCCAGTTTCCCCAGCACCAATTCTTGAAGAGGCTGTCTTTTCTCCACTGTATATTCTTGCCTCCTTTATCACAGATAAGGTGACCATATGTTTGTGGGTTTATCGCTTGGCTTTCTATCCTGTTCCATTGATGTATATTTCAGTTTTTGTGCCAGTACCATACTGTCTTCTTTACTGTAGCTTTGTAGTATAGTCTGAAGTCAGGGAACCTGATTCCTCCAGCTCTGTTTTCCTTTCCCAAGATTGCTTTGGCTATTCGGGGTATTTTGTGTTTCCATACATATTGTGAAGTTTTTTGTTCTAGTTCTGTGGAAAATGCCAGTGGTAGTTTGATAGGGACTGCATTGAGTCTGTAGATTGCTTTGGGTAGTATAGTCATCTTGACAATGTCGATTCTTCCAATCCAAGAACATGGTATATGTCTCCATCTATTTGTATCATCTTTAATTTCTTTCATCAGTGTCTTATAATTTTCTGCATACAGGTCTTTTGTCTCCTTGGGTAGGTTTATTCCTAGATATTTTATTCTTTTTGTTTCAGTTGTAAATGGGAGTGCTTTCTTAATTTCACTTTCAGATTTTTCATCACTAGTGTATAGGAATGCAAGAGATTTCTGTGCATTAATTTTGATACTGCTACTTTACCAAATTCATTGATTAGCTCTAGTAGTTTCCTGGTAGCATCTTTAGGATTCTCTATGAATAGTACCATCTCTTATGCAAACAGTGACAGCTTTACTTCTTCTTTTCCAATTTGGATTCCTTTTATTTCTTTTTCTTCTCTGATTGCTGTGGCTAAAACTTCCAAAACTATGTTGATTAATAGTGGTGAGAGTGGGTAACCTTGTGTTCTTCTTGATCTTAATGCAAATGATTTCAGTTTTTCACCATTGAGGACGATGTTGGTTGTGGGTTTGTTATACATGGCCTTTATTATTTTGAGGAAAGTTCCATCTATGACTACTTTCTGGAGGGTTTTTATAATAAATGGGTGTTGGATTTTTCTGAAAGCTTTCTCTGCATCTATTGAGATGATCATACGGATTTTCTCCTTCAGTTTGTTAATATGGTGTATCACATTGATTGATTTGCAAATACTGAAGAATCCTTGCATTCCTGGGATTAACCCCAGTTGTTCATGGTGTATGATCCTGTAAATGTGCTGTTGGATTCTGTTTGCTTGTATTTTGTTGAGGATTTTGCATCTATGTTCATCAATGATATTGGTCTGTAGTTTTCTTTCTTTTTGACATCTTTGTCTGTTTTTGGTATCTGAGTGGTGGTGGCCTCCTAGAATGAGTTTGGGAGAGTTCCTCCCTGTGCTATATTTTGGAAGAGGTTGAGAAAGATAGGTGTTAGCTCTTCTCTAAATGTTTGATATAATTCACCGGTGAAGCCATCTGGTCCTGAGTTTTTGTTGGTTGGAAGATTTTTAATCACAGTTTCAGTTTCAATGCTTCTGATTGTTCTGTTCGTATTTTCTATTTCTTCCTGTTTCAGTCTCAGAACGTTGTTCATTTCTAAGAATTTGTCCATTTCTTCCAGGTTGTCCATTTTATTGGCATAGAGTTGCTTGTAGTAATTTCTCATGGTCCTTTGTATTTCTGGAGAGTCAGTTGTTACTTCTCCTTTTTCATTTCTACTTCTATTGATTTGAGTCTTCTCCCTTTTTTTATTCATGAGTCTGGCTAACGGTTTATCAATTTTTTTTTAATCTTCTCAATGAACCAGCTATTAGCTTTATTGATCTCTGCTATCATTTCCATCATTTCTTTTTCATTTATTTCTGATCTGATCTTTATGATTTCTTTCCTTCTGCTAACTTTGGGGTTTTGTTCTTCTTTCTCTAATTGTTTTAGGTGTAAAGTTAGGTTGTTTATTTGAGATGTTTCTTGTTTCTTAAGGTAAGATTGTATTGCTATAAACTTCCCTCTTAAAACTGCTTTTGCTGTTTTGTTTTCATTGTCATTTGTTTCTAGGTATTTTTTGATTTCCTCTTTTTTTTTCTTTTTTTTTTTTTTTTTCCAGTACGCGGGCCTCTCACTGTTGTGGCCTCTCCCGTTGTGGAACACAGGCTCTGGACATGCAGGCTCAGAGGCCATGGCTCACAGGCCTAGCCACTCCACAACAAGTGGGATCTTCCAAGTATGGGGCACAAACCCACGTCCCCTGCATCGGCAGGCAGACTCTCAACCACTGTGCTACCAGGGAAGCCCTTGATTTCCTCTTTGATTTCGTCAGTGATCTCTTGGTTATTACGTAGTGTATTGTTTAGGCTCCATGTGTTTGTATTTTCTACAGGTTTTTTCCTGTAATTGATATCTAGTCCCAAAGCATTGTTGTTGGAAAAGATACTTGTTATGATTTCAATTTCCTTAACATTACCAAGCCTTGATTTGTGACCCAATTTATGATCTATCCTGGAGAATGTTCCATGAGCACTTGAGAAGTATGTGTATTCTGTTGTTTTTGGATGCAATGTCCTCTAAATATCAATTAAGAACCTCCTGTTTAATGTATCATTTAAAGCTTGGATTTCCTTATTTATTTTCCTTTTGGATGATCTGTTCATTGGTGAAAGTGGCATGTTAATGTTGCCTATTATGATTGTGTTCCTGTCGATTTCCCCTTTTATGGCCGTTAGTATTTGCCTTATTTATTGAGGTGCTCCTATGTTGGGTGCATAAATATTTACTATTGTTTTATCTTCTTGGATTGATCCCTTTATCTTTATGTAGTGTCCTTCTTTGTCTCTTGCAATAATTTTTGTTTTAAAGTCTCTTTTGTCTGATATGAGAATTGCTACTCCAGCTTTCTTTTGAATTCCATTTGCATGGGATATCTTTTTCAACCTCTCACTTTCAGTCTGTATTTTCCCTAGGTCTGAAAGGAAATAGCATATATATGGGTCCTTTTTTTGTATCCATTCAACCAGTTTATGTGTTTTGGTTGGAGCATATATATCATTTACATTTAAGGTAATTATCAATATGTATGTTCCTATTCCCATTTTCTTAATTGTTTTGGGTTTGTTATTGTAGGTTTATTCCTTCTCTTGTGTTTCCTGCCAAGAGAAGTTCCTTTAGCATTTGTTGTAAAGCTGATTTGGTGGTGCTGAATTCTCTTAGCTTTTGCTTGTCTGTAAAGGTTTTAAATTCTCCTTCAAATCTGAATTAGATCCTTGCTGGGTAGAGTAATCTTGATTGTAGGTTTTTCTCCTTCATCACTTTAAATATGACCTGCCACTCCCTTCTGGCTTGCAGAGTTTCTGCTGAAAGATCAGCTGTTAACCTTATGGGGATTCCCTTGTGTATTATTTGTTGTTTTTCCCTTGCTACTTTTAATATTTTTTCTTTGTATTTAATTTTTGATAGTTTGATTAATGTGTGTCTTGGCATTTTTCTCCTTGTATTTATCCTGTATGGGACTCTCTGTGCTTCCTGGACTTGATTAACTATTTCCTTTCCCATATTAGGGAAGTTTGCATCTATAATCTCTTCAAATATTTTCTCAGTCCCGTTCTTTTTCTCTTCTTCTTCTGGGAGCCCTAGAATTTGAATGTTGGTGCATTTATTGTTGTCCCAGAGGTCTCTGAAACTGTCCTCAATTCTTTTCATTCTTTTTTCTTTATTCTGCTCTGCAGAAGTTATGTCCACTATTTTATCTTCCAGGTTACTTATTCGTTTTCTACATCAGTTGATCTGCTGTTGATCCCTTCTAGAGAATTTTTAATTTCATTTATTGTGTTGTTCATCACAGTTTGTTTGCTCTTTAGTTCTTCTAGGTCCTTGTTAAATGTTTCTTGTATTTTCTCCATTCTATTTCATAGATTTTGGATCATCATTACTATCACTATTCGGAATTCTTTTTCAGGTAGACTGCTTATTTCCTCTTTATTTGTTATATCTGGAGGGTTTTTGCATTGCTCCTTCATCTGCTGTCCGTTTCTCTGTCTTTTTATTTTGCTTAACTTACTGTGTTTGGGGTCTCCTTTTTGCAGGCTGCAGGTTCGCAGTTCCCATTGTTTTTGGTGTCTGTCCCCAGTGGCTAAGGTTGGTTCAATGGGTTGTGTATGTTTTCTGGTGGAAGGGACTAGTACCTCTATTCTGGTGGATGAGTCTGGATCTTGTCTTTCTGGTTGTCAGGTCCACGTCTGGTGGTGTGTTGTGGGGTATCTGTGGCCTTATTTTGATTTTAGGCAGCCTCTCTGCTAATGGATTGAGTTTTGTTCCTGTCTTGCTAGTTGTTTGGCATAAGCTGTCCAGCATTGTAGCTTGCTGGTCATTGAGTAGAGCTGGATCTTGGCATTGAGATGGAGATCTCTGGGAGATTTTTGCCATTGAGTGGAGCTGTGAGGCCCCTTGTGGGCCAGTGTCCTGAACGTGGCTCTCTCACCTCAGAGGAACAGCCCTGACGCCTGGCTGGAGCACCAAGAGCCTGTTATCCTTATGGCTCAAAATAAAAGGGAGAAAAAAAAGAAAAGAAGGAAGAAGAAGTTAAAATAAAATAAAGTTATTAAAATAAAAAATGAAAAATAATTATTAAAAAATATTTTTTAAGTAATAAAAAAGAAAGAAAGAAGAGAGCAACCAAACCAAAAAACAAATCCACCAATGATAACAAGCGATAAAACTATACAAAAAAATAGGAAAGGCAGAACCCTAAGACAAGTGGTAAAAGCAAAGGTATACAGACAAAATCACACAGAAGCATACACATACAAACTCACAAATAGAGAAAAAGGGAAAAAAATATATATCCTTGCTCTCAAAGTCCACCTCCTCAATTTGGGATGATTCATTGTCTATTCAGGTATTCCACAGATGCAGGGTACATCAAGTTGACCGTGAAGATTTAATCTGCTGCTCCTGACGCTGCTAGGAGAAATTTCCCTTTCTCTTCTTTGTTCACACAGCTCCTGGTGTTCAGCTTTGAATTTGTACCCGTCTCTGCATGTATGTCGCCTGAGGGCATCTGTTCCTCACTCAGACAGGACAGGGTTAAAGGAGCAGCTGATTCGGGAGCTCTGGCTCACTCAGGCTGGGGGGAGGGAGCAGTACAGAGTGTGTGCTGAGCCCGCAGTGGCAGAGGCCGATATGACGTGGCACCAGCCTGAAGTGCACCGCGTGTTCTCCGGTGAAGTTGTCCCTGGATCCCGGGACCTTGGCAGTGGTGGGATGCACAGGCTCCTGGGAGGTGAGGTGTGGATAGTGACCTGTGCTTGCACACAGCTTTCTTGATGGCTGCAGCTGCAGCCTTCACATTTCATGCCTGTCTCTGGGGTCCGTGCTGATAGCCGTGTCTCACACCCATCTCTGGAGCTCCTTTAAGCGGCTCTTAATCCCCTCTCCTCATGCACCAGGAAACAAAGAGACAAGAAAAAGTCTCTTGTCTCTTTGGCTGCTCCAGACTTCTCCTGGACTCCCTCCCAGCTAGCTGTGGCACACTAGCCCCTTCAGGCTGTGTTCATGGAGTCAACCCCAGTCCTCTCCCTGGGATATGACCTCCAAATACCGTGCCTCAACTCCCAGCCCCCACCCACCCCGGTGGGTGAGCAGAAAAGCCTCTTGGGCTGGTGAGTGCCAGTTGGCACCGATCCTCTGTGCAGGAATCTCTCTGCTTGCCCTCCACACCCCTGTTGCTGTGCTCTCCTCCGTGGCTCTGAAGCTTCCCCTCTCCGCCACCCACAGTCTCTGCCCACAAAGGGGCTTCCTAGTATGTGGAAATCTTTCCTCCTTCACAGCTCCCTCCCACTGGTGCAGGTCCCATCCCTGTTCTTTTGCCTCTGTTTTTTTCCTTTTTCTTTTGCCCTACCCAGTTATGTGGGGGAGTTTCTTGCCTTTTGGGAGGTCTGAGGTCTTCTGTCAGCGTTCAGTAGGTGTTCTGTAGGAGTTGTTCCACGTGTAGATGTATTTCTGTTGTATTTGTGGGGAGGAAGTTGATCTCCACGTCTTACTCTTCGGTCATCTTGAAGCTCTCAAATCCCTCCCAGAGTTTTGAAATTTTCAGAGGCATCCACACTGAGCCTCCAACAACTCATCAATTACAGTTCAGGTTTTTCTACCTTGGCACTTGTTCCTGCAGAGTGTTCCAGTTGTAATTCTCTGCTCCAGTAAGCCATGACTCCCTGTATTCTGCTGTCTCTCCAGTCTTGGAGGCAGTAGTTTGTCCTGTGTCTTCACCTATATCATGGATGCCAAAAGGGTTATTGATTTTTCAGTTTGCTCAGATTTCTATTTGTCAGATCAGAGTGGTGACTTCCAAGCTCTTTACATGCAGAACTGGAAACCATCTGGACCCAAACCAGGATACTTATTGTTCACAGAAATAATCCTGAAAAATATTATTTTCCTTTCTTACAATATCCCCTTATCTCTTGACTATTACCTCTTAATATTAACAATATTAGTCATCATTTTATTTATTCTCTGCCTCATCTAACTCTGGGCCTTTGCCAAAACTTCAACTCCAGAAACCTCTGGGGATAACAAATCTGCATGAATTTTGAAACTTGAGTGGGTGCACCTCATAATATTTTCCCTCATCTCTGCAACACTCATCTGTTACCTTCCAATACAGAGCTTCCTTATTAATGCTGAGCATAAGATATATAAGTACTGCTTACAATTCAGATGTGCAAGGGAGAAAATATATCATAGGGTGAATCTTTGATCACTGCAAGACAGAGACTGAAATATAAATTCTTCTCCCTTTATCCTCAGGCAAATTGTTCTCATATGCAATATTTCACATTGTCCATAAGAAGATGGTCCTGGAAGACTGATTAATATGTGTTGTTCAGCTGCATAACACTCCTTTATGTTTGTGCTTCCTTCTTCCTAACTCACTTTCTGTCCCTTCACCCCTACATTCCTGATAGTGAAATCCATAATAAAGTAGTGACACTTGTTTTTGCCACAAGTTCTTCTTCCTGGGGAATTCAAGGTAAGATAATATCCTTATGTGTGTTTTTTTAAAATTTTTATTGGAGTATAGTTGATTAACAATGTTGTATTAATTTCATGTGTACAGCAAAGTGAATCAGTTATATATATACATATAATCATTCTTTTTTTAGATTCTTTTCTCATAAGGTCATTACAGAGTATCAAGTAGAGTTCCCTCTGCTATACAGTATGTCCTTATTTGTTATCTATTTTATATATAGTAGTGTGTAATTGTCAATCTCAGTCTTCCAATTTATCCCTCCCCCACATTCCCCCCTGGAAACCATAAGCTTGTTTTTACATCTGTGACTCTATTTCTGTTTTGTAAATAAGTTCATTTGTACCATTTTTTTAGATTCCACATATAAGCAATATCATATATTTGTCTTTTTCTGTCTGACTTACTTCACTCAGTATGACAATCTCTTGTTCCATCCATGTTGCTGCAAATGACATTATTTCATTTTTTTGATGGCTGAGTAATATTCCATTGTATATATGTACCAAATCTTCTTTATCCATTCATCTGTCGATGGACATTTAGGTTGCTTCCATGTCTCAGATATTGTAAATAGTGCTGCAGTGAACGTTGGGGTGCATGTATTTTTTTCAAATTATGGTTTTCTCTGGATTTATGCCCATGAGTGGTATTGCTGAATCATATGGTAGCTCTATTTTTAGATTTTTAAGGAACCCCCATACTGTTCTCCATAATGTTTGTACCAAATTACATTCCCACCAACAGTGTAGGAGGGTTCCCTTTTCTCCACAGCCTCTACAGCGTTTATTGTTTGTAGAGTTTTTTGATGATGGCCACTCTGACTGCTGTGAGGTGATACATCATTGTAGTTTTGATTTGCATTTCTCTAATAATTAATGATGTTGAGCATCTTTTCATGTGCCTCTTGGCTATCTGTATGTCTTCTTTGGAGAAATGTCTATTTAGATCTTCTGCTCAGTTTTTTGATTGGGTTCCTTGTTTTTTTGATATTGAACTGCATGAGCTGCTTGTATATTTTGGAGATTAATCCCTTGTCAGTTGATTCATTTGCAAATATTTTCTCCCATTCTGTGGGTTGTCTTTTCATTTTGTTTATGGTTTCCTTTGCTGTGCAAAAGCTTTTAAGTTTAGTTAGGTCCCATTTGTTTATTCTTGTTTTTATTTTCTTTACTCTAGGAGGTGGATCAATAAATATGTTGCTGCAATTTATGTCAGAGAGTGTTCTGCTTATGTTTTTCTTCTAACAGTTTTATAGTATTCTGCCTTAAATTTAGATCTTTAATCCATTTTGAGTTCATTTTTGTGTATGGTGTTAGGGAGTGTTCTAATTTTATTCTTTTATTTAAAAAATTGTTTGGCCATGCCTAGCAACATGCATGATCTTAATTCCCCTACCAGGGACCAAACCCACTCCCCCTGCTGTGGAAGCATGGAGTCTTAATCAATGGACCACCAGGGAAGTCCCCTAATTTCATTCTTTTATATGTAGCTGTCCAATTTTCCCAGCACCAGCTATTGAAGAGACTGTATTTTCTCCATTATGTATTTTTGCCTCCTTTGTCATAGATTAGATGACCATAGGTGTGTGGATTTATTTTTGGACTTTCTATCCTGTCCCATTGATCCATATTTCTGTTTTTGTGCCAGTACCATACTGTTTTGATGACTGTAGCTTTGTAGTATAGTCCAAAGTCAGGGAGTCTGATTCCTCCAGCTCCATTTCTCTTTCTCAAGATTGCTTTGGCAATTCAGCATATTTTGTGTTTCCATGTATTATAAAAAAAATTTGTTTTAATTCTGTGAAAAATGCCACCAGTAATTTGATAGGGATAGCATGAATCTGTAGTTTGCTTTGGCTAGTGTAGTCATTTTCACAATAATCATGCTTCCAATCCAAGAACATGGTATATGTCTCCATTTGTTTGTGTCATCTTTGATTTCTTTCATCTGTGTCTTATACGTTTCTTAGTACATATCTTTCGTCTCCTTAGGTAGGTTTTAACCAGGTATTTTATTCTTTTTGATGTGATGGTAAATGAGATTGTTCCCTTAACTTCTCTTTCTGATCTTTTGTTGTTAATGTATAGGAATGCAAGAGATTTCTGTGTATTAATTTTGTATCCTGCAACTTCTCCAAATTCATTGATGAGCTCTAGTAGTTTTCTGGTAGCAACTTTAGGATTTTCTATGTATAGTATCATGTCATCTGCAAACAGTGACTGTTTTGCCCCTTCTTTTCCAATTTGGATTCCTTTATTTCTTTTTCTTCTCTGATTGCCATGGCTAGGACTTCAAAAGCTATGTTGAATGAAAGTGTCTATAGTGGACATCCTTGTCTTGTTCCTGATCTTAAAGGATATGTTTTCAATTTTTCACCATTGAGAATGACATTTTTTGTGTGTTTGTCATATACAGCCTTTATTATGTTAAGGTCTGTTCCCTCTATGTCCACTTTCTGGAGAGTTTTTATTACAATCAGACCTAGGGACTCTTACAGACTGAAAGTGAGGGGATGGAAAAAGATATTCCATGCAAAAGGAAATCAAAAGAAAGCTGGAGTAGCAATACTCATATCAGACAACATAAACTTTAAAATAAAGACTGTTACAAGAGTCAAGGAAGGATATTACATAATGATCAAGGGAAAAATCCAAGAAGACGGTATAACAGCTATAAATATATATGCACCCAACATAGGAGTACCTCAATACATAAGGCAAATGTTAACAGCCATAAAAGGGGAAACTGATAGTAAGACAATAATAGTGGGGGACTTTAACACCCCACTTACACCAGTGAACAGATTATTCAGACAGAAAATCAATAAGGTAACACAAGCCTTAAATGACACATTAGACCAGATAGACTTAATTGATATTTATAGGACATTCCTTCCAAAAGCAGCAGAATACACTTTCTTCTCAAGTCCTTATTCTCCAGGATAGATCATATCTTAGGTTACAAATCAAGCCTTGGTAAAATTAATAAAATTGAAATCATATCAAGCATCTTTTCCAACTATGACACCAGGAGATTAAAAATAAACTACAGCAAAAAAAAAAGCTTTGGAAAAACACAAATGCATGGAGTCTAAACAGTATGTTACTAAACAATCAATGGATCACTGAAGCAATAAAAGAGGAGATAAAAAAATACCTAGAGACAAATGACAATGAAAACATGATGATCCAAAACCTTTGGGACATAGCAATAGATAATATCCTTATTTGATCTTTACAATAACCCTGTGAAGACAGATACTATTTTATCCAATATAAGGCATAATCAAATTGAAACGTAGTATATACAGTCAAGTTGATCAAGGTATTTAAAATATTATAGTTTAAGAATCAGGTATACTGATTACAACTACACTGCTATTTGTACTATTTCTATTCTACAAATTCAAGACCCAGTTTAAATATTACAGATCCCTCCCCCAGTCAAGACTGATCACGTTCTTTTCTTTAGGTCATATTGGCTTATATTTTTCTAAAGATGTTTTGACATATCAAAATGTATTATTTAGCAAGCTACCAATTCTCACTACTTGTTTAACTGAGGGAAATTTCTTTGCCTCATACAATATTTAGTACAAGACAATAAATAATTGTTTTATATTATATAATGTTAGTGTTGAAGAAGAGAAATGAATGAGTGAATGAATGTACCAAATTTCTCATTATTGTCTTTTTTGAACTATAGTTAATTTACAATATTATATTAGTTTCTAGTATATAAAATAGTGATTCACTATTTTTTATATTATAGTCCATTTAAAGTTATTACAAAATAATGCCTATATTTCCCTGTGCCTTACAATATATCCTTGTTTGTTATTTATTTTATACATAGTAGATTGTATATCTTAATCCCCTGCCCCTTCCTTCTGACTGTTAACCATTAGCGTGTTCTCTATTTCTGTGAATGTATTTCTGTTTTGCTACATACATTTATTCGTTTTATTTTATTGATACATAATATCATGTTATATTTGTCTTTCTCTGACTTATTTCACAAAGCATAATATTCTCCAGATCCATACACATTGCTGCAAATACATATATATATATATATATATATATATATATATATAATCACATCTTCTTTATCCATTCATCTGCTTGGCTATTGTAAATAATGCTGCTATGAACTTTGGGGTGTATCTACCTTTTTGAATTAATGTTTTTATTTCCTTCAGATATATACACAACAGTGAAATTGCTGGATCATATGGTAGTTCTATTTTTAGGTTTTTGAGGAACCTCTATACTATTTTACATAGTGGTTGCACCAATTTATATTCCCAACAATGTACAAGGGTTTCCTTTCTACACATCCTCACCAATATTTGTTAGTTGTAGACTTTTTGATGATAGCCATTCTGACAGGTGTGAGGTTATACCTCATTGTTTTGATTTGCATTTTTCTGATAATTGGTGAAGTTTATCATCTTTTCATGTGCCTGTTAGCCATCTTTATGTCTTCTTTGGAAAATGCCTATTCAGGTCTTCTGCCCATTTTTTAATTGGGTTGTTTGTTTTATTGATATTGAGTTGTATGAGATGTTTATATATTTTGGATATTAACCCCTTGTTGGTCACACCATTTGAAAACACTTCCTCCAATTTAATATGTTGCCATTTCATTTTGTTTATGGTTTCCTTCACTGTGAAAAAGCTTTTAAGTTTAACTTGATCCTATTTGTGTATTTTGCTTTTATTTCTTTTGCCTTAGGATACAGATCCAAAAACATATTGCTATGATTTATGTCAAAGTGTCTTTTGCCTATATTCTCTTCTAGGATCTACATCTATTGAGATGATCATGCAATTTTTATCCTTTCCTTTGTTAATGTGATGTATAACATGAATTGAGTTGCAGATATTTAACCATCTTTGCATCCCTGGAATAAATCCTACTTGATCATGGTGTATAATCCTTTTATATATTGTTGATTTTGGTTTGCTAATATTTTGTTGAGTATTTTTGCCTCTATATTCATTAGAGATATTGACCTGTAATTTTCTTTTGTTATAGTGTGTTTGTCTGGTTTAGTATTAGGGTAATGGTGGCCTGGTAGAATGAATTTGAGAGTGTTTCATCCTCTTAAAATTTTTTGACTAACTGGAGAAAGATAGACATTAGCTCTTCTTTATGTGTTTGCTACAATTCCCCTGTGAAGCTGTCCATTCCTGGACTTTTGTTTGCTGGGTTTTTTTTTGTTGTTGTTGTTGTTATGAATTCAATTTATCTTCTAGTAATTGGTCTGTTCAAATTGTCTGCTTCTTCTTGATTCAGCCTTGGCAGGCTATATGTGTCTAAAAATTTGTTCACTTTTCTAGATTGTTCCATCTGTTGGCATGTATCTATTCATAGAATTATATTTTTTTATATCTCTGTTGTACTGGTTATTTTTGCTCCTCTTTCACTTATTTTATTTATTTATGTCCTCTATCTTTTCTTCTTGGTGAGCCTAGATACAAGTTTATCATTTTTTTTCCTTTCCAAAAAATGAACTTTTGTTTTCATTGATTTTTTTCTTCTTTTTTTCCTTTCCTTTTTTGTCTCTGTTTTATTGATTTTCTCTTCAATCTTTATTATTTTCTTCGGTTGACTTTGGACTCTGTTTTTCTTTTTATAATTCCTTTAGATGTTTTCTTACATTGTTTATTTGTGATTTTTCTTGTTTCTTGAAGGAGGCCTGTACTGCTATAAAATTTCCCCTTAGAAATGCTTTTGCTGCATCCCATAGTTTTTGGAAAGTTGTTTCCGTTTTCATTTGTCTCAAGGTATTTTCTGTTTTCCTCTTTGATTTCTTCATTGACCTATTGGTGTTTTAGTAGCATGTTGTGTAGTCTCCATGTTTTTTAGTTTTTCCTATTTTTCTTCCTTTAATTGATATTTATTTTCATACCATTGTGGTCAGGTAAACTGTTTGACATAATTTCTGTGCTCTAGAATTTGTTGAGACTTGTTTTGTGGCCTAGCATGTGATCTATCCTGGAGAAAGTATCTTGTGCACTTTAAAATAATCTGTATTCTTTTGTTTTTGGATGTAATGTTCTGTAAATATATATTAAGCCTAACTGATCTAATGTTCCATTTAAGACCACTGTTTACTTATCGATTTTCTGTCTGGATTATATGTCCATTGATGTAAGTGTGGTGTTAAAGTCTCCTACTATTATTGTGTTATTGTTAATTTTTTCCTTTATGTCTCTTAATACTTGCTTTATATATTTTTGTTCTCTTGTAGTAGGTGCATATTTGTTAATGGATGTTATATCCTTTTCTTGAATTTATCTCTTGATCATTATATAATGCCCTTATTTGTACTTTTTTATAGCCTTTGATTTAAAGTCTACTTTGTCTCATATTAGTATTGTTATCCCTGATATCTTGTCATTTCCATTTGCATGAAATATCTTTTTCCATCCCCTCATTTTCAGTCTTTGCGTATCTTTATTCCTGAAGTGAGTCTTCTATAAGCAGCATAAATGGGTCTTGCTTTTCTATCCAATCAGCAACCCCTGTGTCTTTTGATTATAATATTTATATCATTGACATTAAAATTGATTTTTGATAGGTATGTACTTATTGCCTTTTTGTTTCTTGTTTCTGGTTGTTTTTGTAGTTCTTTTCTGTTTTTGTTCTTCTTTTTTGGTTTCTTTCCTTGTGGTTTGATGACTTTCTTTAGTGGTATGCTTTTTTCCTTTCTCTCTAGTTTTTGTATATCTATTGTATGTTTTTGATTGGTGGTTACCATGAGTTCTATATATGTTGACCTATAACTATATCTACTTATTCTAAACTGGTAGTCATTTAAGTTAAAACACATTCTAAAAGATCTACATTTTTACTCCCCTCCCCTTCAATTTGTGTTTTTGATGTCATATTTTACATTTTCATGTTTATCACTTTACTGATAATTAAAGTTACATTTAATTTTACAATTCTTTGTCTTTTAATATTTGTACTAGCTTATTTAAGTGGTTGATCCTCAGCCTTTAGTACATATTTGCTTTTACTAGTGTGATTTTTCCTTTCCTATATATACTTACTTCTTGTTATAGCCTTTTTTCTTCCACTTAGAGAAAACCCTTTAACATTTCTTTTAGATTAAGTTAGTACTGATTATCTCTTTGAGATTTTGCTTATCTCAGTTTTTATGCCTCTTTCAATTTTAAGTGATAATATTGCTGGGTAGATTATTCTACACTGCAGTTTCCTCCCTGTCAGCACTTTGAATATATCATGCCACTCCCTTCTGGCCTGTGAAGTTTCTGCATAAAAATCAGCTGATAGCCCTATGGGGTTCCCTTGTATATGACTTTTGTTTTTCTATTGCTGCTTTTAGAATTCTCTATTTAACTTTTTTTGCCATTTTTAATTATATGTCTTTGTGTGAGTCTGTTTGAGTTAATTTTGTTTGAGACCCTCTGTTCTTTGTGTACCTGGATATCTGTTTCCTTCTTCAGGTTTGGGAGGGTTTCAGCCATAATTTCACCAAATACATTTTCTATCCCTTTCTCTCTCTCTTCTCCTTCTGTGACTCCTATAATGCAAATTTGGTACAGTTGATATTGTCCTAAAGGTCCCTTAGAATGTTCTATTAAAATTTGTTTTTCTTTTTGCTGTTCTGATTGTGTGATTTCCACAATTCTAACTTCCATATCACTGATCTGTTCTTCTGTATCACCTAGTATGCTGTTAATTCCTTCTAGGTGTGTTTTTCATTTTGGTTATTGTATTCTTCTGTTCTGGCTGGCTTTTTTTTAAATTTAATTTTTATTTTATATAGGAGTATAGTTAGTTTACAATGTTGTGTAGTCTGGCCAGGTCTCCAGCCAGCCACAGGGACTTGTCTTCTTGGTGTTGGACCTCAGGGCTGTCATGCACAGTATGTTGCTCAAACTGCTCACTCCCCTAAGATAATCTTTCCCTATGTAATTCCCCTTCTCTTCTGAGTGCCCTCCTAGGGACACAGGTCCCAAGCTGATTGCTTATATTTCCTTCCTACATGGTTCCATGTGGATCTTTCAGGTCCTTGGTTATATAGGAGTCTATCAGCCAGTCTCCAGTTGGTTTTAGTGAGAAATGTTCCACATGTAAATGTATCTTTGAAGTGCTCATGGGGGGAGGTGAGTTCTTTGCCCTCCTACTCCACCATCTTTATTTCTCTCCTCACAAATGTCTCAATGTCTTCTATTCTTGATGCATGAGCATGTAGAATTCCCATTTCCTATTATTTTTTTCTAAAAAAGAGGAGCTCTTAAACTAATATCCTGATGATATGAATATAGTCAAATTTAATAACAATCTTAATTGACAATATAATTGGGAATTCCAATCAAACCAAGTTTTTAATTCACTCAGAATTCAACTGAAAGAATTTTATATGCTTTAAAAATTTTCTAAGACCATAGCAAAGCAGTTATTCTTCTGAAAATTTGTCCTAAGAAAGTTATAGGAAAAGCTTTATTTACAATTATGTCCCACTATTTATTATAATTGAAATTATGGAAGTAGCCTAAATATCAAACTATAGATAAAGTGAAATTAATAATGATAAAACCAGTCAATTTAGTATCATTCAGTTATTAGAATTATTTTTATAAAGGTAATAACTTGAGAAACCTAAAGCAATATTAAAATTTTTATACTTCATGATCACAATTATGTAAAGAAAAAACATAAACAAATAAGTGAAGAACAAAAACAACAAAAAAACACTACTGGCAGGAAAAACACTAAAATTCCAGAAGTAAATTTTCCTGTGTTATTTGTGGTGTTTTTTTTTTTTGTCTTAATTTCTGTGCTTCTCCAATTTTTGTTAAAAAATATGTATCACTTCTATAATAGATAAAAACAATAAACTTTACTCAAAAATTAAAATGTGTGAGAGGTTACTCTTTTATCCTGAGTACATTCCAATGAACATAACTTAATCTTCCTTAAAATAATCAAGGATATTTTAAGGCCTCTGGGTCATTTTTCTAAGCATATATTCTCATTACCAGGATTACAGATCAAGCTGAAATGAGAGTCTGGTTTTAATGTGCATGACCTCAGAATGTATATTCAATGGGAACATTGGGCTCACACATATATATACACCAATTTTCTAACCATTAGCTTGAGCCTCTCACAATTCAATTTTTTAAAGTTTATTAAATTTTATGTTCCTGTTATTTGGCTTGTATTTAATACTAACATATTAATCCTATATTCTTTGTAAGTTATAATAGAGATATTTGTTTTGCCACAATAGCAGAAATATTTAACTTACTTTTTATTATAATTTTCCTCAATCTTGGACATTTATTATTTCAGATAGTTCCTTTTTCCTCCTTTTTTTAATTCCCTTATTACTTTCTTTTTTGTCTTTTTTCTGTGGGTAAGCAGAGTTATGTACTTAATTCCTCCATAAGTTTTTTGCTTGCTCTAGCTAAATGTTTTTGTATGTACGGAATGAAAAGCAGTATACCTTAAGAAAATTATATTATGGCTTTCAATTATGGCACTAATTTATAATTATATTGTTATTATCTTATAAAATTTCAAAAAAAATTGAATTCAAGAACATAGGAAATCACATAAGAAAAGTAAATGAATGTTGTTATAGTTTGATTTAATCATAAAATTAAGAAGAACCTGGAAGTAACCAGAGAAAATGTAGCTGACACATAAAATTTATTTCTGTTTTTGAAATTTGCCATAATGAATTCCAGAAGTATGGAGATGAGCCTCTGAAATTCAAGTTAAAATGATTTCTACCAACAAAAGTTTCTTATTGTTAGTAAGAATTAAAACAAAAATAATGCTTTAGACATGTATACCCTTTTATAATATTACACGTTCACCAGTATAAATAGGAAAAAAGAGGGACAGAAAGTCTTGAAAATGTTTTTAAAAACTTACTGATGGAAACTACTGTTGAGCAATGGAAGCTGAAAAAAGCAGGAGGGTCAGAAGAAGTTCACAGACTGTCCAAACTACAAAATTATTTTACTTATTTTTTAGAGGCTGTAGGGGGAGACATTATAGATAATTATTTTTTGCATAAGTTACTCTTTATTCTAGCTCAAGGAGAACCTGTATATGCACATGAGGAAATTCTTCTCCTCATTGACCCAGAGTGAAAAATGTCTGTTACTACTTATGTGCACAGATGAGTAATTATGATCAGGAACCAAGAAGTTCCTGGAGACAAAGTTATGCAGAGCATGCTTTTGTCATGGTAAATTACCTTTCATTCATCATGGTACTTTCTATAACCTATGCATTCCTGAAACAAAAAGAAATAATATTTTTGTTGTCACTGTTCCTATTTAGCAATACATGAAACTGAGACATAAAGACATTATGAGAATCTCTACTGCAAAAATTCTGAAGGAAAATGAACAAGTTACTTAGAATATGTTCAGACTGTACATACACATTCTACTAAATGGAACTAATGTGTATGGATCAAAATCCTACCTATAAGTGATGTATATACAAGGCAGTATTTTAGACCTGGAAAATCATCACATATGCAATCTAAATAGTCCATTCAGATAGCAAAAGAGCAAGAGGTGTGATTAAACTAATTTTTCAGTCTGTTGCCTAACTAAGCTTTCTCAACTACTGTCAGAATAGTTCTATGGCCTTAATTAAAGTTCTAGTTTTGCCAGATACTCAGGAAATTCAGATAAAGGTCTTTTTAAGTGTAGCTGCCCTTAAAATAATGTCCATAATTAAAAACAAATTTTAGCTACCTAGTTTTCCCTTCACTACGATACATGCTTACTTCATATAGTTTTCTATTTCATAATTAGTTCTGAAATGTACCTAGTAATATTCTTTCAAATGAAAGTCAAGATATTTGAACGTATCTTTTTTTTTTTTTTTTTTTTTTTGCGGTACATGGGCCTTTCACTGTTGTGGCCTCTCCCATTGCGGAGCACAGGCTCCGGACATGTAGGCCCAGTGGCCATGGTTCACGGACCCAGCCGCTCCATGGCACGTGGGATCTTCTTGGACCGGGGCAGGAACCCACGTCCCCTGCATCGGCAGGCGGACTCCCAACCACTGCGCCACAGGGAAGGCCTAAACATATCTTTTTAACATAAAACTACAGATCAATTCCTCTTATTAATGTATGACATGGTGAGATAACCCATATCAACACAGTACAGACAGTAGTTAATACCTTAATATTGATGCCTGATTTGAACATTTTCCCACCTTTATTCTTCATTGTCTACATGCAAACTCTGTGTGCTGGTTATTTATCTGTGGTGTCTCATTTCCACGCCCTCGCTTCTGTGCTCTGTTCTACCCTGCTGAACGTGGGATAAATTCTCAAACTATATTGATTTTGCCAGTAGGAGGCACTGATGGACAAGCAAAAGTTAAGAAAAGAAAAAGCTTCCTACTTTTTGGCTCTCAACAGACAAGAGAGTCGCTGGTGGAGCAGCGACAGAAAGGGGTCAACTTCAGATTCAAGAATCCTGTGCAGAGACAGCACACTTGGGCAATGTGCATTCCAACTGCCGGGACTGCTAAGAGCTGGCAGAGCTTGAAGCAGGACAACAGCAGATGCAGGCACATAGACACCTGTCTAAGGGTTTTACTAATTTTGTGACCTCCGGGTATTACCCTTTCTCCTTTCTTGTTTCTTCAGAAACATTTTTTTTCCTTTTGTCCTGCGAGCCCTTTCAATATTTTTGTAACCACTGTCTAAATAGAATCCCTTACATTTGAAATCACTAACCAATTATCTGTTTTCCTTGCCACATCCTGGCTGATACCCTGTATTTATTCAATTCAATAAAAAATACTGGTTGAATTTAGTAAAATGTTAGGGTTAGTTTTTTTTTTTTCCAGTAATATTCTTGCACTCTTAGAAGCTAGCCACCCAAAATTCTTCACGGATCAGGAAGGTAAAATAAACATCTATTCTGTGAACATAATAGAGTGTTGAAGACCATGACAAAGACAGAGAATACAAGTCAAACCCATCCATATTAAAAGTATTCAGTCTGTTGACTCCTGGTGTCATAATTTTGCACTAAATATCATTGGTCAAATTGGTTAATGGACTGTGTTCTTTAAGAAAAATGCTTTGGAAAAGTTAATCTCTTTTATGAAGGTATGAATACTTAGTTATGCTGAGCAGCACCAATTCAACTCTACCAGTATTCAATTCACATTAGCAAAAATGCTTGTTTATATTCAAATGAATTATACCCTTAATTGGCAACTCTAGCATTATATGAGGGAGACATTGAGGTGTTTCTCCAAGAAATAAGAAAATGCATTTGTTCTCAGAGAATCTTGAAAAACTCATAATTGAAAGCATAGCAGAGGTTAGTAGTTACCCTAATAAGACAGAATAGTCTCTAAATCAGAATTTAAATGTAACTTTATGAGAAGAAATATCATATGATAGGAATAATGTATCAATTAGACGAGTTTTGCCAGTCACAGAAAATAGGAAAAGATTAGCAGAACCTATGCAAGCACAGCCAGGAGGAAAGACAGTTTTCTCAGATATATGCACAAATTTAATGTCTTCAAGTACAGTAGATTCTTAGCCATCAAGTTTACTGAAATTCTTTCAATGGTCCGAGTTGAAGTTAATCACATAAACCTCCAGCTCACATACATCCACCCATGCAGATTTATCTACAAGAGGAGAATGTAAAATCTGAGGGACAGGAATATTGTGTATGCTTTATACTTTTATTTCTTAGAATGGTTTGGACCAGCATTTTGGTTTTGTGAATTTCGTTGGCAAAAGTCAGTTTTTGAGAAACTCAACAAATTTGTTATTTAGATGTATAAATAACAAATTCTCTGCTCTTAAAGCTGAAGATCCATATTCTGAAATGATCTGTTAGAAGTGGGAAAGCTGTAGCATAAAAAGATCGGTAATTATTATTAAATCACTTTAATAGTAGAAATGATGGTTATAAAAAAAGGTAGATGTTTAACCTTGAAATAAATGTCATATAGCAATAAAATAAAAATTTAATGAGAAAGGAAAAAAATCTCAGTTTATTACCACAACTTGAAAAGTAGAGGGAAGGGGCAAAAAGGGAGATAAAAGGAAGCTTAAATGAATTAATTTTCAAAACAGGAAGAATATTGATGATGATTTATTTTGTAAATTGATAAATAATTTTAAAAGAACTGTAAATATTTTATTTAAAGGCATTATAATAGCAACTCAAATAACCAAAACATGGTATAAACTTACAAAATTATAAAAAATAAATAAATAAAAAGGGGAAATGGAAGACCACATAGCAAGTTGGAAAATATGGACACAACAAAATACTGCCTAAAACAGAGACATTATGAAATTTGATTACACATTAAAGCCCAAAGACATCTACTTCAAAAGAAAATAAATAATATAAATTATAATTTAAATATATTATGTCTATAAACCCCTCCAAGTATACACATTCACTCACATAAGAATTAAAAGTTATTGTCGGATCAAAAAATATACAACAAAGAAGGTAAAATTATTACTGGGTAAAATTATTACTATATGTAATTTAGAATGACTAATTTCCTTTATATCCTAAAAGCTGATATAAATGAGTAATAAAACTATATATATATATATATATATTTATTTTAAATTTTGTTTTGCGGTACACGGGCCTCTCACTGTTGTGGCCTCTCCCATTGCGGAGCACAGGCTCTGGATGCACAGGCTCAGTGGCCATGGCTCACAGGCCCAGCCGCTCCACGGCATGTGGGATCTTCCCGGACCAGGGCACGAACCCATGTCCCCTGCATCAGCAGGCGGACTCTCAACCACTGCACCACCAGGGAAGCCCTATTTTTAAATATTTTAAACATGATAAATGGTAAAGGTTGTTAAGAGTTAAGGGGAAAATACATACAGATGTTGAAAAATGTTGGAAATTTATTAAACCTCCCTCATGATAGAAATACAATCAATAATAGGATATCTTATATTTTATCTCTTATATTACAAAAGACTTAAAAGTTTGATAATGCTAAATATTGACAGGGTTATAAAGAAATAGGCACTCACATTTGGGAGGGTTAACATTGGTACATTCTCTCTGAAATGCATTTGGACAGTATCTATCAAAATTTTAGATTCATGTTACATTGTGGCACCCTGGAACTTTCCAAAAATCTCTGCCACAGTTGCTCCTAAAGGATATATATATATATATATATATATATATATATATATATAAAATAATTATAGAAAAATAAATGAGTAATAAGGAACTGTTAACCATGATTACTTCTGGAAATAAGGATTTAATGTAAGGGTATCAGTAGGTGGAATGGAAGACTTTCCTTTCTACATCTACATCCTTCTATTTTATTATTTATTATTTTATTATTTCTGCTATAGATATATACTATTTACTTTTTGAAAGATAACAACAACCAAAATCTTAAGTTACCTTTCACTACCTCCTGATTAGTATTAGTTTTGCTCTTACCTACAACTACAAAACGGGTTATGAACCTGAAGAGGTAATTACAAGGGAGTGTGATGAGGGATACAACAGGGACAAGAACCAGGTGTTAAAGGCACTTTCAGAAGGAGCACCTCACAGATTTGGAGGGTCAAAAATAGTATCCTATTGAGATCAAGCAAAAGATTTGGGAATAAATGAACAAAATTAAGATATAATGTTCCAGACACCTATGAGGGCTTTAAAGGCCCATGGAGTGAAAAGTCTCAGAAACTTGAAATCTCAAAGTCCATTTATCTGATGAAGACTTGGCCTTAAGCATCTCCTCAAAACAATACAATCTGAACCCTTGCTACACAGTGTGTGTTCAGTGGAACTCATCATGAGTATCACCTGTTAACTTCTTAGTAGGGCAGTACTTCAGGTCTCAACCCAGATCTACTAAGTCAGAGAATTTGTTTTAACCAAAATCCTCTGGTTATTTTTGAGCACATTAAAGTTTTAAAGCAACTAAACAAGTCACTGCCATCTAGGTATTGAATGCTATATTTTATATATAACCTGTTAATTTTTAAACTCATTGACTAGAAACCAGATCACAAATTTTGGCCACCACTTTCTTGACTTCTTTCTAAGCCCAGAATTTCATTTATTAACTATGAAACAACAACTCAGAATAAATAAATCTTCTCACAGCTTGTTATAGTAAATATACATAGACAAGATCTGGTGTTTGTATACCTAGTATTTTGGTAAGAAAGAAAAAAGTAATATATTTTCTCAAGGTATTAAAGTATACCAATGAAGTAATAGAAAATAAAAAAGATCTGGAGAAAAAATATTAGTAAAAGACACTTTGAAAGTAATCATGTGAGTTCACTTTTTGTTGGAATGTAAAGAGTGAATACAACATAAAAATACTTGCTCTTATAATAAAATAATGCAAATATAGTGTTATCTATGTACAATATTGAACTTACACAGATTATATGGGATTATTTTTCATTAGTTATCTAAAAATTTTATATAAAAACTTGTTTTAAAACTCAGGATAAGGATGAAGTAATTTTCTTAACTGCTATGTAATGACTTTTGTGCTGTGTTTTTATATAAAAAGCTGTGCTTTTATTGTTCTTACCAAATTCAAAGATGAAAATAACAGGGGGTCAAATACTTTTCTCACCAATCAACACTATTGAAATATATCAATAAGCTTTGGTTTTCCATGACAACACAATTTACGTACTACAAGCATTAAGCAAGTACAGAAGTATATTTCAAAATACTACTTGAATAAAAGTAGAATGCAAAACTAAGTTATTGTGGAAAAACTGGGACTAAAGTACATACTTGAAATTTCTTTCTGCTTGTTTTTGGATTTATTTTTTTCAGCAGTTCATTCCAGTTAATGGAAGGAAAACACAATTTAAAACTTTTTGTCTCATATAATTAGGAACAGTCCTTCTTTGTGAAAACTGAATCTGCTAACTGGATGTAAATACATTTTATTAAATATTTATGTAAACCAAACAAATTAAAATGCTATTTAAATTATCCCAAATCTTAAAGTATATTCTAAAACTCCTTTAAAATTATTTTATAAAGATAAAAATCACCTTGGTGGCATTCCTTCTAGAATTTCACTCTAGTAATGTTCAGATTCATTCAGCTCTTCAATGAAAAACTAAAATAGTAAGGCCTTGAACTTTATGGTATATCAAGTAATTCTTATTATTCCTTCAGTAAAAGTTTTTAGTTGTGAAATGTGTAAGTGGGATGGAGGACTTTCATTTCTACATCTACATATTTAATAAGTACATGAAACAGAAATGTACAGCTTAATGATGAAAAATCATGAAGTAATCACCTGTGTACTCACCATCTGCATCAAGAAATAGAACAGTGCTAAATACACAGAAGCCCTTCTCTGTCTCACTTTACCTGCCTAATCTCAACCACTTATAATCCCAATAGACATAACACTTAGAATGATTTTATGTTGATCACTTCCATTTATATACCCCTAATATTTATTTTTTTATCTGTGTGTGTATATATATATATATAGTGTTAGTTTTACCTATATATTGATACCTAAAAGTGAGAATTGCTAAATTATAGGGTATGCATATCTTCAATTCTACTAGACACCCTGTTATTGAAAGCAGTTATAACAATTGACAACACAATAAGAAGAGTATGCGAGTTCATGTTGTTCCAAGATCTTGCCAACATCATTAATTTTTGCCAATCTGGTGGGTACATAGTGGCATCTCACTGTGGTTTTAACTTGCATTTCCTTGATTACTAATGAGATTGAAAACCTTTATGTATATTTTGACTCTTTAGATTTACACTGTATGAAATACATCTTCAACTGTTCTGTCCATTTTTTAGAATTGGTTGTCTATCTTTTTTCTTTCTGATTCTTAGGAGCTCTTCATATATTCTGGATAAAAAACCTTTGTGGGTATACATGCTGTACATGTATTCTTCTATCCTGGGTTTTTCTTTTCATACTCTTTTTTTTTTTTTTTTTTTTTTTTTTTTTTAGTTTTTTTTTTTGCAGTATACGGGCCTCTCACTGTTGTGGCCTCTCCCGTTGCGGAGCACAGGCTCCGGACGCACAGGCTCAGCGGCCATGGCTCACGGGCCCAGCCACTCCACGGCATGTGGGGTCTTCCCGGACCGGGGCACGAACCCGTGTCCCCTGCATCGGCAGGTGGACTCTCAACCACTGCGCCACCAGGGAAACCCTCTTTTCATACTCTTAATAATATATTTTGATAAATAGAAGTTCATAGTTTTAATGTATTATACTTATCTATTTATTTTTATTTATTGTATCTTGATTATGAATTATGAATTATCATATGAATTATGATATTATATCCTATGAGTTATGAACTGTCATAATTATGAATTATGATTATCTTCTAAAGCTTTCTCTTTCTCAGTTTCTCTCTCTTTGTTTCTCCCTCTCTCGCTCTCCATCGTTCTGTCTCCCTCTCAGTTTATTTCATGTCTTTTACATTTAGATCAATAATCCATCTGGAATTGATTTTTGTGAATGACGTCAAGGTCCAATTTAATTTTCATCTATTTTTACAAATGGATAACCAATTGTCCTAGAATGTTTAAAAATAAACTTTATATTTTAGAATAATATTAGATTTATAGAAAAGTTGTGAATTTAATACAAAGGATTCCCATATATCCTTCAGTCATTTTACCCTAATGTTAACATCTTACATAATCATGAAACTTTTGCTAAAACTAAGAAATTAACATTGATACAGTATTATTAACTAAAATATAGACACTACTTAGATTTCACTACATCTCTACAAATGTCTTTTTTTAATTTTCTATAATTAAATCCAGGATATCATATTGCTCTTAGAAAAGTATTTTTTCCATATAGTAACCTATAATTAAAAATAGGAACTTTTAGAACACAAGTTCAATAATCATGCAGCATACATTTCAAGTCTCAAGAATTAAACAACCATCTTAGTTCTGTAAGATTTTTCTCTTTCTTTAAAGGGTTATGTAGCTAACCAGGTCACTTGGAGTCAAGCAGATTTTAATCATCCTGTTCCACATATTTGGAGCTTTTCTCGAAGTGAGCCTCACTTGGTTTTGGATTCTGAAGTGGGTGACTTGGAGTTGCTCAGAGCAAGCCCCTCTGATTATAGAAACTCTTTGGCTTGTTCTCATCCCTCAATTTTTCCTTGCCCTGACATGTTGAAAATAGGGCTAGCTAATATTACCTTTTAGACTTAACAAGATCTTGATTGATTACAGATTGCCATCTAAACCAAGTGTTGGCATCATTGACTAAGAAGAGATTGAACAAAAGAAATCAGGAATGGGGTGAAAGCCTGTTATCTTGTCTGCTATGGAATGTACATCTGCCTCTGACATCTTTCCCCTTTACTCACATAGGACACTTGACTTCCTATAAAATGTGAACTGTCCCCAAAGATTTATACAACCTCTCAAAGATCCCACTTTGAGAAAAATGAGTCTTCTTTTTCCTTTCAAGTCATATCTTCCATTTGTGCCATTTGGAAGTGATCATCTTTCATTCTGGTAAGATATGAATTACATAATGTTGACCATTTTAACCATTCTTAAGTGCACGGTTCTGTGATTTTAATTCACATTGTTGTGCAACCATCATCACCGTCCTTCTCCAGAACATTTCTTTAACTTCCCAAAATGAAACTCTGTGCCCATTATACAGTAATTTCCCATTCTCTCCTTCCCCAGCCTATGGCAACCACCATCCTACTTTGTGTCTTTATGAATTTGATTACAAAGGGAATCCTTATAGTATTTGTCCTTTTGTGACTAGCTTATTCCATGTAGGCTAACATCTCCAAGGTTCATCCATGTTGTAGCATGTGTCAAAATTACATCTCATTTTAAGACTAAATAATATTCTATTGTATGTATACACCACATTTCATTTGTTGATTTAACCTTCACTGGATACTTGGGTGGCTCCCACATTTGGCTAATGTGAATAATGCTGCTATGAACATAGATATATAACTACCTGTTTAAGTCCATGCTTTCAGTTACTTTGAGTATATACTCAGAAGTAGAATTGCTGAATCATATAGTAAATTTATTTTTAATATTTTGAGGAAATGCCATACCATTTTCCATAGTGGTTGCACCGTTTTACATTCCCACTAGCAATGCACAAGGGTTTCAATTTCTCCACATCCTTGCCAACTTTTTTTTTTTTAATAATAGCCATCCTAATGGACCTGAAACATTGTCTCGTAGTGGTTGTAATTTGCATTTCCCTCAGGATTACTGATGTTAAGCATTGTTTCATGTGATTAGTGGTCATTTGTATATCTTCTCTAGAGTATGTATGTTCAAGTCCGTTGCCCATTTCTTTTTCTTTTTACCTTTTGACACTCTTCACCTCTTTCTCCCACCCCCTTCCCACCTCTGGCAACCACCAATCTGTTCTCTGTATCTATGAGCTTGTGGGTTTTTTTCTTTGTTTGTATAGGTTTTTATTTCAATTCCACCTATAAGAGAGATCATTTGTCTTTCTCTAGCTGACTTATTTCACTTAGCATAATGCCCTTGAGGACAATTCATACTATTGCAAATGGCAAGATTTTATTTTATATGGCCAAATGATATTCCATGATATATCACAGTTTCTTTATCCATCCATTGATGGGCACTTATGCTGTTGCCATATCTCGGCTATTGTAAATAATGCTGCAATGAACATGGGGGTGCATATATATTTTCAAGTTAGTGTTTTTGTTTTCTTTGGATAAACACCCAGAAACTAAATTGATGGATCATACAGTAGTTCTGTTTTCATTTTTTTTGAGAATCCTCCATACTGTTTTCCATAATGCCTGTACCAATTTACATTTCTAGCCTTTTACTTAGGTTTTCTATATTTTTGTTGCTGAGTTGTAGGAGTTCTTTATAAGTTCCTGATATTAATCCTTTATCAGATACATGATTTGCAAATATTTTCTTCAATTCTGTATGTTGCATTTTCACTCTGTTGATAGTGTCCTTTGTTGAACAAAAGATTTAATCATGATAAAGTGCAATTTGTTAATTTTCATCATGAAATCATTGACAAATACAATGTCTTGAAGATTTTTGCTTATATCTTCTCCTACAAGTTTTATACTTTTAGCTCTTAAATTTAAATATTTCATCAATTTTGAGTTAATTTTTTATATGATGTAAGGTAAGAGTCCAACTTCATTTTTTTGTAGATGTATATCAATTCTTTCATCACCATTTGTTGAAGAAACTTTCCCCATTGAATGGTTCTGTCTAAAATAATTTGGCTGTATATGCAAGAATTTATTAGTAGTCTCTCTATTCTATTTCACTCATCTACATGTCTGTTTGTGTGTCTGTATAACACTGTTCTGATTACCATAGCTCTGTAGTAAGTTCTGAAATCAAGAATTGTCAAAACTTCAAGTTTGTTATTCTTTTTCAAGATTATTTTTTCTATTCAGTCTCTTGAGAATCCACGTGAACTTGAAATGGGTAATCCTATTTCTATAAAAAACCTCATTGGGACTTCAACAAAGTTTACATTGAATCTGTAAATCATTTTGGGTAATATTAACAACTTAACAATATTAAGTCTTCCATTCCATGAACACAGGTTGTGTTTTCATTTATTTATGTCATCTGTAATTTTTGAACAATAATTGTTTTTGTTTGGAGTATACAAGTCTCTTGCCTCTTTGGTTAAGTTTATTCCTAATTGTTTTATTCTTTTTGATGCTATTGTAAATGGGATTGTTTTGTTAATTTTTATTTCTCATAATTTGATGTTAGCGTGTAGAAGTGCAATTGATTTCTGCATGTTGACTTTGTATCCTGCAACTTTGCTGAATTTGTTTATTCTAACTATTTTTTGGTGGAATCTTTTAAGTTTTGTACATATAAGATTATGTCCTCTACGAAAAGAGATAATTTTACTTTTTGTATCCAATTTGAATGCTTTTATTTCTTTTACTTCCTGTTTGCTCTGGTTAGAATTTCCAGGACTATGTTGAATATAAGTGGCAAAAGTGGACATTCTTTTCTTGGTCCTGATCTTACAGGAAAAGCTCTGTCAGTCTTTCACCATAAAGTATGATGTTAACTCTTGGCATTTTTTTTGGGGGGGTAGGATGAATTGAGAGATTGGGATTAACATATAAACACTATTGGTACTGTGTATAAAATAGATAACTAATGAGAACCTACTGTATAGCACAGGGAACTCTACTCAATGCTCTGGGTTGACTTAAATAGGAAGGAAATCAAAAAAAGAGGGGATATATGTATACATATAGCTGATTCACTTTGCTGTACAGTAGAAATTAACACAATATTGTAAAGCAACTATACTCCAATAAAAAAAAAAAACTCTTGGCTTTTAACATGTGACTTTATGTTGAGTTAGTTTCCTTCTATTCCTAGTTTGTTGAGTGTTTTTATCATGATGGAGTATTAAATCTTGTCAAATGCTTTTCTGCACCTATTGAGATGCTCAAATGATTTTTACCCTTTTTATACTATGTTCTGTTAATGTGGCATATTACATTGTTTGGTTTTCTTATGCTGAACTATCCATACATTCCAGGCATAAATCCGACTTAGTAATAGTATATAATTCTTTTAATGTGCTTTTTTTTTTTTTTTTTTTTTTTTTTGCGGTACACGGGCCTCTCACTGTTGTGGCCTCTCCCGTTGTGGAGCACAGGCTCCAGACACACAGGCTCAGCGGCCATGGCTCACGGGCCCAGCCGCTCCGTGGCATGTGGGATCTTCCCGGACCGGGGCACAAACTCGTGTCCCCTGCATCGGCAGGTGGACTCTCAACCACTGCGCCACCAGGGAAGCCCTTAATGTGCTTTTGAATTTTGTGTTTTTCTGGCATTTTGTTGAACATTTTTATGTCAATATTGATCAGGGATATTGGTATGTGACTTTATTCTTGTGTAATGTCTTTGTTGGCTTTGGTATAGGGGTAAATAAAGGCCTCATTGAATGACTTTAGAAGTGTTTGCTCTTTTTCAATTTTTGAGAAAAATTTGAGGAAGATTGATGTTAATTCTTTAAATGTTTAGTAGAATCTGCCAGTGAAGCTATCAGATCTTAGAATTTTTCGTGTTCATTTTTTTAAAAATCAGGTTTTGATTACTGATTCAATCTCCTTACTTGTTATAGATCTGTACAGATTTTCTATTACTTTGTGATTAAGTCTTAGTAGAGTCTGTGTTTCTAGGAGTTTGTCCATTTCCTTTAGATTATACAATTTAGAATATACAATCTAAATCTTAGTACTTTCTTATGTATTTTTACTTCTGTGAAATTGGTAGTAAGTTTGCCTCTTTCATTTCTGATTTTAGTTGTGTCTTCTCTCCTTTTCCTTAGTCAAACTAGCTAAAGTTTGTCAAGTATGTTGATCTTTATGAAGAATCAACTGTTGATTTCACTTATTTTCTCTATTGTGTTTCTATTACATATTTTATTTATTTCTCCTCTAATACTCACTATTTTCTTCCTTCTGTTAGCTTTGGGTTTAAGTTGTTCTTCTTCAGTTGCTTAAAGTGTAAAGTCAAGTTGTTGACTTGAGACCTTTCTTCTTTTGTAATACACGTACTCACAGCTACAAAGTTTCCTCTCAGCACTGATTTCACTGAGTGTCATACATTTTGATATGTGGTGTTTCCATATATTTGTCTCAAGATATTTTAAAATTTCACTTTAATTTCCACATGTTTATGAATTCCTAGTTTTCCTTTTGCTGTTGATTTAAAGTTTATTCATTTGTAATTATCAAAGATACTTTGTAGGAATTTATTATTTTTAAATTTATTAAGACTTGTTTTGTAGTCTAATAGATTGTCTATACTTGAGAATGATCAATGTACACTTTAGAAAAATGTGTATTCTGCTATTACTGAATGGAGTATTCTGTATATAAATGTTAGGTTCAATTGGTCTATAGTGTTTTTCAAGTACACTTTTTCTATATTGATCTACTGTATGTTTTTCTATCCATTATTGAAACTGAAGTATTGAAGTCTCCTACTATTATTGCAGAACTGTGTATTTCCCCTTTTAGTTCTGTCAGAATTATTTAATGTCTTTTTGAGCTCTGAAGTATGACATATATGTATAATTGTTATATCTTACTTGTGATTTGGCTCTTTTATCATTATATAATGTCTTTATCTCCTGAATAGTTTTTTATTTTATTTTTTACATAAAGTCTATATTAGTGTATTCACCATATTATCTTTTCATTACTATTTGCATGGAATAACTTTTGCCATCTTTTTACTTTCAACCTATGCATGTCCATAGATCTAAAGTGAGTCTCTTATAGACAGCCTATAGTTCAATCTTTTTTAAATCCAGTCTGTATTTTGATATTAAAATATGGACTATTTACATTTAGGGTAAATACTGTTAGGAAGTATGTACTTTTGACACTTTGTTTTCTTTATGTCCTATAGATGTTTTGTCCTTCGTTTCTGTGTTCTGTTGATATTTTTCATGACAAGTTTTGATTCCCTTACTTCATTTTGTATATATTTCATATTTTCTTTTTGATTGCCATAGAGGCTACATGTAACATCTTAAAATTATGAAAATCTATCTTAAATTGATATCAGCATAACTTTGGTGATGTACAAAATCTGTATTCCTTTTATAGCTAGCCCCCACCCCCAGTTTATGCTACTGATGTCACATATTATATATTTGTATATGGTGTAAATATTAAAAATAGATTTATAATTAATGCATTTGTATATTTGTAAATAAAAGTAGAGTTACAAGAAAAGAATTATAATAATGATTTTTTAACATTTGTCCATGTGTTTGACTTTACTAGAGAAGTTTATATTGTAGCTTGAAGAGTTTAAGTCTAGCATTCTTTATTTCAGCTTTATTTCAACTTGAAGTGTTCTCTTTAGCATCTCCTGTAAGGAAGGTCTAGTGGTAATAAACTCCCTCAGCTTCTGTTTGTGTGAGAATTTCATAATTTACCTCTCAGTTTTGAAAGACAGTTTTGCCATGTATAGAATGTTTGGTTAACAGATTTTTTTTTCTTTCAGCACTTTGAATACATCATGTCAGTGCCTTCTGTCCTGCAAGGTTTCTGCTGAGAAAGTTATTGATAGTCTTATTAGGGATAACTTACATGTGATGGATTGCTTTTCTCTTGCTCCTTCAAGATTTTGACTTTCACTGCTTTAATTAACATGTACCTCAGTGAGGGTTTCTTTGATTTTTTTTTCTTACTTTCAGTTGGGTGAGTTTCTTGTACTTATATGTACATGACTTTCTCTCAATTTTGGAATTTTTCAACCATTAGTTCCTCAGATGATCTTTTTTGCCATTTTCTTCTTTTCTTCTCTTCTCCTGCCAGATTCCTATAATGTGTATCTTATACACATTATAAGTTTACGAACTCCCCTATGTCCCTTAGGCTTTGTTCTCCTTCATTCATTTTTTTCTTCTTGCTTCTCAGACTTAATAATTTCAAAGACCTGTGTTTGAGTTTCCTAATTCCTTCTTTTGCCTGAGTCTGCTGTTGAAGCCCTCTAGTGATTTTTTTGACTGAGTTATTCCATTTTTCAGCTCCAGAATTTCTACCTGGTTTCTTTTTATACTTTCTCTTTGTAGATATTCTTCACATATTGTTTTTCTGATTTTCTTTAGTTCTTTTTCTATATTTTCCCTTAGCTCTTTGAGCATATTAAGATAGTTGTTTAAATTCTTTGTTTGGTAATTCTGCCTTTTTTAGGCATTGTTTCTGTAGATTTATTTTGTTCCTTTGAATGGGTCATGTTTCCCCATTTCTTTGTATGTCTGTTATCCTTTGTTTGAAATTTAGTATTTGAAAAATCACCTACCTTGCCACATCTTTGTAGACTGGTGTGGAAGTTCATCACTAAATTATTAGTCTCAGGATAAGCTTTGGGTGAAGGCTTGTCCTTGCAGTTCTTTTCTTGGCATGTATGCTAAGCATGTGCATATACACTTTTCTTTTCTGTCCTTATTTCATTTTTATACATGGCTGCTTCTGACTTACTGTATTCGTGGTCTCCTTTCCACAGGCTGCAGGGTCGTAGTTTCTCTTGCTTCTGTTGTTGGCCCCCTGGTGGATGAGTTTGGTCCAGGAGCTTGTGTAGGTTTCCTAGTGTGAGGGACTGGTGCCTGCCTTTTGGTGGATGGAGCTGAGTTTTTCCCTCTGATGGGCAGGGCTGCATCAAATGGTGTGTTTTGGGGTGCCTGTGAGCTTAGTATGACTTTAGGCAGCTGTCTGCTGATGGGTGGAGCTGTGTTCCTGTCTTTCTGGTTGTTTGGTGTGAGATGTCCAGCACTGGAGCCTACAGGCAGTTGGGTGGAGCCAGGTTTTAGTGTTGAGATGGATACCTCCAAGAGAGCACAAGCCAATTAATATTCCCTGAAGCCAGGAATTCTCTGGTGGTCCAGCATCCTGGACTTGGTGCTCCCACTCCAGAGGCCCAGGCCACATCCCTGGCCAGGTAAAAAGAAAGAAAGAAAAGGAAAAGAAAACAAAACCCAAGACAAATAGCAAAAACAAAACCAAACAGCAACAAAAACAATACAAAAAAAAAAGAAGAAAAGGGCTTCCCTGGTGGCACAGAGGTTGGGAGTCCACCTGCCGTTGCGGGGGACACGGGTTCGTGCCCAGTCTGGGAGGATCCCACATGCTGCGGAGCGGCTGGGCCCATGAGCCATGGCCGCTGAGCCTGCGTGTCCAGAGCCTGTGCTCCACAGTGGGAGAGACTGCAGCAGTGAGAGGCCCATGTACTGAAAAAATAATAAAAAAAAAAAGAAGAAAGAAAACAGACAAACCAAACCCAAGACAAATGATAAAAACAAACTCAACCAAACAGAAACAAAGAAACAGACAAAAACAAAAAAACCCATAAAACTAAAAACAAAAAAAAAACCAAAGAACAAAAAGAAGAAAAAAAATGTAAAGTAAAAATAAAAAAAATATTAAAAAATAATAAATAAATCAAGCAATAACAACTGAACAAAACAAAGGAAAAAAAATAATAGTAAAAAGAATATTTTCCTGGGGTGTCTGCTGTCAGTGTCCTTGCCCCCACAGTGAGCCACAGCCAAACTCTGCCTCCCCAGGAGGCCTTCCAATACCTCTAGGTAGGTCTCTGGACCTGCTGTGGGCACTGTGGGGCCACCTCAGACTCTGATCTGGCCCAACTACTGTGTGTACTTGCCACCGAAGTCCACTGCCAATAAAGCTAGACCTGTCTCAGTTATGGGAGCACTCATTGTCCATTCAGATATTCCACAGACACAGGGTTTACCAAGTCAATTGTTGAGATTTAATCCATGGCTTATGCAGCTTCACGGAGAGATTTCCATTTTTCTTCCTTAGTTACACCATACCTGGGCCTCAGCGTTGGCTTTGGCCCCACCTCTGCATGTGTGCCACCCTCAGGTGTCTGCTCACCCAGGTGAGAGGGAGCAAAAACAGTGGCTGATTGGGGCACACTTACTCACTCAGGCCAGGGAGGAGCATGGTGGCCACAACTGGGGTGTGAGTGAAGTCCCTGTGGTAGCAGAGACAGGCAGGTAGTTGCAACAGACTAGGTAAGCTCACTCTGGTAGGAGTCCCTCCCAGTACCCACTGAGGCAGGAGCTGGTGTGTGGGAGTGGTGGCAGCCCCACCCCTTGCACACCACTCAACAATATCACCTCATTTTCTAGGCAGACCACAGGTTCTCTAGGGGCATTCCAGCTGCGGAGCCCCTCATTCCCATACCCTCTGTTACATCCATGCAGCCAACAGTTGTCCCCTTCCCAGATCCACTCTTTTAACCCCATGCTTTAGCATTCAGCCCCTGCCAGCTTTGGTGGATTCCCGTCTTAAGAAGTGGTGACCAGGGCTGATTCCCTCATGGCTGCTTCTAAATGTCTTAATTTTCCAGAAAGTCTCACCAAAACCTCTCTGTGGAGACTTGGATATTCTATTATATTTCTCTGCCTATAATATCTTGCCCACAGGCATTTGTGGATTTTCAGTCTTCTTTCAGTTTTCATATGCTGTGACATCTGCCACTGCCTTTCATGGCTCTGCCAAACTGAGATATACTGTATGCCACTGTCTCCCATTTGAGCTCCAAAGAAAATGAGACAGAAAACAATTCCTCAGGTAGTGTACAGATGGGTCAAAATGTTTCAAACAAATTCTATTCTGCTCCTTCTGCCTGACCAAGAGAACCAGAAACTGGCCTATTTTCCCCTGCACACATCATGCTATGTTGGGTGAGATGGGAGTGGGGCAACAGTGAGTAAAAATGACACAGAGAAAGTTTCCTAACATTTGACTCTTTCTTGATTGGGCATTTACATGATTCTTATAGATATTTGACTGGTTTCAAGAGCTCCTATACAATTATTCAAGTCAGTCTATATTTATTTATTTAATGTTTCCATGGGGGGAAAATGTCTTGGAACTTCTTTGTCCACCATCTTGCTGTTATCACTCTTAAGAGGCATATTTTATGAACTAAAAAAGTGCTTGGCATGACTTTCACTTTTCCATATAGACTGGATATATTAATCAATGACAAAAAGAAAATAACATACAAGAGAGAAAAGCTTGTCAAAAAGGAAGGAAGGAGAAGATGAGGCAATTTTAAAGGAAATTACCATTTCACAGGCATCTGAACTAAGAAATAGGGAATTGCATGTTTCTGTGAAGGGCAAATAATTTTCTCTCATTTTACTTTTCTACCTTCTTGTTCAGGGGTAACCACTACCAAACAGAAAATGTCATGCCATAATAAAATAAAGACCAGGATATATGATAATATTGTAGAATTGTAAGGTATGACTGGATAAAAAATCAGCTCTAGACTAAAGAAAGACATTATGCAACCTAGAGGTCAGTGGTTCTCAAATGGGGTAGAATTTTCTATCCAGGGGACATTTGACAATGTCTGGAGACATTTTTGGTTGTCACAACTAGTGGAGGGGGTTGCTTTTGGCATTTAGTGGGTAAAGGGCAATGATTCTACTGTTGTTTTCTGCAATCAACAGTGGTTTTCCTCAAAAAAGATAACTATCAGACACAAAATTTTAATAGTGGTAAGTTTGAGAAACCATTTTCTAATGTTAAGTTATAGCCAGTCTGTAAACCTCTTGAGCAGAGAAACTGGGTATATACTTTTCTAAGCCCCAGTAGCTAGTACAATACTGGGCACATAGCAGGCTCAAGTTAAATGATTCAATCCCAGTTGCTCCATTTTGATTAAACCTCAGATCCTGCTCTTAATGTTCATGAACGTTTCTTTCCCAGAAGATTTTGTTAACATTAATTTTCTTTAGACAGACTCTTCTGTATACATAGATCTTGGGGATTTTTATTAGTTTATTATTAATATACAAATTGAGCTTCCCTGGTGGTGCAGTGGTTGGGAGTCCACCTGCCGATGCGGGGGACACGGGTTTGTGCCCCAGTCCGGGAGGATCCCACATGCCATGGAGCAGCTGTGCCCGTGAGCCATGGCCACTGGGCCTGCGCATCCAGAGCCTGTGCTCTGCAATGGGAGAGGCCACGGCAGTGAGAGGCCTACATACCTCAAACATAAAAATAAATAAGATACAAATCATATGCCATAAATTCACCATTTTAAAATTGACAATTTAGTGATTGTTAGTATATCACAACATTGTGCAACCAGCAATATATTTCTTGCTATAATATTTTAATCACCCCCAAAAGACATCCTATACTTGTAAGCAATCATTCACAGTTCCCCCTATTCCTAGCCCTTGGCAATCACTAAGGTTATTTCTTCCTCCATGAAATTGCTTGGTCTGAATATTTCATAAAAATTAAATCATGTAATCTATGTGCTTTTGTCCCTGGCTTTTTTTGTTCACTTAATTGTTTTCAAGATTCATCTATGTTGTAGCATGTGTCATTACGTGCATCAATGAAAAAATCCACTATATGGATATAACACATATTTGTTATCCATTCATCAGTTGATAGACATTTGGATTGTTTCCACTTTAGGCTATTATGAATAATGGTGCTATGAAGATTCATGTACAAGTTTTTGTGTGGTCACATATCTTCAACTCTCTTCGGTATACCACTAGAAGTGGAATTTCTGGAGCATGTGGTAACTATATTTAAGTTTTTGAGGAACCACCAGACTGTTTTCTAAAGCAGTTGTATCATTTTATAATCACATCAACAATGTTTGAAATTTCCCATTTCTCTGTAAGCCAATACTTATTATATGTCTTTTTGATTATGCCCATCTCACTGGGTATGGGGTGGTATCTCATTGTGGTTTGGATTTGCATTTCCCTTGTGGGTAGTGATGTTAAGCAACTTTTCTTGTGTTTATTGGCCTATTTGCATATTTTCTTTGGAGAACTGTCTAGTTAAATCCTTTGCCCATTTTTTAGTTGGTTTATTTGTCTTTTAGAGTGGTAAAAGTTTTTCATATACCTTGGATATAAGTCCCCTATCAGATATATGAGTGGAAAAAAAATTATCTTATTGTTTGCATGGTTCTTTTACTTTTTAATGGAATCCTTGGAACCCAAAAGTTTTCATCATGATAAGCTAAAATTTATATAATTGCTGTTGTTGTTGATGATGATTTTGGTGTCATATCTAAGAAATCATTGCCAAATGCAAAGTATGAAGATTTACCCCTATGTTTTCTTCTAAAAGTTTTATAGCTTTAATTCTTATACTTAGGTCATTGATACACTTAGAGTTAATTTTGTATATGTTTTTAGAGAAGTGTCCAGGACATTCTTTTGCGTATATCTGTACAGTTTTCCCTGTGCCATTTTTTAAAACGACTATTTTTTCCCATTGTGTAGTTGACCATAGATATATGGGTTTATTTTTGGACTCTCAATTCTGTTTCTATTAATCTGTACCATTATTACATTGTATTGATTACCACTGTTTTGTCATAAGATTTAAAATCAGGAAATGGAAATTTTTGTAGTTTTTTTCTGTTTGTTTTTCTTTTTAAAGATATTTTTTGGCTCTTCTGGGTTCCTTGCATCTCCTTATGAATTTTAGAATCAACTTCACAATTTTCATAAAGAAGACATCTGAGATTCTGATAGAGATTGTGTTGTATGCATAGGTTTGTTTGGGTAAAATTTCCATCTTAACAATATTGAGTCTTCTGAGCCATAAACTTGGGATGTGTTTCCAATTATTTAGGTATTCTTTTATTTCAACATTGTTTTGTCATTTACAAAGTACAGTTTTGCACTTCTTTTTTTTAAAAAAGTCTTCCTAAATATTTTATTTATTTTTGATATTATTATAAATGAAATTGTTTCATAATTTTATTTTCAGATTGATCATTGCTAATGTTTAGAAATAAAAGTAATTTTGAATGTTGATTTCATATCTTGTAAACATGCTGAACTAATTTATTAGCTTTATTTAAAAAAATTTTTTTGCATGGACCCCATAGGGTTTTATATATACAAGATCATGTCATCTGCATGTAGAGATAGTTTAAATTCTTCCTTTATGATCTGGATGTCTTTGATTTCTAATTGCTAGGGCCAGACCCTCCAGTACAGTATTACAATAAAGAACCTCCATTATAATGTTACACTATTTATACATATATAAGAGAGAGAGAGAGAAAGAGAGGGAGAGATTTTCTTAAAGGAATACGGAGGTGCAAGTTCAAAATCTGCAAGGAAGCCTGTCAGCCTGGAGAACCAAGAAGAGTTGCAATTTGAATCAAAAGGTAGTTTACTGGCAGAATTCCTTCTTGCTCAGGGAAGGTCAGTTTTTGTGTTATTAAGACCTTCAACTGATTACATGAGGCTCACCCACATTATGGAAGATAATGTGCTTTACTCAAAATCCATCAATTTGAATGTTAATCTCATCTAAAAAACACCTTTCTAGAAACATCCAGAATAATATTTAATCAAGTAGTTGGACACTGTTGCCCAGTCAGGTTAACATATAAAAAAAATTATTACATGTACATTTCTTTTTATTTCTGCAATATTGGCAATAATTTCCCTTCTTTAATCCCTGATTTGAAGTAGTTTGATTTCCCCCTTTTTATTCCTGTTCAGTTTATTTAAAGGTTTCTCAATTGTATGGATCTTTTCAAAGAATCACCTTTTGGTTTTGTTGAGTTTTTCTATTCTCTATTTTATTTATTTCCACTCTAATCTTATTACTTACTTCCTTCTCTTTGCTTGTGTTTAATTTGCTCTTCTTTTAATAGTTTCTTAAGAGAATAAGTTAGGTTATTGATTTAAGGTTATCATTCTTTTTAAATTTATGTTTGTGCAGCTATAAATTTCCCTCTTATCATTGCTTTACCTGCTTCTCATATGTTTTGCAATGTTCTGATTTTATTTTCACTCAACTCAAGTGATTTCTTCTGTGGGACTTTTGTTACTTAGGAGTGTCTACTTAATTTCTATTTATTTGTGAATTCCCAAATATTTTTTGTGTCCTTGATTTCTAATATCATTCCATGTGGTCAAATAATATACTTTGTATAATTTTAATCTTTTTAAATTTGTTGAGAATTGTTTTATGGTGTGATATATGGTCTAACTTGCAATAGGTTTCATGTGCACTTTTGAAGAACATATACTCTGCTGCTTTTGGTGGAATATTGTTTAGATATCTGTTAGGTATACTTGGTTTATACTGTTTTCCAAGTTTTTCCTTGATAATCTTCTTCTAGCTTTTGTATCATCATTGAAAGTAGGCTTTTTAAATATCTAACTATTATTGTTTACCTGTTTATTTCTCATCTCAGTTCTTACATCATGATTTTATGTTCTGTTGTTAGGGCATATATGTTTATTAATGCTATACCTTCTTAATGAATTGACTTTTTAATTCTTATAAAATATCCTTAATTGCCTCTGACATAAATTTTCCTCATATTAGTATAGATGCTTAAGCACTCTTTTGATTACCATGTATGGTATATCATTTTCCATCTTGTTATTTTCAAACCCTTTATGTCATTATCTCTAAAGTTTGTCTCTTGTACACTGCATAGATTTTATTTATATTTTAAAATATCCATTCAGCCAGTTTCTGACTTTTGATTGGATTTTTTCAACCACTTATATTTAGTGTAATTACTGACAATGTACAATTTATATATGCCATTTTGCTAATCAATTTCTATATGTCTTATGCTTTTTTGTTCATTAATCCATTGCTAACATTTTGTGCTAAATAGATATAAACAGATGTTTTATAGTTTACCAATCCAATTCCCCTTTAATTATTTATTTTACAATAATTTTGAAGTTACTTTCTTAGTGGTTTCCATTGGAATTCAATTTAATACCTCATATTATAACAATCTACTTTGCATTATATTAACTTAATTTCAATATTATATAGAAATAATTCATATATTTTTGTTCCTTCCCCCTAGTTTGTGTTGTTATTTCAGTATAATTTATATACTTGTTGATAGTGTGCCCATTTATACCAATTTATAGTTATTGTTTATATAGTTATTTTAAGTCAGAAAAGAGGTAAAAATGTTGTAGATAAAAAATATGTTTATTGTGGCTTTTACGTTTATCTATGTAGTTATCTTTATTTTTTATTTCTTCATCTGGATTTGAGTTGTTCTTTAGTGATTTTTTTTCATTTCAACTGGAAGGACTTCCTTTAGTGTTTTTTTTTATGTCAGTTCTGCTAGCAGTAAATGTTCTCAGTTTCTGTTTGTCTGAGAATATCTTAATTTCCCCTTAATTTTTGATAGATAGTTTTGCTGGATATAGAATGCTTGCTCATTTTCTTTTCATTTAGCACTTAGAATATGTCATCCCATTGCCTCTCACTTCTATGTTTTTTTGTTTTTTGTTTTTGCAGTACGTAGGCCTCTCACTGTTGTGGCCTCTCCCGTTGCAGAGCACAGGCTCTGGACGTGCAGGCTCAGCATCCATGGCTCATGGGCCCAGCCACTCCACGGCATATGGAATATTCCCGGACTGGGGCATTAACCCGTGTCCCCTGCATCGGCAGGCAGACTCTCAACCACTGCGCCACCAGGGAAGCCCACTTCTATGGTTTTTAATGAGAAATAAGCTGTCAGTTTTATTGAGGATCGCTTCTATGTGATGAGTCACTTCTTTATTGCTGCTTTAAGGAATCTAATTTTTGAGAGTCTGACTATGATGTGTCTAGGTGTGGATATCTCTGACTGTATCCTACATGGAATTTACTGAGCTACTTGGATGTGTAAATTGTTTTCAGCAAATTTGGTAATTTTGAGGCCATTTTTTTCTTAAATTACTTATTTTGCCTCTTTATCTGTATATGTTTTTTTGTTTGTTTGTTTGTTTGTTTGTTTTTTCTATACGCGGGCCTCTTACTGTTGTGGCCTCTCCCATTGAAGAGCACAGGCTCCGGATGCGCAGGCTCAGTGGCCATGGCCCATGGGCCCAGCCACTCCGTGGCATGTGGGATCTTCCCAGACCGGGGCATGAACCCGTGTCCCCTGCATCGGCAGGCGGACTCTCAACCACTGCGCCACCAGGGAAGCCCTGTATATGTATTTTTGAGTCTCTATTTTTATGTATTATTTTTTTCTTTCTCTTTCTCAGAGTGGACAATCTCATTGACCTGTCTTCAAGTTCTCTGATTATTCTTTAGTTCAAATCTGCTCTTTGACTCCTTTAGTTAATTTTTAAAATTTCAGATATTGTAGTTTCCATCTTGAGTTTCTGTTTCTTTTTTAAAAGTCTATGCTATATTATTGTTCTCTATTTGGTGAAATAGTCTCATGCTTTCTTTTAGTTCTTTAGATATAGTTTACTTTATTTTTTTGAATATGCTTAAAACATTTGATTATAAACTTTTTCTTATGAGTCCAACATCTGGGCTTCCTCACAGCCAGTTTCTAATCACTGGTTTTCGTTTTCTGTGTAATGGCAGTACTTTCTTTTTTCTTAACATGTTACATATTTTGTTGAAAACTGAACACATTAAATAGTGTAATGGGACTACTCTGGAAATCAGAATATCCTTCTTTCCCTAGGATTTCTTGTTTTTGCTATTTACTTTTGCTACTTGTTTGTTTGGTGATAGTCCTAATAACTAATTTTATAAAGTCTGTATTCTTTATCATGTTGGCCACTGACGTCTCTTCTCAATTAGTTATACTGGTCAGCTAATAACTGGATAAAGATTTCCTTATCAGTGTAGACCTAATAAGCTTCCCAGCCTTTTCCAAGGGGCTACATATGCATGTTGGGACATGCCTTCAGTGCTTATACAGACAGTCTACAACTCTGCCTTAGCCTTTATGTCTTGCTTGAGGAGAGTCTAAAGTTTATCCACAAGTAAGAGCTTTAGGCCATCTCAAATCATACCTGGGCAGGCACACAACCCTACAAATGTGTATAGACCTCTAGGATCCTAAGAATAAACCATAGATTTTTAAAGTTCCTTATAGTCATCTAATTCCTGGACTTCCTTTAAGTTTTTGATCAGCTTCTTATTTGCATCAGCTGTCATTACAATCTCAGAGAGCTGTGATATCAAACAATTACCCTTGACTATTTTCCACAAATGCTCCTATGGAAAAGGCTCCTGACATAAGGCAAATTCCAAGTCAAGTCTAATAAAATCAAGCCCTGTAAGTAGAATTTTCCAGAGAACTTCCAGACATGTCAGATAATAAAATTTTCTGAAAATAGGGCTTTCTGGAGATCTCCAATCCAAATCTTTCCACTCTAGTGGCTGCTAGGCTGTTGGTTTTCACCATACTTGCAGGGCTGTTGGTATATAAGGCTATGATAGAGTCAAGGAAAGAGACGTAAATAGGGCAATTTGTTACCAATATTCAGCTATTTATCTTGAATAAACACTCCCCAGGTTGTTTCAAATTTGGGTAATTCTAAGAGTTCCAAAAAAGTTGATTTGACTACTTTTGCCAGTGTTTTTTTATTGTTTTTAATGAAGAAAGGATTTTAGGAGTTCCCTACTCTATCATTCCTACTAACGTAATCTCTTTTCTTGCATTTTTTCCTAGAAAGAAATCTTTCCTTAATGCTTTGTAGTGTCAACCACTGTCATAATTCATGTGCATATATGGATTAGCCTCTTTCTGGACTCTCTATTCTTTTCCAGTCACTTATATTTTTCTATATCATATACACCTCAATGCCTTAATTTTATCATAAGCTTTGATACGTTATTGAACCGGTTCTTCTTCCTTCTTTTTTCTTCAGACTGCATTTTCTACAATTGAAGTTTTGTATTCACATAAAAAATTGAATTTAAATCATCTAATCAAATTCCACAAAAAGGTTTAATTTTTTATTTAGAATTCACACACACACACATATATATATAATATTAACCTCATTACAATATTAAGCCTTTCAAACCTTGTTTGTCTTGTTTAAATGTCTCTCCAAAAACCATCATAAAGTCCTCCTCAGAATTCTTGCACTTCTAAATGTATTTTTAGATAGTTGATATTCTTCATGGAAATGAAATCGGTATTTTTTAAAATGGTTTTCCAACTACTTTTTGCTTATTAGTTAAGTAAAATTGTTTTCATTGTTAAATTATGTCAAGTAATTTTCAATCATTTTATTCAATCAGGAAGCAAAATCTCTCACTTATTTTTAAAATCTATTTCCCTTTGTTCAATCTTTTTTAGTATCTTCTAATCAAATTTGTTCTCAACTTGGTATTTGTCATATTAAAATAATTTTAGAGATACTACAATATGAGATAAACATACCATAAATATGTTATTAAATCAGATCTTGAGTCAAGTACCAGTTCATTGGAAAAATTATACAGTCAAACTAGTTTACTGCTTCTTTCCTCTTTATATTAATCTGTGATTTTATGATGTTTCCTTACCTATTCAGAAATTGACAATACCAGCAGGTAGATGGATTTTATTTAACTTGTTTATAATTGATTTTTTTAATTTTAAATAAGTGGGCAACAATTATTTTTGGATGTTCTGCATAAAATAAGAATTATTTTTCTTAAGAATGTTCCATAGCTATAGTTAGCTGAAGCTAAGTAGTGGCTACTTTTTCCCCCATCATTCCATACTGTGATCTTTATTGCTTCTCCAACACCAAGGTACAATTTCATTTGTTAACTGTCATTGGGTTTACACTACCATTTATCTTATAATAAGAGATAAAATGAAATATTTCTTTTACCCCAAACTCTCATATCCATAGTAGGAGAATAAAAATTGGAAGAATCTGCAAAATGATTGCCTCTGTGTTAAATAGGATGCATATCTGTAAGGTATGGGTTATATCCTGAAATAATCCATCATCTACATTATTCTCTTTTCAAGATGTTTTGTCTAGCAGTGATATACAAAGTTAGAAATAAGAGTACTAACGACTCTTGCTTTGTTATTTATCAACTATGAAGAAGTATTTCAATATTATATCTACTTCCTCCTGTACTGAGTAGATGAGTTGATGTCGGGGAAAAAAAGAAGACATTTTTAATGTGAAGTTCTCTAATAGAGATATTATCTACCAGTTTTCTGTTCTATTCTCTAATTAAAACTAATTTGCCAAAAAAATCATTATCTTTTTCTCCTATATTTGTGGACTCAATGTTGTATGTTTTTAGAATTATTTTTTTTTTAGTAGTTTAAGAGAAAACTTCTTTTTCTTTCTGGAAATAAATATGTAGAGTTTATTCTCAATAAGAACACCGAAACTCAGGTTCTTCGAAATTCTCTAAGTGGGGGTAGTAAATGATTATTTGTCTCTTTTCTTGAATATTGCAGTTTCTTCCACCAAAATTTATTTCTATTACTCTATTTTTGAGTCTGTTGATGTGACATATCAATTTTTCTCAGGTTAACATTATTTTCTCTTATTTGCTAAATTTTGAGTTTCTGCTGAAGAATATATGTGTAATTTTGCTACTTTGGTTAAATTAATTCCAATTACAGTGATTTGAACTCCCTTTAGTCACCAACAGTGAAAGGAGGATTCTTTGAAATTGATGAATATGGGCCTGGTTAGCATCCATGAAACCCATATTTTAAATAGATAGAATTTTAATTTATTCTTAAGCACTTGACCTCTCCTGAGACTCAAGCAAAAAAATCTAGATCTATTAGAAACACAAACTTTAGTAGATATATAAAACTTTTTGTTAAAGAAACAGTGAGATTTTCCTTCAGAAGAAGGATATACTCAAACAATACTGATGTTCAACACAGAAAGCCATAACTTGTCATATATAAAGTCATCTTATTCAATCAATCTTGTTTTTAAATTCCATTCTAAAAAAAAGTGTAAAACAAAAATCACAAAGGTAAAACACAAAGCCAGTCCAGCATTATGCCAATTGGGTTATGATTTTTCCAAAAAAATATATGAGTTTATGTTTACCAGCCTGTCACCCCCCCAAAAACAAAAACTAAATAAAGTGTAATATTCATAAATAATCTTGAACAGGTATGTTTCCTGTTTTGTATCTTTATTTTGATGGTCATAAAAAATTATGATCCATCCTTTTGAAGTTTTCTATTTTATTTTTAAATTTTTATTTTATACTAGAGTATAGTTTATTAAGAATGTTGTATTAGTTTCAGGTGTACAGCAAAGTGATTCATTTATACATATACATGCATCTATTCTTTTTCAAATTCTTTCCCCATTCAGGTTATTACAGAATATTGAACAGAGTTCCCTGTGCTATACAGTAGTTCCTTGTTGGTTATGTTTTTTTTTTTTTTTTTGGCTGTGCTGCACATCTTACAGGATCTTAGTTCACCAATGAGGTATTGAACCCGGGCCCTCAGCAGTGAAAGCATGGAGTCCTAACCACTGGACTGCCATGGAATTCCCTGGTTATCTATTTTAAATATAGTAGTTTGTCATAAGAAATTATGATCCATCTTTTGAAGTTTTTTATTAAGAAAATAATTCAGGGGCTTCCCTGGTGGTGCAGTGGTTGAGAGTCTGCCTGCCAATGCAGGGGACATGGGTTTGTACCCTGGTCTGGGAAGATCCCACATGCCGTGGAGCTGCTGGTCCTGTGAGCTATGGCTGCTGAGCCTGCACATCTGGAGTCTGCGTGTCTGGAGCCTGTGCTCCACAACGGGAGAGGCCACAACAGTGAGAGGTCCATGTACCACAAAAAAATAATTAAATAAATAAATAATTAAAAAAATAATAATTCAACCTTAGTGTTGTATCCCCAAATATATTTTGTTTCATAATCTTATTTATTGTTGGAAACATAATTTCATATATTTAGATAAAATGAAATTTCTGAAGACAATTGTAATATTTAAAATAAGATAGTAGTACACTTAGATTGAAATGAACACATTAACTAATATTTCAATTTTAGTAATTTACCAACATGAATTATAATCAAGGGTGTTATTTGTATAGAGGATTATATAGTAAAAATTTCCCTTTCATTATTGGTTCACTTATTTTCTGATGAATAATATAATAATTTTATTTGTATATTATTTAACTGAAAACTAAATTCAAAAAATTTCTTATAAAATATTCAAACACTGTTATCACATTGAATATATTTTGACAATCATTTACTACCCCAAAAATAATATTGGTAAAATCTCATTAATCATTTAATATGTTACTCTTAATATAATTGTTATTCAGAATAATATTCAAACATTTATTAAAATATTAACTACCTTTAACATTTTAATCAAAATGTTATGGTGAAAACTACATTTTATCTTAGGTTTTAATTGCTGGTATATTAGTCTTTAAGATAGCCAATATTTAAGCTTAAATTATCTCCAAAAAAGAAAAGAAGAAAGGAAAGAATCCGGGAAGGAAGTAGATAAAATTCAACTTCTAAATTCATAGATTAAGCTTGTAATGTAGACAATAGAGAGGAATACAATCTCTAGACAAAGCTGATGCCATCCATCCGAAGACCCTCTTCGGATGGATGGCATCAGCTTTCCTGAAAACGTTCAGGCAAATGTGTGTGCATGTATGTGTCTGTGTGTGTGTGTTTCAGTGTGTGTATGAGAGAAAGAGAGAGAGAGAGATTGAGAAACAGAGATAGCTAGTTGGTGCTGTATTTGGTTTGTATTTGGTAAGGCATTGTGATTGTTAACTATTATCATAAGTAAGTCCTTAGCCAAATTTTCTTACTGGAATATGGTAATAGAAATTCATAGAAAATACGAACTCTCTAGTTTTACAAGGATAATATTATGGATCATTTACTTAGTAGCAGTTATTGCTAGAATACAGGTTTCCTACTGTTTAATCTTGACTTCCCAATTACTCATTTATTGCTTTCTTTTCATTTTCTAATCCTTAATCATGTATCTTTTAAAATTAAAAAAATATTGGTGCAACCAGGAAGCACTGAGTTTAAGGCATATTGTATTGTTTGCACTCACCAATATTGAATTTCCAAAGGAAATAATACTGGTGGCATATGGTGGTATCTCAGTGGTGTTGTTTCTGTGATACTTTACTTAGTTGAAGACAACTAAAATAATATAATTCCCCTAAATTAAAATGACTAAACAAATCAAGTTAAATATTGAATAGACTTCTTTTTGAAAAACTGGTTATATATATATGATTTTCTCATATTATATGATCTAAATATATATATATATATATATATATATATATTTTTTTTTTTTTTTTTTTTTTGCGGTACGTGGGCCTTTCACTGTTGTGGCCTCTCCCGTTGTGGAGCACAGGCTCCGGACGCGCAGGCTCAGCGGCCATGGCTCATGGGCCCAGCCACTCCACGGCACGTGGGATCTTCCCGGACCGGGGCACGAACCCATGTCCCCCACATCGGCAGGCAGACTCTCAACCACTGTGCCAACAAGGAAGCCCTGGAAGTCAGTTTACATAGCAATTATTGACAATTTAAAATTGCAAAACCAAATTAGTTGTATTATTCATAATATATATGTCACATTTTTCCCCCTGGCTATTGGCAGTGCTTGTCAGTCATAGCCCTATGATCTTACTGTATGCATATCTAATACAAAATATAGGTGGCAGTGCTGGTGGAGGTGGTGGTGGAATACTGCTGCTACTGTTCCTTACTTGAGGTTTCAAATACATTACCTTTTGTTCTCAAAATATCTTCCATGTTCTATATCACTTATTTTGCTTTAATTTCTTAAAAATATTTAAGTTTTACTAATTACCTAGCAAGATAGGCAGTTTGACCTATCTTACTAAATTTCTATAAGCTGATTTATCAAGAATATGTATGCTGTGAAAATGCTAAGAACAGCTTAAAACATGTGATTTCTTTGGTTGAAGCCAAGACTGCAATGTGTCAATTTTCTGTGGAATGAAATGTGTGTGTGTGTGTGTGTGTGTGTGTGTGTGTGTGTGTGTGTGTGT